>NC_140988.1:38399786-38538480 GCF_052327205.1 Somniosus microcephalus
CAGTGCCTGCTGAGTGCTGGACCCGCACACAACACAGATTGGGAAACGGCCAGAAACAGCGGGGGGAAGAATTTGGTACCTTAGCGCCTCTCGTTAGCGCCAGCAGATGGCGCTAACAGGGCACTAGAGCATTAATGCCAGGACGAGGCCGCATGTCAAATCTCACCCCCCACCTCCCCACCCCCAGCAGTGCTGCCGGTAAGAGTTATCACCGGGAGACTCAATGCCAGGTGGATCGTGATGTCAGTGAGTGTGCAATGCTCACTGACATCCTGATCTGTGAAATTGAGTGCGCCACCTACCTTAGTGCCTGGAGTAAACAGTGACAGGGAAACCAGGCATGAAGCACCAGGAAGCCGGCTGCAGGGACATTATTTAAAGGGATCATCAGTAATGACTCACAGCTGTCAGATTAGTGGCGTTTCAGTGGTTTCTCGTCAGTTTCACATAGTCCAACAGTTTTATTCAGTACTTTCAAGGTTATTTTGTATCAGGAGTGTTGTGGCAACTAAAAAGTTGCTACATTTATTCTTTAAAAATCAAACTGCTACACTTGATAACACTAATGGGGGCTGTACTGGCATGCCACCTCACCCTCCATGTACTGGCCACGCTAGACGTGCTCCTATCTAGCTATCCAGCAAGTTAAACACTCATTCAAAAATAATTCTTCTGAAGCCGGTTGCTGTTTTGAAGCTTTACTTGAACAAATTTGTGAAACTGTAAACAAAGACAAAGTATGTTTTGTACATAAACTGAATACTATACATTCGATATTACATAAGATATAAACATAATTACAACAGTAGAATAGACTAATTGTACAACCAACTAACACCTGAACTAACTTCTGTAACTATTAAATATTAACCTTTTATAAACATAGTATTATCAAAATATTACTCTGACAACATTGCTATTATGCTAAAAACCAAAGATACTCACAGATATTGCGCTTGGCCTTACATATGAAATCAGATTACATTGGATTGTAAATGGAACCTCTCATGGCAGATTCTCCATTACTCAAGTCAGGTTCTTCCTGGCAAAAACTGCTTCCTGGGGTCAACAGGAAAAAAGGTAGGAAGGTCAAATGACCTCTCACAGGAAGAAAGGAACAAAGGTCAAATGACCTCACACAGGAAGAAAGGA
This sequence comes from Somniosus microcephalus, assembly GCF_052327205.1. Lineage (NCBI taxonomy): Eukaryota > Metazoa > Chordata > Chondrichthyes > Squaliformes > Somniosidae > Somniosus > Somniosus microcephalus. The sequence goes on from NC_140988.1 coordinate 38,400,939, forward strand.
ACAAAGGTCAAATGACCTCACACAGGAAGAAAGATCAGATTACCTTTCCAGCATACAAACTGTTAACAGAATAACCGCCACCAGAGGGTGCTATTGCATGTAAAAATGTCCAGAATGTCACATAATGTCCATCGGTCCAGAACACTCCCCGTCTGGGGTCATTAACGACTCCACATAGTCCGAACTCTACTTGTCACTGGAGTCCTCTGGCGACAAAAGAACCACCACCTTGGAGACGGTCCGTCGGTGTCGATGATAGGATGCAGCTTCCATAGATTGCTGTGAGGGGGTAGGTTGCGTTCTGCTTCGCACAGTTCCAACCTGGGTATGGTGAGGTCTGGCTGGGGCGCCAACTTGCCTCTATCAAAGACGAAGCCGATTTTGCTTTGTCCTTCTTGAGTGGTGACCTTCAGATAAGCCACACTTGCAATGGCCTTAGCGGATGCGTCTGCAAAGACACAAAGCTCTTTGAATTGGGCATTTAAGGGAGAGAAAGACGAATAGCAGCGAGGTATTCGGATCTCCTGTAAGTCTTGGAGTGAGTCTCTCCATCTGTCCCACTCTGCTTCCATCTCTTCAGGGAGAGGTGAATCCCACTCTTCAGCGCGTGTGGAGAGTTCCCTGAGGAGCAGCCTGCCTTGTATGGTGACAGGGGCTAAGAAGCCGAGAGGGTCGTATAGGCTGTTGACTGTAGAGAGCACTCCTCTACGTGTGAAGGGTTTCTTGGCGTCTAGGACTTGGAACGTGAACGTGTGTGTTGCTATGTTCCACGACACCCCTAGGCTACGCTGTAGGGGGAGGTCATCAGTGAAGAGGCCTAGGTCCTTGACGTCCTTAGCACGATCTTCAGGGGGGAATGCCTCCATCACTGCTGGTCTGTTAGAGGCTATCTTATGCAGCCTGAGGTTGGATAGTGCAAGTAGTTCCTGGGCTCATCCGAGGGTACTGATGGCCTCTGCTTCAGTCGGGAATGACTTCAGTGCGTCGTTGACGTAGAACTCTCGTTCGATGAACCCTCTCACATCACTGCCAAAGTCGTCGTCTTCTTCCTTGGCAGCCCTCCTTAGTCCGTATATGGCGACAGCAGGGGATGGGCTATTCCCAAAGACATGGACACACATTCTGTAGTCCACAATGTCTCTATTGGGGTCATTGTCCCGATACCATAGGAAGCGGAGGAAGTCTCTGTGGTCTTCTCTCACCACGAAGCAATGAAACATGTGCTGGATATCGGCAGTGATGGCGACGGGCTCTTTCCTCAATCTCATGAGCACTCCCAAGAGGCTGTTGTTAAGATCGGGCCCTGTGAGGAGTACGTCGTTGAGAGAGACGCCCTGATATGGTGCACTGGAGTCAAACACCACGCGGATCTGACTACTACATGGGGTAAGGTAGCTTGGACGACCATTCTCCAAGATGGAAGTCTTGAGTGTGCTCACCTGAGATGGCTTGTTCTCTAGTGTGCGACGTCCTACAGGGTACACATTAACGAGGCATATCTTGGAGCATGCTCTTGTGCTCACTCCTTCTCCACACACCTCGGTGCACCTGGATGTAATCTCTGGACCAGCAGCTCCCTCTCTCTCCCCGCCATGCTCTGATGCGGGAGGAGGCGTCTCTGACTTCCAAGGAGCTGGGCCTGGGTGTAGTGCTGAAACGTGCCGATCACTTTCACATTCAGTGCATTTTGCATCCACCTTGCAGTTCTTGGCGTGATGGCTCGTGGACGAGCAGCACCTGAAACATATAGAGTTCTCTTTAAGATATTGTTTCCGATCTTCCAGGGACATCTCCCTGAAGCCTCTGCACTTCTTCAAAGGATGGGGCTTGTTGTCGATAGGGCATTGTTTGCTCATATCCTCAGGTTTCTTCTGAATCTTTGTGTGCTCAGTTGAGGACACTTGCATTCTGTGGACAGATATTGGTGTCTTTCCATGTCTGTCGAACTTGTCTCTTCTGGCAAGTGCTGGGTGGGAGGAGGAGAAGTTGAAGCTGGGGTCGTTCCTGGCTTTGGCTTCTTTACGGATCAATTTAACGAACGCTGAGAATGGTGGGAACGCCACGTTGTGCTTTAGCTTGAACTTTGATCCAAACGTTATCCACTTCTCCTGCAGGTTAAATGGAAGCTTCTCAATGATGGGACTTACCCCTCTGGAAGTGTCTAAGTATGATAGACCGGGTAGGTAGCCGTCCTGCTTTGCGGGTTCGAGTTCTGACAGCAGATCTCCAAGGTCGCGGAGCTTCTGGGGTTCCTTACTCGTCAACCTCGGAAAGTTCTCCAACCTGTCAAAGAGAGCCCTTTCAATGGCTTCGGGCGAGCCGTAGCTTTCTTCCAGCCTCGCCCAAGCCTTCTTCAACCCCTCTGGCAGCTGCCCCACATTGGCCGCTTTTATCCTGCAGGCCTGTCCGGCGGACTCTGGGCCGAGCCATTTGATAAGGAGGCCGAGCTCTTCTCCTGCCGACAGGTCTAAGCCCGATATGGCATCGTGGAAGCAGGACTTCCAAGCCCGTTAATTCTCTGGCCTGTCATCAAACTTGATTAACCCCGAAGTCACCAGCTGGGTGCGTGCAAGGTATTTGGCGAGGTCGTAGGTGCTGGGGCCTGTGCCAGGGTTGCCTTGGCTGGGGGCTCTGTTGGGGGTCTCAAGGGACCGTGAGGGGATTTGCCTCTGACTTTCTCTATTCGGCGTCCTATTCCTTTGCACCGTGTCTTCCGTTCTGCTGGCAGAGTCTCTGCGGCTTGAGGCACGCCGTCTGCTTTGACCTTGGTTGGCAACTTGTGGCATGTTATACGAAGTGTTTGCGTCTGTAGAGATGTGCGGGCCTCCATCCCTTTCTCCAGTAAACTGTATGTCGGCATGGTTGCTCACGTAATCTATGGTGCGCTGTCGTGGACTCTGCCACGGAACGGGAATTAAAGGTTTGTAAGCTGTCTCGGGATCAGCTCCCTCCAAAATTGCCTCGAATACTTGTGTCTCGGCTAATGCAGCATCTATCTCTTTTTGTTGCTGCAGAGCCTCTAATGTGGCTTGGAGACGGGCCTGTTCAGCCTGGCGTTCAACTTGGTGATGGGCCTGTTCCGCTTGGAATTCAGCTTGGAGTCGGGCCTGTTCTGCTTGGAGCCGGGCCTGTTCTGCTTGGGATTCAGCTTGGAGTCGGGCCTGTTCTGCTTGGAGCTGGGCCTGTTCTGCTTGGAGCCGGGCCTGTTCTGCTTGGGATTCAGCTTGGAGACGGGCCTGTCTTACTTTTATTTCTATTTCACTGTCCGTATGCGCAGCTCTGGCTTGAGCTGCTACTAGTTTAGCCCGTGCTTTGGCGATGGCTATGTTTACTCTAGAACCACCCGATGACCGTGAACCAACTTGCGATCTGTGGTAACCGGTGCTTATAGACCGATTGTCACGTTCTACAGTTTTGTCTGCCTGTTTAAGGTCTTCTACTTGCTGCAAAGCATTTTCGTTATTATCTTCTGACATTTTGATGTGAGGTAGATGTGCTCTACGAGGTTAAGGCTTACTCTGGGCTCCTCCTGCTCCGCTCTTCACAGCTAGCCGTATTGCTATCTTTTCACTGATATCTTTTCACTGATATCTTTTCACTGATATCTTTTCACTGTACTGGCCGCGCTAGACATGCTCCTATCTAGCTATCCAGCAAGTTAAACACTCATTCAAAAATAATTCTTCTGAAGCCGGTTGCTGTTTTGAAGCTTTACTTGAACAAATTTGTGAAACTGTAAACAAAGACAAAGTATGTTTTGTACATAAACTGAGTACTATACATTCGATATTACATAAGATATAAACATATTTACAACAGTAGAATAGACTAATTGTACAACCAACTAACACCTGAACTAACTTCTGTAACTATTAAATATTAACCTTTTATAAACATAGTATTATCAAAATATTACTCTGACAACATTGCTATTATGCTAAGAACCAAAGATACTCACAGATACTGCGCTTGGCCTAACATATGAAATCAGATTACATTGGATTGTAAATGGAACCTCTCATGGCAGATTCTCCATTACTCAAGTCAAGTTCTTCCTGGCGAAAACTGCTTCCTGGGGTCAACAGGAAGAAAGGTAGGAAGGTCAAATGACCTCTCACAGGAAGAAAGGAACAAAGGTCAAATGACCTCACACAGGAAGAAAGGAACAAAGGTCAAATGACCTCACACAGGAAGAAAGATCAGATTACCTTTCCAGCATACAAACTGTTAACACAATAACCACCACCAGAGGGTGCTATTGCATGTAAAAATGTCCAGAATGTCACATAATGTCCATCGGTCCAGAACACTCCAAAATCTATGGCAGAGGGAGCATAGATAGAGAGAATGATGGAAATATGTGTGCAGAGAGATAAGGAGGGACACCAGGGCTCTCAGAAGGAGGCCTTACCCTCCGATGGTATTCCAAAAGCACTTCTGCTACCTTCAATGAAGCAAGGAGCAGTGTATTAGGTGGCTCTGCTTCACCAAGGAGGTGGTCACAGAACTCTGCCACCTCCTCCAAACAGACCTCCAGCCTCACCAGGATGACTTAAAGCTCAGATCCTCTTTGCTCACCACATCCCCATCATTCCATTCCTCTTGCAGGCCATTTCACACTGCAAAGCTGAAATGACAGATTAATACATTTATCAAAATTCAGTGAACACATATTTACATCAGAAATATTAACTATTCACCCTTGTGCAATCCCTAAGTGCCTCTCATTACTGTGCCCTTGCCTACTCTAGTGCTCCTATGAAGTGTTGGCCCAGTGGCTGCAGCAGGGCTGCTGGAAGGCTGCTGAGAGTCCGTGCGGGTGACTTCAGATGGCATTGCGGGACACCCTTGACCAGTTCTAGGTCAGGAAGGCCCGGCTGTAGACTGGACCACCTCAGCTTGGGATGACAGGCAGCGACAAGGGCATTGGCGGAGTGGTAGTGGTGGGAGCAGGAATGCTGTCATCCTGAAAGAGGACAACAGGTTCCTGCTCCACTGACCCACTGCCACTCCCCCGGGGCAGCACCTCAGCATCCCTAGTAATCTGTTGTGAGAAGAAGGAGTAGGGATGAACATACCATTGTTGTCCCCAAGGGGGTCAACGTTGCCAGTAGCCACGGCACCCACCACCTGGCACTCAATAAACTACAGCTCTCTATTCTCCAGCGCAGACAGTGGTTGGGTGTCAGCTTGCCCCCCGCCTGTGCACTCCTGCTCCCTCCTGTTTTGGGCCACCTTGGCCTGCAAGAGAAAGGATAGTGTGTGAGTGAGTGTGGAGCAATGTGTTTGGGTGATGTGCCTGCCATAGTTGAATAGTTGTCATTATGTGCAAGGTGTGAGGTGTGGGTGTGAGTGTTGGTAGGTAGAGATTGTTGGTGGGTGAGTACTGGGGGTGTGGTGCTTTGGGCAGTGTGAAGACTGTGGTACAGATGGTGGTATGCAGCATTTGTTGAAGCATTCACTTACCCTGACCACTCGAGAGAGGTTGTTAAATTTCTTCCTGCACTGTGTGTGGGTGCTGGGGACCACAGTGCTTACCGAGATGTGCTGCGCTACCTCCTTCCACGTGGTGCGGAAGACTTGCGGCAAGGGCCTCCTGCCACTTGCCGGGCAGAGCACCGCTCTCCATCTCTCCACAGCGAACACCAATGCCTCTAATGCTTGATTTCAGAATCTGTGAGTTGTCTCCCTGGGGCGTGGATCTGCCATGAGTACAGCTGCTTCAGTCCTCCGGCTCCTTTTCCTTGCCCTGCTACTGCTTGCTGAGGCAGCTGCACAGCCAGCAATGATGAGAATAAGGTTCTGCAGCATCAAAGAACCCCCCCTTTCAGTATTGAAAAAAGCGTATGGCAATCATGACTTGCGGTTAGACTGCACCTGATATTGGTCCACGCTTTGAGTGTAACGCCAATGAGCTTGAGCATTAAACTTGATTGGGGACTCTAATAATTTTTTTGAGCAGTGTGCACAAATTTTACGTGTAGTCTAAAGCATTAGAGCCTGGCGTTAATTCTCCAACTTTTCTAATGATACCGCCTATTCCTGGGCTATAATGAATTTCTAGCGCAGCGTCCATTTAATCATGTTCTCTGTTTCCTCGCCCAAACAACCCAGGCCTCTCAATTAATGCCATGCTGCAGGCCTCTGCTCTATAGATAGGCTGCCATATATCCCACCGCTCCTGTCAGCACTGGAAACGTGTGGGAAGCTCAACTATTGAAATGGTTCAGGCCTCTTTCTGGCAACAGAAGATGGGCGTTCGATCGCACTGCCTGATATATGCCAAAGATGAAAACTGACTCCAATAAAGACAGAAATCTGTCTTATGATGAATGAAATTCAACTCTGCGCACTTAGGTCAGAGAATTGCTGTGGAAGTAGTTTGCTTTCTGCCCAAGAACATACTTACATAGAAACATAGAAGATAGGAGCAGGAGTAGACCATTCAGCCCCTCGAGCCTGCTCCACCATTTAATGAGATCATGGCTGATCATCCAAATTCAGTACCCTGTCCCTGCTTTCTCCCCATATCCCTTCATCCATTTAGCCTTAAGAAATATATCTAACTCCTTCTTGAATATATTTAATGAATTGGCCTCAACTGCCTTCTGTGGTATAGAATTCCACAGGTTCACCACTCTCTGGGTGAAGAAATTCCTCCTCATCTCTGTCCTAAATGGCTTACCCCTTATCCTTAGACTGTGACCCCTGGTTCTGGAATCCCCCGCCATCGGGAACAATCTTCCTGCATCTAGTCTGTCTGGTCCTGTTAGAATTTTATAAGTTTCAATGAGATCCCCTCTCATTCTTCTAAACTCCAGCGAATATAAGCCTAATCGACCCAATCTCGCAACATACGTCATTCCTGCCATCCCAGGTATCAGTCTGGTGAATCTTCGCTGCACTCCCTCCATGGCAAGAACATCCTTCCTCAGATAAGGTGACTAAAACTGCACACAATACTTAAGGTGTGGTCTCACCAAGGCCCTGTACAACTGCAGCAAGACATCCTTGCTCCTGTACTCGAATCCTCTCGCTATGAAGGCCAACATACCATTTGCCTTCTTAACCGCCTGCTGCACCTGCATGCTTACCTTCAGCGACTGGTGCACAAGGACACCCAGGTCTTGTTGCACTTCCCCTTCTCCCAATCTATTGCTATTCAGATAATAATCTGCCTTACTGTTTTTGCCACCAAAGTGGATAACCTCGTATTTATCCACATTATACTGCATCTGCCATGCATCTGCCCAATCACCCAACCTGTCCAAATCATACTGGAGTTTCTCTGCATCCTCCTCACAGCACACACGGCCACCCAGCTTTGTGTCATCTGCAAACTTGGCGATATTACATCTAGTTCCCTCGTCTAGATCATTAATATATATTGTAAATAGCTGGGGTCCTAGCATCGATCCCTGCAGTACCCCACTAGTCACTGCCTGCCACTCAGAAAAAGATCCGCTTATTCCAACTCTTTGTTTCCTGTCTGCCAAGCAGTTCTCCATCAAGTCAGTACCTTAGCCCCAATCCCATGTGCTTTAACTTTGCACGCCAATCTCATATGCGGTACCTTATCGAAAGCCTTCTGAAAGTCTAAATACACCACATCCATTGTTTCTCCCTTATCTATTCTACCAGTTACATCCTCAAAAAATTCCAGTAGATTAGTCAAGCATGATTTACCTTTTGTAAATCCATGTTGACTTTGTCCGATCCTGCCACTGTTTTCCAAGAGCTCTGCTATTACATCTTTTATAATGGACTCTAGCATTTCCCCCACTACCGATGTCAGGCTTACATAATAATTCCCCGTTTTCTCTCTACCACCTTTTTTAAATAGTGGGGTTACATTAGCTACCCTCCAATCCGTCGGAACTGTGCCAGAGTCTATAGAATTTTGGAAGATGACCAGCAATGCATTTACTATTTCTAGGACCACTTCCTTAAGTACCCTAGGATGTAGATTATCAGGCCCTGGGGATTTATCGGACTTCAATCCTGTCAATTTCCCTAACACCATTTCCCTACTGATTTCATTCAGTTCCTCCCTCTCATTAGACCCTATGTTCCCCAACATATCTGGGAGGTTATTTGTGTCCTCCTTTGTGAAGACAGAACCAAAGTATGTATTTAATTGGTCAGCCATTCCTTTGATCCCCATTATAAATTCCCCTGATTCTGACTGCAAGGGACCTATGCTTCACTTCACCAATCTTTTTCTCTTCACATATCTATAGAAGCTTTAACAGTCAGATTTTAGGTTCCCTGCAAGCTTACTCTCACACTCTATTTCCCCCCTCTTAATTAATCCCTTTGTCCTCCTTTGCTGAATCCTAAACTGCTCCCAATCCTCAGGTTTGCTGCTTTTTCTATCCAATTTATATGTCCTCTCTTTGGATCATATGCTATCCCTAATTACCCTTGTTAGCCACAGTTGCGCCACCTTTTTTGTTTTATTTTTATGCCAAACAGGGATGAACAAATTCTGTAGTTCATCCATGCGATATTTAAATTATTGCCATTGCCTATCCACCGTCAACCCTTTAAGTAACATTCCCCAATCCATCCTAGCCAACTCACGCCTCATACGATCGTAGTTTCCTTTATTTAAATTCAGGACCCTAGTCTCTGAGTCAACTACTTCACTCTCCATCTTAATGAAGAATTCCATCATATTATGATCGCTCCTCCCCAAGGGGCGTCGCACAACAAGATTGCTAATTAATCCTTTCTCATTACATAATTCCCAGTCTAAGATGGCCTGATCTCTAGTTGGTTCCAGACATTTCTCAATTAATTGAAAGTATCTCTGATGTTGTTGAACAAAGATCCTTTTACTGTTAGGATTAAAATAATGGTTAATATAGTTCAGATATCTCAAAACATAAACTTGTATCTTGTAATATATGAGGCGGGCAATTTTAAAAGCCCAAATACCATTGCATCATAAGTTACAGCTTCACAGGACTTTTTTCTTTATTCGGATCCCTGTTAAAGGCTTTCAAAACACAGGCAAGGATCTTTGATTTGTGATATTTACTGGGACCCTTTTTCTTAGGAGGAAAGGATCAATCAGACAGTCTTGAAGTCTGCTAATGTAATATTGCTATTGATTTCTCTTTATCTTGTAATAATGTTAGCTTTTAGCTTTTGCCTGTTAAGTGAGGAAGTGTAAGTCGATTTAAATGCAGTGACCACTGAACTGTTGACTTAAGACTGACCTTAAAGCAATGGTCAGTAATGGGGAATAAGGAAATGGCAGACAAATTAAACAAATACAAATACATTGGCTGCGATTTTCTTCTTGGAAGCGGGTTGGCGTCGGGCACGGTAGTCGGCGAGTTCCAGTCCCGCTGTCAGCACCAGCCGGCCTGCTGACACAATTTTTCGTTAATTGGGCTAGTTAAGCCCGCCGTGTGGGCTACCCGCCCTGATCACAAGGTGCGGGTCTGTTCAGCTGATATGCTGACACGTTTGTAGTTGGTGCATTTAAGGAGGCCATTTCACCATCAGATCTCAGGTCGTTTCTAGTGCTTCCGACTGCTGCTTCTCACCACGATGTCTGCAGAGAAACAAAAGGCAGCTCCCCACTTCAACGAGGACTCCCTCCATGTTCTTGTGGAGGGAGTCAGAGGACATCGGGAGGTCCTATACCCAGTTGATGGAAGAAGGAAACCTCCTCAGCAGACAAAGGCAGCCTGGCTGCGAATAGCTGAGGAGGTCAGTGCCAGGTCTATGTATAGACACACCTGGGTCCAATGCAGGAAAAGGTTCAATGATCTCCTGTGTTCTGGAAAAGTGAGCATAAAAGCTCAATTACTTTAATTCTGCTGTGCCTGTCATCACATCCCCATCACTCTGCATTGGTAACCCTACTCCTGCACATCCTAACTCACCCCAACATCCCTTGCACCATCCCCCATCCCTCTCTCCCTATGCACAGAATCACTTCCCCATCTTACTATGCACCCCTCACACCCACCCCCAAGGTTCTGCACTGACAACAACTAACAACTCAAAAGGAGGGAACTTCGCAATGGGAACCCACTCCTTCACAGTCTCCCTCTAAACATCTATCCTATCCATTCTTTACACTCATTCCATCACTCTCACTAAACTCCACTTCTTTCCCTCATTGCAGGAAAAGAGAGGCCACAATAAGAGGGAGAGGGAGAGAACAGGAGGAGGACCACCATCTTTATCACAGCTGACCAACGCTGAGGAGGCCACTCTGGAAATTGTGGGATCGGTGGAACAGCTCAAAGTGGAGGACGGAGAGACGGCTCAGTTGAACAACCTGGTGACAGAATGCTTCTCCATCCATCTTAATTGGCTTTCATGAGTAACACATATGGCATCTGATGTCAATAGAAATTGAATGCTCATCATATGCACAATGGGATGTGTCTGCAATCTACATATCACATGTCTAACTCATGTCTTTACTCTCCCACAGGACCATCAAGGGCCCCCCTCCCTACTGTCCAGGAGGAAGAGTAGGAGGACTCCTCAAAGAAAGCTACATCCTCTGAGGGAGCAGCGTCAGCAGCAATGAGCGCACCCAGCACCAGCGCAGAGACACACACCTCGGTGGGTCGTTTGCTAGACAGAGTACTGTCATTACCTGGTGTATCACAATGCACAAGTGAGCAAGAGCAGATGGTGCAGACAGGGACAGCAGTGGAGAGTCCTCATCGGAGGCTGCAGGATGCTCCTAGCTCTGCTCAGCTGCATGTAGATGCTGAGCCTTGGGGGCATCCAGAAAGAGAGCGGTGCAGGAGTTTCAGGAACAAGTGCAGGAGTCTCTGACTGGGATTGCAACCACGGTGACTGCAAGTGTGCAGAGAATGGAGGAGTCCATCTCAAACATGAGCAATGCCATGGCGCACGCACTGGCAAATGTAGGTCCCGCCATGGAAAGGATGGCAATCTCCATGGAGGACATAAATCACCAGACTCAAATGAACATGGTTACTCTTCTAAATTGAGGTACATGGACATCCCCGTTATGAGGACTGTCAGTACAGAGACGGATCCTCATGGCCCCACTGATGTGCAGCAAGGTGCTCTCCAGCTACTTGCAAGCAGAGAATTGGGGATGGCCCATGAGAGGGATGATGGTGGGAGGTGACATGCAAGTGGGGGCTCCTCTCCAAGCACTCCAATTTCCATCTCCTTGCCAACCCCTCAGTTTGGGCCCCAGATGACTGACAAAGCAGTGATGGCTGAGTCTGCCCCTGTGCAGTTGCAGGAGGAGCAGCCTTTGGCAGGGCCTTCAAAGGCTCCAAAACCCAGAGGATGATCACCAAAGGTGACTAAGCAGGCACAGCAAGGTAGTGAGCAAGCTGTCTCTACATCTGCTGAAGCCACAGGGGTAGCACAACGTAGAAGCACGCGTAAGAGAAAGCTGACACATAAATGTTCACAAGGGTACTCACTTGGATATTCTAATAGAATTCAATGTTAAGTTTCTGTTCTTTTATTATGTTGGAATAAATTAGTCTTGGATGACCGTTTGACATCGTTGCCATTTGTCTGCTCTCAAGTTGAGGTGGCACAGTGAAGGGTGAGGGCGCCTTTTATGTCCAGCAATGCAGGTGACAGTGGATATAGCGTAAACAACGGACACTTACCTCCTCAAGACAATCTCCCAAATTGTGAAATCAGCAACCTCTGACATTTGAAATTGAGCAGAATTGAGAGTGCAGCTTTTAGACTGCAGCTGCAGCTGTGAAGTTTCCAGCCCGTTGGTCTTCCCAACACACCTGGCGTGATCTCCGAACGTTGTGAAACCTGAATAAAATGTTGAAAAATTGCAAACGGCTCTCAAAGTAGCAGTTAACAAGCACTTAACAAGGAGTTTATTGCCTTAAATCCCTTACCTGCTGCTTGGTGTCGGGTCTGTTGTGAAATTGCAGACCCAGCACTCTTGAAACTCACACGGAGGCAGCTTCGCGGCGGGTTGGAAACCCGCCGTCAATCATTGCGAAGTTAACACCTAACCCGCCTCCGAACCCGCCCTCTGAGCGCCGGCAAAATCATGGCCTTTATGTTTGTCTTCACAGAAGAAGATGTTAAAAACCTCCCGGCAATAGTGGAGAACCAAGGGTCGAGCGAGAATGAGGAACTGAAAGAAATTAAGTATTAGTAAAAAAAAAGTATTGGAGAAATTAATGAGACTGAAAGCCGTTAAATCCCCTGGACCTGATGGCCTACATCCTAGGGTTTTGAAAGAGGTGGCTATAGAGATAGTGGATGCATTGAAGCCTCTTTGCATCCTCCTCACAACATACATTTCTACCTAGTTTTGTATCATCAGCAAACTTGGATATATTACATTTGGTCCCCTCATCCAAATCATTGATATAGATTGTGAATAGCTGAGGCCCAAGAACTGATCCTTGCGGTACCCCACTAGTTACAGCCTGCCAACCCGAAAATGACCTGTAAAGTCTGTGGGTTGTTTAGTTAATTAATGCACAGACTCCAAGAGTAACTTAAAACAGGACTTTACTATTCGAAGGTCAGGGCGAATCTGCCCAATAAATCCTGACACAACACTTACATACTGGTGTGGTCACCATCGGTATTACACTATACAGAAGCCAAACAAAGTAGTGCCACCCTAAAATAGTTCTCTTAAAGGTGAACGGTTACATACAATAGTTCTCTTAAAGGTAGACGGGTACATACACTACAATCCTCCCTTTTTAGCTTACAACATACTTATTCCCCATTAAACATAACATATAATCAACTTCATGTAAAACAATTCACAGATATAGTCTCTGCGGGAAACAGTTCACAGATTCAGTCTCTGCGGGAACAGTTCACAGATTCAGTCTCTGGTCTTGACTCGGTCCGAACAACATCTCTGTGGTGTAGCCGGTTCACATTTCTAGCGTGACTCATCCAATAGTCTTTCCCTTGGCTTAACAGCTTGAACTTCTGTCCTGCTGAACCAGCAGTGCTGACTTTTACAAACAGCTGGACTGCCTTGGTAATTTTTCCCACTTTCCAACTGATTTGGCCCCCTTCGTAGGGCCCACGTGCATGATCTGATAGAAGTGATAATGATTTAGATGGTTATCGTCTTCTGCTTCGTCTTTTTCTTTTCTGCTTCTTGGAGACTCTCGGGGCTCCCTTATCCACTGCCAGCTGTAGCGCCACCATCTCCCTATGTTCCTTAGACTTTAAGTGCTTCATCCTGATTTCTGCACTTTGGGAGTTTTCATCACAAGCTGGGCAGACCAAGTCATCGTAATATTCCGTGTCACTCAACAGGTCATGGTAATATTCGGTGTCGTCCTGAGCTAGTCTAGCGAGAGGGCCTGCTACTTCTTCCTTACCCAACTGGACGTTAGCCGACTGTTGTTCCCTCCCTAGACATCTTTCCTGAAGAGACTTCTTCATGCGTTCATATTCATCCCGCTCTTCCTGGGTTTCCTGCCAATCCTTCACTAATGACCTCATTTGTGATTCCAATACTTCCCCTTCCATCGGGGATTGATTGATCGGGCTATTCAATCCTTCTACTGGAGCAGCTGTTTCAACATTCTGTAGTTCACATGGACGTGATTCAGCGTACTTTCGGCAGCCCTGTAAAATCTGCGTTGCAACCTCAACTATTCCCCAAACTTTTGAGAGCTCCGAACCTCTTCCCTTTGAAGATTGAAGCTCGTGTTCAAATGGTTCCCATTGCAGAGTCTTGTCTCTCAGCATATGAAGGAGTTGGCTGACCGTTAACTCTTCCACGGGGACCCTGTGGATCAGAGTCTTCTCCATTTCATCCACCTTTTCCTCCAATGCTTTCACCTTTTTTTCCTCTTGTACTTTGGCTTTAAGCGCTCGGAGAAGTTGCGCCTTGATGCTCTCTAGCTCATGTTCAGGGGCCATTCTTACAGTCTCTGTGTTTCTTACAGTTGCCTTTTCTTTCACTGAAAGGATTCCCAGTTGAATCTGTTCTTCAAGTTGTTGAACCTCGGTCATTGCCGCCTCATATTTGTCTTGGGTTTCCTTCAATATTTTTATGAGTTCTTGGACATCTTGTCTTTCATGTTCTGCCATGTCTTTCACCTCTAATTTCTCATCTATGGATGGAACTTCTACCGATGAGTCTGTCTTGGCCTTGAGCTCATCAAGAATTTCCTGCAGCCTTTGGACTTCTTGCTCATGTTCAACCTTTAGTTGCTCATATGCTTCCACTGAAGCTAGCTTTTCGGAGGTTGCCGAGTTAACCCCCTCCAGGATTGTAGCCTGGGCCTGTTCATACTGTTCCTTCAACTTCTCAAACTCTGCTTGTAAGGAGTCGTAGAGAAGAACTGGAATAAAATCCTGGCTTCCTGAAGATTCCTCTTCATTTGCTTCTTTCTGCAAATATTCTAACTCCTGAACATCATAAGGGAGATGTGATCGGTGATTGGTCACGATGGCTCTATGGTCGCTCTCTGCTTGAGCTAGCTGCTTCTGTTGTCTTTCCAGATTCTCCCATTCGGTGTCATAGAACTTTTTCATCGTTTTCATCTCTTGTACGAGACGGTAACTCAATTGTTCTAATTGTTGTCGTAATTTGAAATAAAGTTGTGTCCGAGCTCGGTGTTCTTCCGTCATGGATATGTCCTTAAACTGAACAGACTCAGAATTCTCTGTCAAACTATGTTGTCATTGTTCGGTGGAGATCTGTTCTGAAACTTTGTTCTTCTCTGGAGCATAAGCCTTTCTGCATGCCTTCGTTTTTCCAACCTTAGTCGGCAAGTCCATTTTAGCCTTGTCTTTCACATTTGGGTTGGTCTTATCGTCATCCGATTCAGAATCTGAGCTGATTGTCTGCACCGAGTCCTCACTCGTTATGGCTTTTAGATAGTGCCATTCCATGTCTATTTTCTTGATCCACTCCCATCCTAGAAGTGGTGGTCCTCCCTCAGGTAGTACGTATAAGTTCATTCTTGGGTGTTCTTTACCCCTATCTCTCACCTTGACTCTTATCTTTCCCATGGGGTATACTTTATGCCCCGTGTATGTCTGCAATACGAACTTGGTATCTCTTAAGGGTATATGTGAGAATAGCCGGTGGTAATCCCTTCGATTTATGACTGATAGAGCTGATCCAGTGTCCAACTCCATTTTCACTTGGACTACAGCTATTTTTAGCATGACCCAGATAGTTTGTAGGTCAGCTTTCTTACTCACATTGTGAATTCTCAGACTACCCAGCTCCTGGCCGTTTGGGTCTGAGTCCGAATTCTGTTCGTCTGAACTCTTCTCAGCCACCTTGTGTACCTTGTTGTACTTTTCCTGTGATGGCTTCCTTTGGTTGTTGGTCCTTTGGTTGTTGGTCTTCTTCCCTGACCGGCATACCTTAGCTATGTGACCCAGTTTGCCACATTTCCTACATTCCTGGTTCTTAAACCAGCATTGGTTCTGGTCGTGTGTTGGCTTCCCACAACGATAGCATTTTGTTGTTGTCGAGGTAATTTGATCCACACTGAGTGCCGCTGTCTTTAGCTGCATTTCCGCAGTTCCCTTCGCTGCGGCTTCGTGCGATGCTGCAATAAGGACAGCCCTGTCAAGTGTATGGTCGTTCTCTTCGAGTAGTCGCTTTTGCGTTCCTTCCTTTGCCAATCCGCACACGAACTTGTCTCGCAATGCCTCTGTCAGATTCCCTCCAAACTGGCAGTATTTCGCTAGTCTACGCAGTTCGACCAAGTATTCCGCGTTGCTTTCGTCTTTCCGTTGCGTTCTCGCATAGAATTTGAATCGTTCCGCCAACATCAACGGTGTGGGGTTCAAGTGATCCTTCAGAACAGCCACAATATCATCGAAAGTCTGATCCGCCGGTTTAGCTGGTGATAGTAGATGCTTCAAGAGCCCGTATGTCTTCGCGCCCATCGAGTTTAGCAAGGTTATAGCTTTGTCATCTTCTTCGATTTTATTGGCCTCACAATAGATCTCCATGCGTTCCACATACGTGGCCCAGTCTTCTACCTCGGAATTAAAATCGTTGATGTTACCACGCTTAGGCATCTTCCTCTCTTCCTGATAAACACCACGAATTATTTCTTTAAAATTTTTTTTTTTTTTCCAAGATGGCGGTTCCCGCGAAAATGGCGGTTTCCCGCGCTTATCTTCTCTCCCCGCCCACTTCAATGGCGGTTTCCCGCTTCTGTCTTCTTCCCCGCCTAATGGCGGCTTCCTGCGTTTCTTCCCTGGCGGGATGGGTACACTTTCCCCACGGGCGACGGCCGCTGGCTTTCAGGTTCACAGCCTGCGCGTCGGCTTCAGTGCTTTCCCTTTTCTCGGCAGGGCAACCGGCGCTGGGTACACCCCGTTGACGGAGAACAGTTTCAGCCGCTGGACTGGCTCTCGCTCAGTCTCCCTTGCTCGGGCTCTGTCTCTCTCCCGCTCGCTCGGCTCCCAATCGCGCCTCCCAGCCCTCTCGCAGTCCGGTGCTTCCCTCCCCGGCTGCGGCTGAGTTTTTATATCTTCCCGCGCCTACGCTCCCGGTCGCAGCGCTTCGTGGCTTCGGTCGCTGCCCGGCCTTTTTCGCCGGTCGCGGTCTAGCTGTCTCACGACGCCATTGCGTCCCCAGCCTGTCTGTACCACGGCTTCCTTGCTCCACGCTGCCCCAGTCTCAGCGCCTCTGGGCCCGACTTCTGTCCGGCTCCTTTCCCCCTCGACCGTGGTCGAGTGCACCGCCCTTATCCTCCGGTTATTCTTTTTACTTTTCCCTTACTCACAGTCACCGTGGCCGGCTGGCTTCTCGTGCTGATCGGCTCACTCCTCACCGTGGCAGAAGGGACAGTCAGTGCCTATTGCTGATGGAAGTCTTTGTCTCTGAATTCTTCCTCCTTTCCAGCTCTACAGACTCGAGTTTTCTCCCAGCAGAATGACGAGGGCGGTTGCCTCTTCTCGACGCTCGTTAACTGCTTCGGAAGTATTGTTGCCGCAGGGTACGATCGGACTTGTCGCCACTGTAAAGTCTGTGGGTTGTTTAGTTAATTAATGCACAGACTCCAAGAGTAACTTAAAACAGGACTTTACTATTCGAAGGTCAGGGCGAATCTGCCCAATAAATCCTGACACAACACTTATATACTGGTGTGGTCACCGTCGGTATTACAGTATACAGAAGCCAAACAAAGTAGTGCCACCCTAAAATAGTTCTCTTAAAGGTGAACGGTTACATACAATAGTTCTCTTAAAGGTAGACGGGTACATACACTACATGACCCAAAATTCCATAGATTCTAGAATGGTTCCCACGGATTGGAAGGTAGCAAATGTAACCTCACTATTTAAGAAAGGAGGGCGAGAGAAAATGGGGATCTACAGACCAGTTAGCCTGGCATCAGTAGTAGGGAAATGCTCGAATCTATTATTAAGGATGTGGTAACGGGGCACTTAGAAAATAATAATAGGATTGGGCAGAGTCAACACGGATTTATGAAAGGGAAATCATGTTTGGCGAATCTGTTTTTTGAGGTTGTAACTAGCAGAATAGATAAGGGGAAACCAATGGGTGTGGTGTATTTGAATTTTCAGAAGGCATTCGATAAGGTGCCACACAAGAGGTTATTAAACAAAATTAGGGCTCATGGGATTGGGGGTAATATACTAGCATGGATTGAGGATTGGTTAACGGGCAGAAAACAGAGAGTAGGAATAAACTGGTCATTTTCGGGTTGGCAGGCTGTAACTAGTGGGGCACCACAAGGATCAGTGCTTGGGCCTCAGCTATTCACAATCTAGATCAATGATTTGGATGAGGGGACCAAATGTAATATATCCAAGTTTGCTGATGATACAAAGCTGGGTGGGAATGTAATTTGTGAGGAGGTTGCAAAGAGACCTCAAGGGGATATCGGCAGGCTAAGTGAGTGGGCAAGAACATGGCAAATGGAATATAAGGTGGAGAAATGTGAAGTTATCCACTTTGGAAGGAAAAATAGAAAAGCAGAGTATTTTTTAAATGGTGAAAGATTGGGAAATGTTGGTGTTCAGAGGGACCTGGGTGTCCTTGTACACGAATCACTGAAAGTTAACATGCAGGTAGAGCAAGCAATTAGGAAAGCAAATTATATGTTGGCCTTTATTACAAGAGGATTTGAGTATAAGAGGAAAGACGTCTTACTGCAATTATATAGGGCCCTGGTGAGACCACACCTGGAGTATTGTGTACAGTTTTGGTCTCCTTACCTAAGGACGGATATATTTGCCATAGAGAGACTGTAACAAAGGTTCACCAGACTGATTCCTGGGATGGGGGGATTGTCCTGTGAGGAGAGATTGAGTAGACTAGGCCGATATTCTCTGGAGTTTAGAAGAATGAGAGGTGATCTCTTTGAAACATAGAACATTCTTACAGGGCTTGACAGGGTAGACGCAGGGAGGATGTTTCCCCTGGCTGGGGTGTCTAGAACCAGGGGTCACAGTCTCAGAATAAGGGGTCGGCCATTTAGGACTGAGATGAGAAGAAATTTCTTCACTCAGAGGGTGGTGAATCTTTGGAATTCTCTACCCCAGAGGGCTGTGAAGGCTCAGTCGTTGAGTATATTCAAGACAGAGATCGATACATTTTTGGATATTAAGGGAATCAAGGGATATGGGGATAGTGCAGGAAAGTGGAGTTGAAGTAGAAGATCAGCCATGATCTTATTGAATGGCGGCGCAGGCTCAAAGGGCTGAATGGCCTACTCCTGCTCCTATTTCTTATGTTGTTATGACAATTTAGACAATAAATCTAATTAAAAGCAGAGTTTTAATTTGTTGATAATAAGATCTGCAGAAGGAACTACATTGATCCATTTCATAAGCAGGAGATTGGTATGGAATGGTGTAAGATAGCAAAGTTGGGGAGTTGTACCAGTCTATGGAAAAAGAACTTGTTAAAAGTAAAGTTATTGCACAGACACTTGACAGGCAGAAAAGCTCCCTTTGTTAATTCACAAGGAAGGAAGCCTTGAAGCTGGAAAGTTAGGGAGTGTAAGCCAAGTAAAGGGAGTTGCACTGCACTCTAGAGAATATAGGTAGTCTACTTAATCTCTACTGAAGCGTAAGTGGCAAAATTGTTGCAGCGGATTTTAGATAACCTCCTAGCAATTCCATACAATAGACCCAGCCTCCCAGCGAGCTTGATAGGGCAGTTTTTATCACCAATGTTCCCTCTAGTTTTTTTTGGCACCGCGTGGCCCCTTGAAGGGGCTGCACAGGCCATTGAACATACCGTCCATGCGCGGTTTTACATTGAAAAGTCGGCAAGTCAGCTGCGCGGGTTCCCTGGAGCGCGGTGCGGCCATGTGACCGCGCAGCTTAAAGGGAACGTTGCTTTTCACCCCCACAAATCTAAAGATATATTATGCCATCCTTACAGTGGGTGTAGTACGACAGCATTTGTTAAGCAAAGCAAGTGGGAGTTCCAGCTGCACAAATCACTCGGGTGAGAGCTGCGTGCTTAGATGCACATACTGCTTTTATTGCCTTTAACTGCTCGTGAGAATTTTACTGATGAACCGAGCTGACCAGACAGTACAGAAGCCTGCCTTTAAAAGTTAACTAAAAGCAGACTTCAAGAAAAAGTTCATTATTGCATGCAAAAACAATACTACGGGTGCTGGAAATCTGAAATAAAAACAGAAAATGCTGGCAACACTCAGCAGGGCAGGTAGCATCTGTGGAGAGAGAAACAGTGTTAATGTCTCAGGTCGATGATCTTTCATCAGAGCCCAATTATTGGGTGTAGTCTGATTTTTGTCAAAGCAGGTCCACAGCACTAGCATTGCCTGCATGTTCGGAGCAGTGGCAAAATCTTCCCACAACACTAACATCAATGATAACAACAGAAAATGCTGGAAAAACTCAGCAGGCCAGGCAACATCCGTGGAGAGAAATTAGAGCCAACGTTTCAGGTCAAAACCCTTTATCAAAACTAAAGAGGCACAGGGAATGAAATAGATTAAGAGGCCAGGCTGGGAGAGAACAAAAGAGAAGAGACATTAAGAGGTATTCAAAACGAGACGAGATGGTGATAGGACTAGTGGAGACAAAAGACAGCTCTAGATTAGATTTTGCTATCGTACTAAAATCAATGATGTTGCAATAAGACTGGTTATTCAGTGCTCACAAATAAAGGGGTCATTTTAACTTTGAGCAATAGTACAAGGTGTGCGATATTGAGCTAGCCACCCATTATACACCACGCCTGCTTTTCCGTTCCCATAGAAGTTAATGGAGGCAAAATTGGGCAGAGCATATAATGGCCGGCCAATTCAATATCGCCCATTTTACACTATCATCCAAAGTTAAAGTTACTCCCATATTGACAGTCTGGCCAATATACATACTTAACAGGGCATTTTTTGAATAGAAACAATTGGTTTCTAGTTCGAAACATTGCTAAAGGGTGGGAACCTGCAGCTAAATTTGAATAATCATCGAGTTCAAAAGACAAACTCCCAAGAAGGCACAAATATTTCAATTGACTTTAGCAGACATTGTTAACCAGGCTTTTCAATGACAAACAACGTTTGTAAAAAATGGCCATAAGCAAGCTTTCAAAATTGCATTGTTTATAGAAATCCAGATTTTATGAGAATACAAAACAAATGCATAAAAATATCAGTGTAGTAAATCAATATATTTATCTTTATTTCACATAGTCTATTCAGGAACATTAAGCATTGATGCATATGAAAGAGGGAGAAAATTATTTATAACACAAACGTGGAAGTATAGACATTTTTATTATTTACAGTTGCTCATTTGCATAATTTATTCAGCTGTGGGGACTGGTTTAGCACAGCACTCATATAGGCAGCATAAATTATGGAGCGCTGCTGCATTAGATCCCAAGTAAAGTTTTAGATGGAATTGTACATAGAAGCAATAAAAACAGGTAGAAACACTGTCAGCAGACCAGCTACAGTCCAGCAAATGAATACATGATACAATTCTTTCCATGCTAATCTTGTTTGTTTGTTGCTTTGCTCTGTGACTGCTTTGGTCCAATGGAGATGGATTGGTAATGGGGGAAAAGGGAGGGAAAGTGGAGATGCTGTAGAAGTTCACCCATGATCTTATTGAATATCGGAGCAGACTCGAGGGGCCGTATAGCCTACTCCTGCTCCTATTTCTTATGAAAGGATCAGCTTTTAGATTTGAGCTTAGTCCTACGTGTACAACTCTCTACTCGTTGCTATGGGCTGAATTTGGCCAGCGCTCAGAGATCGGGTTCGGAGGCAGGTCCGCTGTCAAAGTCCAGCCCTAAACCCGCCTCCTTGTGAGTTTCCCGAGTGCTGGTTCTGCCTGCGCTTTGCAGACATGGCATTAAGCGGCGGGTCATACAATTATGCTAGTTAAGAGGCTGTTTAAAACAATTTAATCACCATTTTACCAGGTACAAAGCATTTTCCCAAGTTTTCCACGAGGTTCCCGTCGCTCAGGGATCAAGATATAATGTATTTATATCTTAAAATATCTACTGTCAAAGTGAGTCAAAGACACGGCCATTTAATTTAGTTTAGTGATAAATTATTTACATGTTTTGTTTGTGGAGCTAGACTTGGCCCTGATTTTTAATTCAATGTTTGATTATGCTTAGTGCATTTTCATTGTGACACTCTGAAAGGCATGACAGCTGCTTAAGGGATCTTTGTACTGTTGGAAGTAAAGACTCGTTAGCCAGTTTTGTAGCATTAAGTTTATTCAGTTTTTCTTTGCCAAACTGAAAATACCCTTTATTTTTTTGTTTCCTTAGATTTTATTGCTGAAAATTTAAGCCATCCAATCAAACAAAAATCACAGTTCTTGATGTTTTGCATATTTATTTATGCAAACGAGTTGCTTATCTCCTCAAACAATGTGGCTTTTGTGTTAGCGCAGTAGAAGGTGCAAGGACAAAGGGAAACGCTACAGGAGGCCATGGTTTAGAGAGACTGATCTTTTTTTACTCTCGTGATGGAATTCCAAATACAGGCAGAATGATTCTTTAGAACACAGGCAAACTTCTGAATTAAACTAAAGCATGTAGCTTTCAACAGTTAATAGATATTCAGACGTATACCAAAAACCTTTCAGAATGTTGAAAATTTATGAACGACTTCAAAATGTCCGTAAAACTTTAATATGGTGTTGGGAGTACCTTTTTGGTGGCAGCCTCCAGCAGTGCGTTTAAAGAGCGCTGGTTAGGCCGCCTGTAGAAAACGTTTTCCTGAGCGCAGCCGGCTCACCTCTGGCTGCATTCAGAGCAGTCCAATTTTGCAAAGAGGGTGTCAAACAGGGCCTAACATCTGCAAAGGGCCTAACACCTGTTTCAGGCATGGGCCCTAGGTGCTTCTTGTTCTGCCTTTACCAATATGGCAACCGGTGCACTTCCAGTACATGATGAGTATGCGCACCACACGCACCATATTGAAAGCTTACCCAAATAATGAAAATGAGGTCCAAGGCCCAATTTCAGGTCAGCCTTGGGCCTCCTGTTTCAGGTGCGCACTAATGGTGCATTGCTGGTTATGCGCCCAGAATTGGGTCATAACCAATTTTTACCGCAATCTGTATTTATTGGTAGCATTGGTTAAGGAAGAAATATTGGCCAGGGGAGCATGAAAACTACTGTTCTTCTTGAAAATGCTTTGGGATCTTTAACATCACCTGAACAGAAGGCAGAGGTCCCAAAATTCTATAGCGCCACATCCGTTTTTCAAGTGCAAAATGGGCACATTTTCATTATTTGGGTGAACTGTCGGTGCTCAGTGCACCTCAACAGGCAGCTCGCCTGTTTTAAATAGATTAATATTGGGCCGCTTGCCTCGTCAGCACCGGCCCTAAGGTAAGTCGCAGGAGGATGGGTGGAGCTGCAATGGGGTGTTGGTGCGATTGTGAATACTGCGGATTCGGGGGAACTCTCCTGTTACTCTTCACTCCACAGCTACGTTTTTGAGTTTTTTTAAAAATTTCTTTTTGTTGGCGCAGGGGCTGCTGAAGAATCCTGGCCCCGTATCTGCTCCGCTCATTACAGTCCAGTTTGGCAATGAGGTCCTAAAACCGGCATTACCCCCCTCATTAACATATGCAAGCAGCCTAACGCCTGCCCTCAGTGTCCGACAGGCATACCTCAAAATTGGCCAGGCCCAATATTGGGTCGGACATCTTTCAGGCATCCTTGGGACGCAGGTCGTCGGTCTCCAAAATTGGCCATCGTAACAAGGTACATTTTCTACCCCAGTAACTGCTCATTCATAGCCGTTATTTAAAAATGTCACTGCACTTGTTTTTGAAACTCTTTGGGACATTTCTGAACAATGTGATAAGGCACTGTATAAATTAAAGTCTTTCAAAGTGTGTTAATAATGCACAATAAAGAAACTGATCATATGTGTGAGGAAAACACAAGATCATCATATTTATATAAATGTACTGGCTAAAAATGAATACTGCTTGAAGTAAACTGCTCTACATTTCCGATTCTGGCATTTCTTTCACCATTACATCCCTCTATTCCAGTATCACCTACACAGAGGGTCGATATGAATGTCATTCTCCACCGTCCCCATTAGGTTGAAGCTGAAGAACTTCTTGACGATTCTCTCATGTGTTTTTGCCTTTTTAATCCTGCAAGACCTCTGCACCCTGCTCTCATGAATATATTAAAACAGAGGGTAGCTAGGACAGAGCACTGACGAGTATTCATAATTAATCATCAATAGACTGCAAATTCTGCATTTAATTCTTAAGGGTAAACTTTGCAACACTGCGCCCCCATCACAGAATCTCACTCAAAAGGGAGCGCAGCTTAAAGAATCAAAAGTGGGGGTCAGCACACCTGAGTCACGGTGCTCCAGATTTTCCACTGATTAATTTTAATTGCCTTAAGATCAGGAACGCTACAAATTGATCTTTGACCGATCTATGCTCCCATCAAGCGAGACTCTGCTGGAAGTGAAATCTTGCAAAAATTTACCCCTTAGTGTGCATTGCGTCCACTGTAAATATGTGAGATAGTCTCAAAAGCTTCAGTCACTGTACAGCAACAAAGGCAAATATAATGCTGAACTATATTGCTAATATTGCCAAATCAGTGGAGCATAGGTCAGAAAACATCCTGCTAAAACTGGACTACTCAGGCTACACCTCAGGGGTAATTTTAAATTTTGGGTAGAACGGGCAGCCATAAGTCAGTGGAAAGGAAGATCAGGCGAGGTGTATAATTGGCAGCTGATCTGATATCGCCCGTTTTACACTATCAGCAGAAGTTAAAATTGCCCCCAGAGCATTATGACCAGCTTTTGTGACCAAGACACAAAGGAATCTTTGAAACTCATGAAAGTCCCTGAGTACAGTCACCTTCACTGTATGAAAGTCCGTAATGACCTGTCCTAATCAATGCTCCCTGTAATTTTTTAGGTGCTTGAGCCCTTTAACTGGCTGCATGGCCAATTCAATTTTTCACGCATGCACAGTTATTTCCATTGAGAAGCGGCCTGCGCGAGACCTCCAGACCACGGCACGGCCGTGCAGCCGCACAGCTTAGCGGGAACGTTGGTCCTATATTTCCTTATTTGGCTTGGTGCCAAATTTTTGTCTGATAACGCTCTTGTGAAGCACCTTGGGACATTTTACTATGTTAAATGCAAGTTGTTGTTGTAATGCCATTTAACTTAGGCCCCTGATCCTCTGGGTCAGGCGGCCTTCCCGTGAAATTGGGTGAGCAAAAATGGCGGACAGCCGGAACGCATCAGGAGCACGGTGCAAAACCCCCGCTATCTTGACCCCCCCCCTCGCCCACACCGTTTCTACTGGGCAGGGTTAAAATCAGCCCTGTCAAATCTACTGAGACCCCGAAGTTTTTTTCAATTTCCTCTTTATCTATTTCAATGCCATTCATGGGGTATGTGTATTGTATATTGTGTACTGTCAAAGTAACGGCAAGGCTAATGGTGCTCGCTGGGCAAATGGCACAGCAATTACAGGCGAGGAGCAGATGTACTGTTAAATGTGAATATCCAGAAGTTGCTGTCTGAGTTGCGCTGCTCCACCGTTCGCTTCGCAAACAGCATCTCAGCCTTAGCCTCCCTGTTATTTTTAAAAACTCGCCCATTAAACTCGCCACAGAAAGTTAAATCTTGTCATTACAAGCAGAAGTACCTTTTTAAAGATGTGATAAGTATTAATGACTGCCAGTCAATCTCTGGCACCAAAAATTAACTATTAGAAATGTGGAGTCTCATTCTTTCAGGTTCTGAATTTTTCAGGGAGATTATTAAAACGTCAAATTTTTTTTTCTTACTTTTCCTTTCTATCTTTTTTGCTCTCTCTTAATCAAATCATTCTTTCCCTCTTTTTCTTTTTCTTTCTGTACCTGATTTGACATTGAATTCACCCCCTTTATTCACCCTCCTTCTCTAGTCCTTGTGTTTATTTTCCAATCCTTAAATCTCATTGGTTAAGCAGATAATTTGTTGGTTGTCCTGTTCATTCACATCCCAGATGCCCTCTTTTCCTAACTGCGACATTATTAGCTTGCACTTTCAGCAACTTTTGTGGGCAAAAATGTTTTGAAATAAAGGATGCAGAGGCAATTCTAACTAATGGCAAATCTCTTTTGGTAGCATTCTACAGCAAATTCTGGCCCATTATCTTCTTGCAGGAAATCACACTTAACAGGAAGCAATAGTTGATGACCAGAGAGGGTCTGGCAGAGTTAATGTCTTTGGTGCATTTTGAGGGGAGGGCAATTCAATCTTTGGATTTGAAGGAAACAAAAGGATTAGGGGAGGGGAGGTCACAGCAAGTACCATCTTTTGCTTTTTATTCTGTATCTCCCTCCCATAGACACATGGGCTGAATTTTCATTCAGCAGTCGGGAAGGAGGCGGGACTACAACTTTCAGGTTTTAGTCCTGCCTACATCGACGTCCGGCCAATCCACGCGAGTTTCCCTTGATTGACCTTGTTGAGCCCACCCAGCGGGCTCAACAGGCCAATTAAGGGCCACCCGGCAACAGGTGACGTCACAGACTGAAATTTCATCTGTCAAGACGTCTTGACAGATGAAATATCAGTGTTTCACAGCTGTTTGAAGCTGTCAAACTCTAACAGTCTGACTTCTAACCGGAGTCCTTCTACGCCGACTCAGTTAGAACTCTCACTGGCAATGAAAGCTGAAGACTGTCACTTTTGACAGCTCGCAGCCATTTTGCTTTCAGTGCCGGCTGAGTGATGGACTCCCGAAACCAAGAGGAAGAAAGGCTGTTAAGGTAAGTACAGGTAATTTAAACTTCTTTACACACTTTAGACATACCAAACACACTTACCTTTTGTGGTAAACCACTTTTATCGTTACACTATAGTTATCACTGTTGTATTGTTATCACCGTTATCACTGTTGTATCACGATACGAGGTCGCCTCTTGTCGCGCTGTTATACCTGGGCTGACCACCTCCGACTCCGCCCATGGCTCCACCTACCTGCCCAGGTATAAAGGTAGTCGACTGGCTGGTATTCCTCCTTGTTGGACCCGATCACCCACGAGGGTGGGCTCTGTTATTTAGTCAATAAAAACCTTTAGTTACGTTCCTAACTCGTCGCTTTTTATTGGACGAATTGATAGGTATATCAATTTTATTGACTAAATTTTAAAGATGTCTACTACTGGCCAGCCAGAAGCCCTCCCAGAAGCACAGCCACACCAGCCGGCTTGGCTGCAAGCCCTCAAACCACCGTACCTGGATCTAAACCCACAGGCAGCAAACGCAGCCCTCAACTTCAAACACTGGCTGGACTGCTTCGAATCCTACCTGGAAGAATCCGGCGCCCCGCAGAGATCCAAACTAAGACTTCTGAACGCCCAAGCGAGCCCGAGAGTATACGCACTCATCCAGGACACGACTACGTACGAGGCCGCTATCAACCTACTGAAACAGCAGTACCGCAGCCCGGTAAATTACATGTACACCAGGCACCTCCTAAGATCCCGCCCGCAACAGCCAGGAGAGTCTGTAGCTGAATTTTTACGGGCGCTAAGAGCACTCGGCAGGAACTGTGACTTTAAAGCGGTGACGGCTGTTGAAAATACGGAAGATAATATCCGCGATGCCTTTGTGAAAGGCCTACGGTCCGACTACTCACGGCAAAGACTGCTTGAAGCTAAAGACCTCGACCTGGACAAAGCTGAAGCCCTCGCTCTCTCCCTGGAGGTGGCCCATCAGGACCAGGAGGCGTTTTCCAGGTACTGCTCGCGACCCTGGGACTCGGGCCCGACCCCTACCGCAATACCCTTCGCAGCGCCGCCCCCGGGACCTACCTCAGCGTCGGCGTCCCGGACCCGACCGGGCCCGCCACCCCCGGTACCGGCTCCGACATCGGGCACCCGCGATCGGGCCGCCGGCTGCTTCTTTTGCGGCCAGGAGAAGCACCCGAGGTCGCGCTGCCCAGCCAGGAACTCTACCTGCACAACCTGCAGGAAGAAAGGCCACTTCTCTAAGGCCTGCAGGAGCGGATCTTCAGAGGCCAGCAGTGCCTCATGCGAACTGTGGGGGCGGCCATCTTCTTTCACGGCAACTGAGGCCAGTATCCCCACACGTGAGTCATGGGGGTGGCCATCTTTGATCAAGGCAACCGACCCCAATAGTGCCTCATGTGAGTTATGGGGGCAGCCATCTTCTCCGCCATTTTGTCCTACCTCGTGGGAGACGCCATTTTACCCACCACGCCCGACTGCCACCGGGCCCCCGGACCCGACGACCGCCTCGCCCGCAGACGACAACGACTCGCTTACCTACACGCTAGCCTCCGTCACTCTGGATCAAGCCCGCCCACACCACCTGTCCAAGTCGATGATGGACATCAAAGTAAACGGCCACGCCACGACCTGCCTGTTCGACAGCGGAAGCACGGAGAGCTTCATCCACCCAGACACGGTGAGCCACTACTCCCTCCCTGTCCTGCCAACGCGCAACCGAATCTCGATGGCATCGAGGTCCCACGCCACGGACATTAGCGGCTACTGTGCTGTGACCTTGTCGGTTAAGGGTACAGAGTATAAAAACTTTAAACTCCTCGTCCTCCCCCAGCTCTGCGCTGCCGTCCTACTAGGGCTGGACTTCCAATCCCACCTCCAAAGTGTAACCCTAGCATACGGTGGACCCCTCCCCCCACTCACAGTCGACAACCAGCGAAGGTTAAACCGCCCACCGCGTAACACCTGCAGCCTATCCACCCTCAAGGTGCCGCCACCTTCCCTGCTCGCTAACCTCACCCCCGACTGCAAACCCATCGCTACCAAGAGCAGGCGGTACAGCGCTGGGGACAGAGCTTTCATTAGCTCTGAGGTGCAGCGTCTCCTGAAGGAGGGCATCATCGAGGGGAGCAACAGCCCCTGGCGTGCCCAGGTCGTGGTCGTTAAGACCGGCGATAAAAATCGCCTGGTCATCGACTACAGCCAGACCATAAACAGATACACCCAGCTGGACGCATACCCCCTTCCCCGCATATCTGACATGGTCAATCAGATTGCACAATACCGCGTATTCTCGACCATCGACCTTAAGTCGGCCTACCACCAACTCCCTATCCACCCCGAGGACCGCCAGTACACCGCCTTCGAGGCGAATGGGCGCCTATACCACTTCCTTAGGGTCCCCTTCGGTGTCACCAACGGGGTCTCGGTCTTCCAAAGGGAGATGGACCGGATGGTTGACCAGAACGGACTGCAGGCCACATTCCCCTACCTAGATAACGTCACCATCTGCGGCCGCGACCGGCAGGACCACGACGTGAATCTGGAGAAATTCCTCCGTACAGCCCAACGGCTGAACCTCACCTACAATAAGGAGAAATGTGTGTTTAACACCTCGCGCCTTGCCATCCTTGGCTGTGTAGTAGAGAACGGACTCATCGGCCCCGACCCCGAAAGAATGCGCCCCCTCATGGAGCTACCCCTCCCCCACTGCCCTAAGGCACTTAAGAGAACCCTGGGGCTCTTCGCCTACTATGCCCAATGGGTGCCCAATTATGCGGACAAAGCCAGACCCCTCATGAAGTCCACATCCTTCCCCCATACGGAGGAAGCGTGCGCAGCCTTCTCCCTCATTAAGGGAGACATTGCCAAGGCCACTATGCACGCAGTGGATGAGTCCATCCCCTTCCAAGTCGAGAGCGATGCATCCGACTTCGCCCTAGCCGCCACCCTTAACCAGGAGGGGAGACCGGTGGCCTTCTTCTCAAGGACCCTACAGGGCCCTGAGATCCGACACTCGTCGGTCGAGAAGGAGGCCCAGGCGATTGTGGAGGCGGTACGACGCTGGAGGCACTACCTGGCAGGCAAACGATTTACCCTCCTTACCGACCAACGTTCGGTCGCTTTTATGTTTAATAACAAGCTGAGGGGCAAAATCAAGAATGACAAGATCTTGAGGTGGAGAATCGAGCTCTCCACCTACGATTATGATATCTTGTACCGGCCAGGTAAGCTGAACGAACCCCCCGATGCTCTGTCACGAATTACATGCGCCAGCGCGCAAAGTGATAGACTTCAGACCCTCCACAACGACCTCTGCCACCCCGGGGTCACCAGACTTTACCACTTCATTAAGGCCCGCAACCTGCCCTACTCCATCGAGGAGGTCAGGACCATAACCAGGAACTGCCAGACCTGCGCCGAGTGCAAACCGCACTTCTTTAGGCCGGACAGAGCAAGCCTGATCAAGGCCACCCGCCCCTTCGAGCGCCTGAGCATCGACTTTAAGGGGCCCCTCCCGTCCTCTGACCGTAATGTGTACTTCCTCAACATTGTTGATGAGTACTCCCGTTTCCCCTTTGCCTTCCCCTGCCCAGACATGACCAGTACCACGGTCATTAAATGCCTGAACGACCTCTTCGCCTTGTTCGGGTTCCCAAACTATATACATAGTGACCGGGGCTCCTCTTTCATGAGCGAGGAACTCCGTCAGTTCCTACTAGCGAGAGGTATTGCAGCAAGTAGGACCACCAGCTACAACCCCCGAGGGAACGGCCAGGTGGAAAGAGAGAACGCGACGGTATGGAAGGCCGTCCTCTTAGCCTTAAAGTCTAAGGGCCTCCCAACCTCCCGCTGGCAGGAAGTCCTCCCGACAGCGCTGCACTCCATCCGGTCACTACTTTGCACTGCCGTTAACGCCACCCCCCATGAATGAATGTTTGTTTTCCCCAGGAAGTCGACTACGGGAACCACTCTACCAACCTGGCTGACCTCTCCGGGGCCCGTCTTGCTGCGAAAGCACGTGAGGGCCCATAAAACAGACCCCCTGGTCGAGAGGGTGAACCTCCTGCACGCCAACCCCCAGTACGCCTACGTGGCTTATCCAGATGGGCGGGAGGACACTGTCTCCTTACGAGACCTCGCACCCTCGGGCACTCCGGAGACACCACCTTTACCCCCCCCCACCACCCCCCCAATTCCAGCCCAGGTAGACGGCATGCCGGAACCCCACGAGCCTTCGCCGACCACGCAGACACCAGCACTAACACCGGATAATGCAGCACCGCCGCTGCGACGATCGGAGAGGCTTACGAGGCCTCCGGACAGACTGACATACCAGAACTGGTAGTACACTTCACCCCGCCGGACTCAAATCTAAACAAGGGGTGAATGTGGTAAACCACTTTTATCGTTACACTATAGTTATCACTGTTGTATTGTTATCACCGTTATCACTGTTGTATCACGATACGAGGTCGCCTCTTGTCGCGCTGTTATACCTGGGCTGACCACCTCCGACTCCGCCCATGGCTCCACCTACCTGCCCAGGTATAAAGGTAGTCGACTGGCTGGTATTCCTCCTTGTTGGACCCGATCACCCACGAGGGTGGGCTCTGTTATTTAGTCAATAAAAACCTTTAGTTACGTTCCTAACTCGTCGCTTTTTATTGGACGAATTGATAGGTATATCACCTTTGCACTCATGCACCCACCACTCACCTGAACACTGACATCGCGACCCCTCCAAGTCCTTCAACCCGACGGCCCACCTGCTCTAACCTGGCGTGGTTTGGAGCTGTCGGGAATCCCACACGACACCCCTTAAAATAGGGATTAGGCTAAAAACTGCCTGTTAACTACCTGTTAACAGGAAGTTAATTGGCACTAATTCCTTCCCGCCTCGGGTCGGCGGGTTCCAGTGTGGGGCGGGTACCCGCCTCCTTTGAAACTTACGTGGAGGCGGGTTTTGGGCGGGATGGTGTCGGGACCCCCGAATTCAGGATTTTAGCACCCCCCGCACGCCTGAAAGCCCGCCTCACGGCACACTGAAAATCGAGGCCATAGGGCTCGAATTTCCAAGCCCTGTGGAGGCAGGTTTGGAGGTGGAAGTGGGGGGAAAATTGCAGACTCGGGGGGGCACGAACCCTTCCCACCCCCAACCCGTCTCCATGCCCGTTTCCCAGGAGGTGGGTACCCGACCTGTGCTGGGAGCCGCCTCCCCGAGGCAGGAAGGGGATTAGTGCCAATTAATTGCCTGTTAACAGGTAGTTAATAGGCAGTTTTTGGCCTAATCCCTATTTTTAGCCCTGACGTGTGGGCTGCCCGACGGCTCCAAACCACGCCAAATTAGCGAGGTAGACCGTTGGGCTGAAGGGCTTGGAGGATTTGAGATGTCCGGTGTTCAGGTGGGTGATGGGCGCATGAGTGCAGAGGTAAGTGTGTTTGGTGTGTGTAAAGTGTTTAAATAAGTTTTATTTACCTTTACTTACTAATGCAGGCTTCCTTCCTTCAGGTCTCGGGAGTCCCTCATCTCATCGGCACAGAAAGCAGAATGGCCACGAGCTGTCAAAATTTGCAGCATTCTGCTTTCTGTTCTGGAGAGATTTCTAACTGAGTCTGTGGAGAAGGACTCAAGTTAGAAGTCAGATTGTCAGTGTTTGACAGCTTCACAGAGCTGTCAAATGCTGATATTTCATCTGTCAAAAGCTTTTGACAGATGAAATGTCAATCCCTGACATCACCTGTAACCGGGTGTCCCTTAATTGGCCTGCTGAGCCCGCTGGGCGGGCGCAACAAGGTCAATCAAGGGAAAATCGCATGGGTTGGCCACAAATCGATGGAGGCGGGACTACAACCCAAAATGTGGGAGTCCCGCCTCCATCACATCCCCATTGACAAAATCCAGCCCGTACACTTCAGTATCGTAGAATAGCATAATATTTTCCTTACAATTCTGTAGGTTTTCTCCTAATCTCCTACTGTTACTCTTGAGTTATGGCAGGAATCTGGAAGAACCCCACACAGAAATTGAGCGCCATAATGCCTTGCCAGAGATAAGTTTGGTTTGGAGGCATGCCAGAATTCTAAAATATGTTCTTCTTCTGTTCCTATCTGTAGCCAAGAGGAGGAAGTAGCAGGAAGTCAATGCTGAGCTGAACACCTCATAGCACCCTGCATCTTTCACTCCTACAATGTCAAATGCCAGCACTGACACATCCACTCTGGGGGATTCAGTTCGTCAGTTGCAGGAGGGAGTACTTGGTTAAGTACAGAACATGAGCGAGGAGGAGATTATGCCAGTGGGTTGGAGGAGTCACAACCTGCTGGCAAGAGGCCCAATTCCTTGGTTCCTCTAGCTGATTCAGACCTCACCATACATGCATATAAGCAAGTTTAATAGCTCAGCATTAACAGTTCATGAAGTCATTTGGAGGTGTGCCAAGCAGTCTTAAAAAATTGAGGGTGCCTATGGGGAAACCCACAATCTGCATCTGTGCAGTGCTTCGTGACTTTCTGACTGAGCTGCAAACCACCATGGAGATATTGGCCACTCCAGCACCCTCTGCACCATTGTCACCTTCACACGAGATCCTACGCTCCAGTACAGTGTCTATAATGAGTGTTCTGTTGGGACTTGAGAGACTTTCTACAGCTATCTGTTCTGTCTGAATTCCCCATGGTGTAGAATCAGTATGAGACAGCCATAACTGAAGGTGTCAACCAGCCCATCTCCTCAGAGAGGCCTATCCCCACACAGATCTTTGGATGTGCTCAGGGACTTTCCAACAGCAAGGGAATGACAGGAGCTGGAACACATGATGGAGACGTTTCTCAGGGTGATGTCACATCCATATTACCTAGCCACCCCACTCTAATGACTCCAGGTATGTCAGACAGTGAGCAGGCCCACATAGCGACAGCAGTTATATGTGTACTGCCGGCAATTACAGGGCCACTTACTGACTTAACACAAGGAGGTGCTAGATCATTCCCAGCCTTACAGGTGGACATTACCACCAACCAGCCATCCACCTCACTTCTTCCTTCCATTGGGAAAACATATCGAAGGAACAAATGGCTAAGAAGTAGAAGAGACACACAATACACTTTCACTTAGGGGAAGTACTGGGGTAAAATACATTTGCTCTGAAATTCTGAAGGGGTTCTGAAGGGGTTGTCCAGTGGAGGATCTGCAGAACCCCCAGGGAAACAGCATAAATGGCTGTTTACGCCATTTCCCTGGAGGTTCTGCAGGTCTCCCACTCTAGTTGCAGCGAAAGACTGGTAGAATCCCTGTGTGATTTCAGGGTCACTGAAGCCCCCTACAGCACAGTTAGGCTTCATAACATGTGGGTCAAATGGTATTTTAATGTGAGGTGAAAGTTCATTTGGAATGAGGCAGACTAAGATAGTGGAAAAATGCAGTGGCATTCATGGTTTTTGATGTAAGGCGGGGACCTTGGTTTTTTGTAGGGTAATTGGGCTATGTGCAGATGATTGTAGTGAATTGGGTCATACAGGCACTTAAATAAAGGCATTGAATCTGCCTTAAGACTCTTGCTGAGTAACTTGGTTGGCTTTGCAGACATCTCTTCTGCCCTGGTCGAGGCTGGCTCTCTTCTATCTGTTCCATGGCAATGCTTTCCTGCAAGTCAAAGTCATGTAAGGTGCAGGAGACTATATTGATCTTCAATACTGTCACAAGTGTACTACAAGAGTGCCCCATTTCAGTTGTCAATCTCAAAATTTGGTTTAACATCTCAATGATCGGTTTTGTCAAGCTGTGTGCATCTCATTGTATCTCTCTTGAGATCTGGTCCATGACTGTCTCAAAAGGATCACGAATCATGATCGTAGTGGGTCGCCTTGGTCTCCCAACAGCGATCCATCCAGTCTTCTTGGCCCTTGAACTAATGGTGACACCAGTGATTGTCTTAAATAAATAGTGCAGAGGTGCATAGCTGTTACCTGGGTAGTGGACATTATTTTGAATGATTCTGTACCTATGATCACAGATCAGTTACACATTTTTGGAGTGGAACCCTTTTCTATTCATGAAGTGGATGGTATTGGGCATGGAGGCCTATATGGGCACATGTATACCATCAACAATACCCTGTACTTTGGAGAACCCAGCCAGACAATAAAAATGCAGGGCATTTATGAGCTGGTTTCCATGGGGAAATTAATAGAATCTCCGACCCGGGGAAATTAATAGAATCTCCGACCCGGGCAATCAGTGCATCCGTCATCTGCATATTGTAGCAGTGTAATGCTCATTGAGAGATTTGACAGATAGTTCCTGTTGTTGCTTTGAAAGACTCGCGGCACAAAATTCAAGGCAGTGATCACATTGACAGCCACTGACAGAACCATCGCTTTTCCCAAAGTGATTCCAGGCGACTGCAGGTTCTGTCATGGACTCTCTCACAAATCACAATTTCCACATGCAGATCTCATTGGACATGTTCAGGGATGATTGTAAACACAGGTTGTAGGGTAAGGGCGGTTATGCTTTGAGCACTTAATGTGTAAGCGCACTGGCTTTCCATGCCTCTTCTTATCCCCTTCTTCCTCCTCAAGAGTCAGCGGGTGGCATTCTGAGTGGGATAACCATGGGTACTGTTGAGGCTTTTGGTCGTCTTTCGGATGAAATGTTAAACCGAGGCCCCATCTGCCTTCTAAATGAAGAGTCACACTTGGCTCAGTGAGACTTTGCTATGTGCAAATTGGCTGCTGTGTTTTCTACATTACAACAGTGATTACACATCAAAAGGTACTTCATTGGCTGTAATGCTGTTTTGGATGTCCTGAAAAGCATTATATAAATGCATGCATGTACGTACGTATGTCTGTACTGTATGTCTTTCTTTCTTTCTTTCTTGCTTTCTTTCTTTCATTCCTAATTCTGCTGGCGTATGGCTGACTGGCAAAGCCAGCATAAGTATTAGGAGCAGGAGTAGGCCATATGGCCCCTCGAGCCTGCTCCGCCATTCAATAAGATCATGGCTGATCTTCGGCCTCAACTCCACTTTCCCGCATGAACCCCATGTCCCTTGATTCCCCTAGAGTCCAAGAATCTATCTATCTTAACCTTGAATATACTCAACAACTGAGCATCCACAGCTCTTTGGGGCGGAGAATTCCTAAGATTCACACCCTCTCAGTACAGAAATTCCTCCTCATCTCAGTCATAAAAGGCCGATCCCTTATCCTGTGCCTCTGCCCCCTAGTTCTAGGCTCTCCAGGCAGGGGAAACAACCTCTCAGCATCTACCTGGTCAATGCCCCTCAGAATCTTTTATGGTTCAATGAGACCACCTCTCATTCTTCTAAACTCCAGAGAGTATAGGCCCAATCTACTCAATCTCTTCTCAAGGACAACCCTCTCATGCCAGGCGGAGGCTGGCCACCCTGCCGGGACCCCACCAAAATGAAAAGTTACACTGTGCCTGCTGGTGTGATTATAAGGGAGCGGAGAAAAATCAAAAATTTTGTTTAAGAACTTTGCAGCGCCCAAGCTTGGACCCCAGGTGGGCGCTGCCACTGCCAACTGAGAAGCTGTCGGCATCGTCACGTTTGGCGTACCAGCCTACTGGCGGATTCCCAGGCTGAAGCAGAGGAAACTCCTGGCATGGTAGCCCCTTCTGATGTGAGAGATCTTGTTTGGGATGGATAAAAGTTCTTCTCCAAACAAAGCCCTCTGAAAACTGACAGCGGAGGCTGGACCTGGCATATCCAGATTCTGGCCTAATTCCTGGTCCTTTCACCACACGTTTATGAAACCTACAGTGGGAATGTGCTGAAGGCAGCTGCAGATTTTTGGCACTGCACTCTTTATACTGATATCAATTGGCAGAAAATATTTCCCATGTTACTGTAAAATTTACACACAAAAATTAATTTAAAAAGTTGCTCTCACTTGGTAGATCAACTGTTAAAAGCACAGTTCCAATTCCAATTCCAATTCCAATTCCAATTCAAATGCTTTATTGGCATGAAAGTTTACAGAGAACCATATTGCCAAAGCTTACATAGCAAAAAGGTACATTTTCAAACATTCTGTAGGTGTCAATCGATTTGACATTTGTTGGGTACATACAATATTACTTTTAAACAATATTAATTTTAAACAGTCTTTGTACTTCATTTGGTACGTTCAATATTAATTTTAAACAGTCTTAATTTTAAACAGTCCTCAGGTTGTGACATGTTGTTACATATTTGGCCCCAAGGTATGGTCTGTCTCCTTCTCCCAGGACTAATCTCAATTTTGACAGGTCATCCAATTCCTTGAAATCTGGGGTTGTTTGGCTTAGCTTGTTGAATAATATGTTTCTTGATGTGTTGAATTTTTCGCATTTGAGGAGGAAATGCATTTCTGTTTCAACCTCGCCGGCCAGACATTGATCGCATATTCTATTCTCTCTAGGCTGCCAGGATTTCTTGTATCTGCCTTTTTCAATTTCCAGTTGGTGGTCGCTTAGTCTGTACCTGGTGAGGGTCTGTCTCTGTTTTGTGTCTCTGATGGTCGTGAGGTAGTCTGCCAGTTTATATTCTCTTTTTAGGGCCCGGTAACATTCTAATCTGCTTTGGCTTTCGGTTATTTTGTTCCAATGTTCCAGGTAGGTTTCTTTGCATTGTTTAATGATTTGGTTCACTCGGATTGGTGTTTGGACGGCTGTGTTGGTCTGGGGCTGGTCAGGGTCCGGCTGAGTACTTAGTTTCAGTAGCAGCTGACTCAGGGGACTCTTTTCTGGGTTTAGCTCTTGGGTCTGAAAGGCTTTGAAATGAAGGGTGTCTGGGGAGCTAGATTTGAGGTGATTTAGGAAGTTTAGTGCTCGTTTTTGGATGTTTATTATCAGTGGGTATCTGCCTAGTTCGGCTCTGCATGCATTTGTTGGCGTTTTTCTTTGGATGCGAAGGATGCTTCGGCAGAATTCTGCATGTAGGGCTTCTATTGTGTGTTTTTCCCATTTAGTGTAGCTTTGGTGATTTAGCGGGCCCCATACTTCGCTACCGTACAGTGCAATGGGCAGGATTATGCTGTCAAATATTTTGAGCCAGATTTTGATTGGGATTTAGATGTTGTAGAATTTTCTTTTTATTGCATATAGGGCTCTTCGGGCTTTTTCTTTTAGTGCGTTCACTGCTATGCTGAAGCTCCCTGATGCTGTAATAGTTAGACCAAGGTAGGTGTAGCTCACAGTGTGTCCTATAGTGGTATCACTGAGGGTAAACTGGTATTTGTTTTCCTGACATCTGGGCCTTTTTTGAAAAATCATGATGTTGGTTTTTTTTAGATTTACTGTTAGAGCCCAATTTTGGCAGTATTTGTCGAGTAGGTCTAGTTGTTGCTGTAATCCCTGTTCTGTGGGAGACAGCAGAACCAGGTCGTCCGCATAGAACAGGGATTTCACTTCTCCATCCAGGAGACGGAGACCTGGTGACTCGCTTTGCTCCAGCATGTCTGCTAATTCATTTATGTATATGTTGAACAGGGTCGGGCTCAAATTGCAGCCCTGCCGGACGCCTCTTCTCTGGGTGAAGAAATCGGTGCGTTTGTCTCCAATTTTGACCCCGCATTTGTTTTTCAGATACATTGATTTAATAAGGTCATAGACTTTGCCCCCTATTCCACACTGAAGAAGTTTATAATAGAGCCCTTCGTGCCATATAGAGTCAAAGGCTTTCTTGAAGTCGATGAAACAGGCGAATATTTTCCCATTTTTTGTTTGGTGTATATGTTTTTCAATGAGGGTGTGAAGGGTATAGATATGGTCGGCGGTGTGGTGTTTTGGAAGAAAGCCTATTTGGTTTTTTCTGAGGATATTATGTTTGTTAAGAAAATCAAGTAATCTACTATTTAGAATACTGCAGAATAACTTCCCTAGACAACTGTTGACACAGATGCCGCGGTAGTTATTTGGGTCTGATTTGTTTCCACTTTTATATATGGGGGAGATTAGTCCTTGGCACCAGATATCGGGAAAACAGCCTGAACGTAATATGATGTTGAATAATTTGAGTACCGCACCCTGCATCTCCATATTGCTGAACTTGAGCATTTCATTTTTGATGTTGTCTGGGCCACAGGCTTTCTTTAGGTGGAGAGATTTTGTTTTTGTGGCCAGTTCTTTCCATGTGATTGGGGAGTCTAGAGGGTTTTGGTTGTCTTTAATTGTTGCTTCTAATGTGTGGAGTTTTTCTGTGACCTGATGTTGACTTGGGTTTGTTTCGTTTATTGGGATGTCTTTGTAGAGGTTTTCAAAATGTGTTCTCCAGATGTCGCCATCTTGGATTGGTAATGCTTGCAATTGTGTTGTACTCAGGTTATTCCACATTTCCCAGAATTGTTTTGGATTGGTGGAGTTTTCAATTTCTTCGAGTATTTTGTGGGTATAGTTTTGTGTTTTGTTCCTAATGGTGTGTTTATATCTTTTGAGGGTTTCATTGTATCTAGTACGTAGGTCCGGATTGTTTGGTTGGCGATGCTTTTGGTTTGATATTTTTCTCAGGTCTTTTCTGGCATTTTTGCATTCGTGGTCAAACCATTTCTTATTTTTATTTTGTCTTTTGTGACGCTTCCTCTTCTGTTTCACAAGGTCGGCTTTTACAGCTGCCTCATGGAAGATCATATTTATATCCTCTATGGCCATGTTTACACCATCTCTGGTGATCTCGTATGGGTTTTCTTTAAATTTTGATATTTTACTTGTGAGATCAGGTGACTTTAGTGCTGTGATGAATTTTTCTCCACTGTCTGGGGCCCATTTGTATGTCTGGTTTATTTTATGGAGCTTACTGGGTTCCTTTTTTGTGTCTGTAGTTTGGGCAGAAAGTTTAAGGTACATATTTATTTGCTTATGGTCTGAGAGGGGGGATTGCTGCCTGACAGTGAATGAGTTGATATCGCAGGGGTCCAGGTCAGTGATTGTATAGTCCACCACACTAGACCCAAGAGTTGAGGAGTATGTGAGTCTCCCTAGGGAGTCCCCTCTGAACCTACCGTTAACTATGTACAGGCCTAAGGCTCGGCAGAGTTGCACTACCTCCCTACCGCTTTTATTTATTTCACAATCAAGGTTGTTCCGATTTGCGATGGCTGGTGTGACATCTAAAGGGGTCTGGCCAAACACATGGTTGTTTCCTTGTGGGTCTATGAAGTCAGGTTCACAACCGGTCCTTGCATTTAGGTCCCCACATATTATCACCTTTCCTTGGGCCTGGAAATGGCTGATTTCCATGTGGAGAGTACCAAATAACTCCTCTTCGAAATATGGCGATTCTATTGGAGGTATGTAGATCGCACATAAGTAAACATCTTTTTTTGC
Source organism: Somniosus microcephalus (assembly GCF_052327205.1). Lineage (NCBI taxonomy): Eukaryota > Metazoa > Chordata > Chondrichthyes > Squaliformes > Somniosidae > Somniosus > Somniosus microcephalus. The sequence continues at coordinate 38,440,505 of NC_140988.1, forward strand.
TATTCCTATATTTTTATCTAGTTTTAGCCATACGTGTGATTTTCCCTGTTTTACCGGTGAGATGTGTTTGTCCAGTTCTCCCTTATACCACACCAATATTCCCCCGGAGGTTCTGCCCTTGCGTGTTTTAGTGTTCTTTACTGAGGGCACAATGATTTCATGGTACATTGGAGGACAGTGGGTCGGCACGTCCTTTTGGCACCATGTTTCTGTTAACACAATTATATCAATGTCTTTTATAGCTTTTAGGAATTCAGGGTCTGTACTCTTCATCCCAAAAGTTGAGGAGCGGAGGCCCTGGATATTCCAGCAGCTTATGTGGAAAGAACGCATTTATATAGTTCAAAAAAACGAAATAAAATGGACCTATTTTGTGGGATGAGTGTGGAAACACTATTTTCTATAATGCTAAATGATGATTTAGTATAAATTTCATGAGGCATGCACATATAGCTATCTAATAATAGTAATAATACTGATAAGATAACAATAATGATAATGATAAATAACAATATTAATAATTTAGTGCATTCCTCTCCGGCTTTCTATGTGTAACTGCACCCTGCAGATCAGAAGGGTATCAAATTTGACTTCAATGAACACTGCGTTAGCTAATCTCATTTAGAATAGTGTTGGGAATGTTACATTTGACCTCAGCATCACTGTACCAGAGAAGGGAGCAGTCAGCCAGGGTCCTGATCTTCATCGATTGACCGCTACTGGAAAGTGAACATTTGTAGTGGTGATGCCAGTGAGGATGGGATTGGGCATGGCTGTGATGTCTCCTGATCAAGTAGCCTGTCAACAGCCACCGTCACACATAAAGAATAGCCTCTTAGGCAAGGTACCGGAGGGCAGCAAGTGCTTATGGAACCATTTCCCATTATTAGTACCTTTATAAGAGAAGGCCAATAACTGGGGGTCATTGATGATCATGCACACGCTCCCCCCCCCACCCACCCACACACACACACACACAGCCACCCACAAAATGTAAGACTATTGTAGTGTATGTATCCGTCTACCTTTAAGAAAACCATTGTATGTAACCGTTCACCTTTAAGAGAACTATTTTAGGTGTGGCACTACTTTGTTGGCTTCTGTATACTGTAATACCGACGGTGACCACACCGGTATATAAGTGCTGTGTCAGGATTTATTTGGCAGATTTGCCCTGACCTTCGAATAGTAAAGTCCTGTTTTAAGTTACTCTGGTAGTCTGTGTATTAATTAACTAAACAACTCACAGACTTTACAGTGGCGACGAGTCCGATCGTACCCTGCGGCAACAATACTTCCGAAGCAGTTAACGAGCGTCGAGAAGAGACAACCGCCCTCGTCGTTCTGCTGGGAGAAAACTCGAGGCTGCAGAACTAGAAAGGAAGAAGAAGTTAGAGACAAAGACTTCCATCAGCAACAGGCACTGACTGTCCCTTCTGCCACGGTGAGGAGTGAGCCAATCAGCACGAGAAGCAAGGCGGCCACGGTGACTGTGAGTAAGGGAAAGTAAAAAGAATAACCGGAGGATAAGGGCGGTGCACTCGACCACGGTCGAGGGGGAAAGGAGCCGGACAGAAGTCGGGTCCAGAGGCGCTGAGACTGGGGCAGCGTGGAGCAACGAAGCCGCAGTACAGACAGGCTGGGGGACGCAACGGCGTCGTGAGACAGCTAGACCGCGACCGGCGAAAAAGGCCGGGCAGCGACCGAAGCCACGAAGCGCTGCGACCGGGAGCGTAGGCGCGGGAAGAGATAAACTCAGCCGCAGCCGGGGAGGGAAGCACCGGACTGCGAGAGGGCTGGGAGGCGCGATTGGGAGCCGAGTGAGCGGGAGAGGCAGAGCCGACCAAGGGGGAACTGAGCGAGAGCCAGTCTAGTGGCTGAAACTGTTCTCCGTCAACGGGGTGTACCCAGCGCCGGTAGAGCCAAGCGAGCGGGAGAGAGACAGAGCCCGAGCAAGGGGAACCGAGCGAGAGCCAGCCCAGCGGCTGAAACTGTTCGCCGTCAACGGGGTGTACCCAGCGCCGGTTGCCCTGCCGAGAAAAGGGAAAGCCCTGAAGCCGACGCGCAGGCTGTGAACCTGAAAGTCAGTGGCCGTCGCCCGTGGGGAAAGTGTACCCCTCCCGCTAGGGAAGAAACGCGGGAAGCCGCCATTAGGCGGGGAAGAAGACAGAAGCGGGAAACCGCCATTGAAGTGGGCGGGGAGAGAAGATAAGCGCGGGAAACCGCCATTTTCGCGGGAACCGCCATCTTGGAAAAAAAAAAGAAAAGAAAATTTAAAAGAAATAATTCGTGGTGTTATCAGGACGAGAGGAAGATGCCTAAGCGTGGTAACATCAATGATTTTAATTCCGAGGTAGAAGACTGGGCCACGTATGTGGAACGCATTGAGATCTATTGTGAGGCCAATAAAATAGAAGAAGATGACAAAGCTATAACCTTGCTAAACTCGATGGGCGCGAAGACATACGGGCTCTTGAAGCATCTACTAGCACCAGCTAAACCGGCGGATCAGACTTTCGATGATATTGTGACTGTTCTGAAGGATCACTTGAACCCCACACCGTTGATGTTGGCGGAACGATTCAAATTCTATGCGAGAACGCAAAGGAAAGACGAAAGCAACGCAGAATACTTGGTCGAACTGCGTAGACTAGCGAAACACTGCCAGTTTGGAGGGAATCTGACAGAGGCATTGCGAGACAAGTTCGTGTGCGGGTTGGCAAAGGAAGGAACGCAAAAGCGATTACTCGAAGAGAACGACCTTACACTTGACAGGGCTGTCCTTATTGCAGCATCGCACGAAGCCGCAGTGAAGGGAACTGCGGAAATGCAGCTAAAGGCAGCGGCACTCAGTGTGGATCAAATTACCTCGAGTACAACAAAATGCTATCATTGTGGGAAGACAACACATGACCAGAACCAATGCTGGTTTAAGAACCAGGAATGTAGGAAATGTGGCAAACTGGGTCACATAGCTAAGGTATGTCAGTCAGGGAAGAAGACCAACAACCAAAGGAAGCCATCACAGGAAAAGTACAACAAGGTACACAAGGTGGCTGAGAAGAGTTCAGACGAACAGAATTCGGACTCAGACCCAAACGGCCAGGAGCTGGGCAGTCTGAGAATTCACAATGTGAGTAAGTAAGCTGACCTACAAACTATCTGGGTCATGCTAAAAATAGCTGGAGTCCAAGTGAAAATGGAGTTGGACACTGGATCAGCTCTATCAGTCATAAATCGAAGGGATTACCATCGGCTATTCTCACATATACCCTTAAGAGATACCAAGTTCGTATTGCAGACATACACGGGGCATAAAGTATACCCCATGGGGAAGATAAGAGTCAAGGTGAGAGATGGGGGTAAAGAACACCCAAGAATGAACTTATACGTACTACCTGAGGGAGGACCACCACTTCTGGGACGGGAGTGGATCAAGAAAATAGACATGGAATGGCACTATCTAAAAGCCATAACGAGTGAGGACTCGGTGCAGACAATCAGCTCAGATTCTGAAACGGATGACGATAAGACCAACCCAAATATGAAAGACAAGGCTAAAATGGACTTGCCGACTAAGGTTGGAAGAACGAAGGCATGCATAAAGGCTTATGCTCCAGAGAAGAACAAAGTTTCAGAACAGAACTCCACCGAACAACGACAACATAGTTTGACAGAGAATTCTGAGTCTGTTCAGTTTACGGACATATCCATGACTGACGAACACCGAGCTCGGACTCAACTTTATTTCAAATTACGACAGCAAGTAGAACAAGTGAGTTACCGTCTCGAACAAGAGATGAAAACAATGAAAAAGTTCTATGACACCGAATGGGAGAATCTGGAAAGACAACAGAAGCAGCTAGCTCAAGCAGAGAGCGACCATACAGCCATTGTGACCAATTACCGATCACATCTCCCTTATGCTGTTCAGGAGTTAGAATATTTGCAGGAAGGAGCAAATGAAGAGGAATCTTCAGGAAGCCAGGATTTTATTCCCGTTCTTCTCTACGACTCCTTACAAGCAGAGTTTGAGAAGTTGAAGGAACAGTATGAACAGGCCCAGGCTACAATCCTGGAGGGGATTAACTCGGCAACCTCCGAAAAGCTAGTTTCAGTAGAAGCATATGAGCAACTAAAGGTTGAACATGAGCAAGAAGTCCAAAGGCTGCAGGAAATTCTTGATGAGCTCAAGGCCAAGACAGACTCATCGGTAGAAGTTCCATCCATAGATGAGAAATTAGAGGTGAAAGACATGGCAGAACATGAAAGACAAGATGTCCAAGAACTCATAAAAATATTGAAGGAAACCCAAGACAAATATGAGGCGGCAATGACTGAGGTTCAACAACTTGAAGAACAGATTCAACTGGGAATCCTTTCAGTGGAAGAAAAGGAAACTGTAAGAAACACAGAGACTGTAAGAATGGCCCCTGAACATGAGCTAGAGAGCATCAAGGCGCAACTTCTCCGAGCGCTGCAAGCCAAAGTACAAGAGGAAAAGAAGGTGAAAGCATTGGAGGAAAAGGTGGATGAAATGGAGAAGACTCTGATCCACAGTGTTCCCGTGGAAGAGTTAACGGTCAGCCAACTCCTTCATATGCTGAGGGACAAGACTCTGCAATGGGAACAATCTGAACACAAGCTTCAATCTTCAAAGGGAAGGAGTTCGAAGCTCTCAAAAGTTATGGAAATAGCTGAGGTTGCAACACAGATTTTACTGGGATGCCAAAAGTACGCTGAATCACGTCTATGTGAACAACAGAATGTTGAAACAGCTGCTCCAGTAGAAGGATTGAATAGCCCCATCAATCAATCCCCGATGGAAGGGGAAGTATTGAAATCACAAATGAGGTCCTTAGTGAAGGATTTGCAGGAAACCCAGGAAGAGCGGGATGAATATGAACGCATGAAGAAGTCTCTTCAGGAAAGATGTCTAGGGAGGGAACAACAGTCGGCTAACGTCCAGTTGGGTAAGGAAGAAGTAGCAGGCCCTCTCGCTAGACTAGTTCAGGACGACACCGAATATTACCATGACCTGTTGAGTGACACGGAATATTACGAGGACTTGGTCTGCCCAGCTTGTGATGAAAACTCCCAAAGTGCAGAAATCAGGATGAAGCACTTAAAGTCTAAGGAACATAGGGAGATGGTGGCGCTACAGCTGGCAGCTGATAAGGGAGCCCCGAGAGTCTCCAAGAAGCAGAAAAGAAAAAGACGAAGCAGAAGGTGATAACCATCTAAATCATTATCACTTCTACCAGATCATGTACGTGGGCCCTACGAAGGGAGCCAAATCAGTTGGAAAGTGGGAAAAATTACCAAGGCAGTCCAGCTGTTTGTAAAAGTCAGCACTGCTGGTTCAGCAGGACGGAAGTTCAAGCTGTTAAGTCAAGGGAAAGACTATTGGATGAGTCACGCTAGCAATGTGAACCGGCTACACCACAGAGATGTTGTTCGGACCGAGTCAAGACCAGAGACTGAATCTGTGAACTGTTCCCGCAGAGACTGAATCTGTAAACTGTTTCCCGCATAGATTATACCTGTGAATTGTTTTACATGAAGTTGAATATATGTTATGTTTAATGGGGGACTAAGTATGTTGTAAGCTAAAAAGGGAGGATTGTAGTGTATGTATCCGTCTACCTTTAAGAAAACCATTGTATGTAACCGTTCACCTTTAAGAGAACTATTTTAGGTGTGGCACTACTTTGTTGGCTTCTGTATAGTGTAATACCGACAGTGACCACACCGGTATATAAGTGCTGTGTCAGGATTTATTTGGCAGATTTGCCCTGACCTTCGAATAGTAAAGTCCTGTTTTAAGTTACTCTGGTAGTCTGTGTATTAATTAACTAAACAACTCACAGATTTTACAACTATGTTGATATATGTTGTACAAAAAGAAAATACTGCAGATGCTGGAAATCTGAAACAAAAACAGAAAATGCTGGAGATACTCAGCAGGTCAGGCAGCATCTGTGAAGAGAGAAACAGAGTTAACATTTCAGGTCGATGACCTTTCATCAGAACGGGAAGAAAGCAGGAAATGGAACAGATTTTTAAGCAAGTGTAGGGGCTGGAAAAGGGGGGGAATGAAAGAACAAGAGGGAAGGTCTGTGATAGGATAGAAGGCAGGAGAGGTTAAGAGATATTCAAGGCAAAAGGAGATGGTAATGGGACAGGTTAAGAAACAAAGGATGACTCTAGATGAAGTGTAAATTGCACTGGCAGAATGAAAGACAGCTGCCATGTGGGAGAGAAGAGAAAAAGACACAGACAAAAAGTGTGGATAAAAAATATATATATGATCGGGGCCAAGGTTATGATCTGAAATTGTTGAACTCTATGTTGAGTCCAGAAGGCTGTAAAGTGCCTAATCGAAAGATGAGGTGCTGTTCCTCGAGCTTACGCTGAGCTTCAGTGGAACAATGCAAGAGGCCGAGGACGGTGACGTCTGAGTGGGAGTGGAGTGGAGAATTAAAGTGACAGGCGACCGGAAGCTCGGGGTTCCCCTTATGGACTGAACAGAGGTGTGCCGCAAAGAGGTCACCCAATCTGCATTTGGTCTCCCATATGTGTGGTGATGGATTTAAAACAAATGTATTTGTATCATGGTTATGATGATTGCTTCAGTGCGGTTTATCCAAAACAGGAGACAGCGAGTTGAATAAAGCATTAGGTTGCAGCAGGGAGTGAGCGCCTGGCAATGTTATCTGAGGGCAAATCACTGCTAACCTACTCTCTGAGGCAATTAATGGCCGCCACCAGCCAAATGGAAAAACATCCTTTTGGAAAATAGTTTTCACTGTGCAGATGAATTGATAAAAATAAATGAGTGTTTGGAACTCAATATCGGAGGAATGTTCTGTGCATTAAAAAAATAAGGAGCCTGCAGTTATGCTTTAAATTGCTTATGACTTCCCACAGCTTGTGTCAGTTTACATTAGTTAGATTTTTCTGGTCCAGTTTTTTAAAATCATATGTTGAAAATACACACACTGCATAAACACATTTAGAGCTAAATCATCGATTGTATTTATGCCCCTATTGCCCTGATGCACTCATTCTGAATGTCACGCATGGATTTGTAGAGGTTATAGTAGATGGGATTCATACAAGCATGTTAAATGTGTCTCGATGGGAACCATTGTCGGGAGATCAGCTCGTGTAATCCTATGTCTACATTTAATTCTCTAATATGCAGTTTGCAGGCACGGGACATTACACATGATAACATATGTCACTGCACACTTTAAGTTGGCATAGCCATTATTAAATGTTAATATGTTAACATGCTCCAAAAAATATCTTTTCTATTCTTTGCAAACCACCTTTTTGCTACATTCAGCTTTTCAGTATGTCACTTTGATATCGCTTAAATATGCTAAATGCTACATTTATAACTGGTAAATATTAGTTACATTTGCCACATTTTTCTCACGTATATATAAAGTCCATTTAAATCCAGTTTTCTTAACTTTCCCAATGCCAATGCACTGATTTGATCTTCATAAAATATGTGTTGTATCTATATATGGCACCAATATTTGAACAATAAAAATGGAAACAAAATACAGGGCAGATTTTCCTCTTTAGCACTTGGACATAAAGCATGGCATGGGTGGAGCACAGATAGGAATATTGGGCATTGAGGATCAGAGGCCTATAACAGATTTTCCACCCATGCCTCCATTTTCCTACTTGTACTTCACAAATGTGATAGTTTACTCTTGAGCGCCAGTGCAAAATCTGCCCATATACCCAGTGTTTGCGAAATAATGCCCAAAGGTGCGAGACTCCACTCCCAGTATGGAGTTTCACTGACTGGGAACACAGATTGCAGAATAGAACATAAGAACATAAGATGTAGGAGCAGGAGTAGGTCATTTGGTCCCACGAGCCTGCTCCGCCATTCAATAAGATCATGGCTGATCTGATCTTGGCCTCAACTCCACTTCCCTGCCCGCTCCCCATTGTTCAAAAATCTGTCTCCACCTTAAATATATTCAATGACTCAGCCTCCACAGCTCTGTGGGGAAGAGAATTCCAAAGATTCACGACCCTCTGAGAGAAGAAATTCCTCCTCATTTCCAATTTAAAAGGGTGCCCTCTTATTCTGAAATTATGCCTCCTCAGGCTGAATCAAGTGCGCAGTCCTCTGAGTTGTGCTTCTATTATACAAGACTCCACATCAGGAGTGCAGTATTATAATTTTGGGGGTTCCGGAGCTAAGGGAAAGTTCTGTTCTTATCACATTATGAGACATGTTTTCATCTGTGTGTAAAGTTAACAAAAATTATTTTAATAAACTGATTCATAATGGCAGGTTAATAAAAGGACTGGCGGCTGAAATTCCACGGCCATGATCCGGGCACTTGCGTCGGCATCGTACCTGCCAGTGATTCCCATCACTGACCGCACTAGAGTCTGCAGGGTCGGGAGTGGGGAGGGCACCTAATTATCATTGGGCCTGAGTGCCTGCACCAATATGGCTGCCTTTTGGGTGCTCGCCTGCCCAAATAATGTCGTGTTCCTGGCTGGTTCAAGTTGGAGGAAGAGGAGGTTATCAGGGATTCCCACTGTAACCCCCCTCTCCCGCCCCACCCCCCACCCTCACAGAAGTACGAGGGCCGACAGGGATCCTTTGCAAAGGAGGCTGTATGGATTTTTGTTTTTTTAAAAGCGGACCTCTACCATGACCCAGGCTTCGAACTCCAATCTGAAGGTACAATAGTGTAGTGGTTATGTTACTAGACTAGTAACCCATCGTACTAGTAACCCAGTGGCCTGGATTAATAATTCATTCCAGAACATCAGTTCACGCTTTGCCATGATAGTTTGAGAATTTGAATTCAGTTTAAAAAAATCTGGAAATAAAAAGCTGGTATCAGTAAAAGTGACCATGAAACTGTTGGATTGTTGTAAAAATAAAACTGGTTCACTAATGTCCTTTAGGGAAGGAAACCTGGTGTCCTTACCCAGTCTGGCCTCAAATATGACTCCAGTCCCACACCAACATGGTTGACTCTTAACTGCCCTATGAAAGGGCCTTAAAAGTCACTCAGCAACAACAACAACTTGTATTTATGTAGCGCCTTTAATGTAGTAAAACGTCCTACGGCGCTGCACAGGAGTGATTATCAAACAAAATTTGACACCGAGCCAGATAAGGAGACTTTAGGGCAGATGACCAGAAGCTTGGTCAAAGATGTAGGTTTTAAGGAGTGTCTTAAAGGAGGAAAGCGAGGTAGAGATATGGAGAGGTTTAGTTATAGGGGGAAAAATTGGGTTACGCCCTGAATAAATTAGCGCCCCCACGCACAAAATTCACCAGTAGTGCCCCAAGAGGGTGGTGGGGCACGACTGGAAGCGCCCCGCCTCCCTCTTGGGGCGCTGTGAGTGAATATTGCGGCGCGCTGTGGCACGTCGTGCCGCGGTACTTCAGGCCTTATTAAAGGGGAGGGGCCTAGCACAGCGCGACCCGGGGCCCAGCTGGGCCACCAGGGATCGGAGTGCCGGCAAAAGAGCCCGGCATTCAAGAGAAGTGCCGGGCTCATGGAGCGCAGCCGGCACTCCACGGGGTGGGGGGGGTTGCTGCAGAGGAGGCCGGGAACGGCAGAGGGGGCAGGTGCTGGCAGGTGGCCAGCAACAAAAATGGCTGCCCGGCACCTTCCCTTTAATTAGCACTGCCCCAGCCGCAGGTAGGCCCCCCTGACCCCATCGGACATAGTGTCCAGCAGTGTAGTGTATGTAACTGTTCTACCTTTAAGAGAACTATTGTATGTAACCGTCCCCCTTTAAGAGAACTATTTTAGGTGTGGCACTATTTGATCTTGGCTGCTGTATACTGTAATACCGACGGTGACCACACCGGTATATAAGTGCTGTGTCAGGATTTATTGGGCAGATTCGCCCTGACCTTCGAATAGTAAAGTCCTGTTAAAGTTACTCTTGTAGTCTGTGTATTAATTCGCCATAATACCTACAGACTTTACAGTGGCGACGAGTTCGATCTTACCCTGCGGCAACAATACTTCCGAAGCAGTTAACGAGCGTCGAGAAGAGGCACCCGCCCTCGTCGTTCCGCTGAGAGAAAACTCGAGTCTGCAGAGCAAGGAAGAAGGAAGAATTCAGACACGAAGCCTTCCATCAGCAACAGGCACTGATTGTCCCTTCTGCCACGGTGGTGAGTGAGCCGATCAGCACGAGAAGCAAGTCGGCCACGGTGACTGTGAGTAAAGGGAAAATAAAAAAAATAAATGGAGGATAAGGGCGGTGAACTTGACCACGGTCGGGGGAAAGGAACCGGACAGAAGTCGGGCCCAGAGGCGCTGAGACTGGGGCAGCGTGGAGCACGGAAGCTGAGGGACAAGACTCTAAAATGGAAAAAACTGGAACACGAGCCTCAATCTTCAAAGAAAAGGGGTTCAGAGCTCTCAAAAGTTATTGAAATAGCTGAGGTGGCAACACAGACTGAGAAGACTGCAGCAGAGCAGCCCTTGGATGCCAAAAGTACGCTGACTCGCGTCAATATAGAACAACGGAATGCTGAAACAGCTACTTCAGTAGAAGGATTGAATAGTCCGATCAATCAATCTCCGAATGAAGTTGAAGTATTGAAATCACAAATGAGGTCATTAGTAAAAGACTTGCAGGAAGCCCAGGAAAAGCGGGATGAAGCTGAACGCATGAAGAAGTCTCTTCAGGAAAGATGTCTGGATTTGGAACAAAAGTTGGCTAACGTCCAGCTGGGTAAGGAGGAAATAGAAGACCCTCTCGCTGGTCTAGCTCAGGATGACACTGAATATTACCATGACCTGTTGAGCGACACTGAATATTACGATGACCTGGTCTGCCCAGCTTGTGCTGAAAACTCCCAAAGTGCCGAAACCATGATGAATCACCTAAAGTCTAAGGAACATCGGGAGATGGTGGCGCTACTACGGGAAAAGGAGGATGAGAGGGAGGAACTGTGCATGCAGCTGGCAGCTGACAGTGGAGCCCAGAGAGTCTTCAGGAAGCAGAAAAGGAAAAGACGAAGCAGAAGACGATGACCATCTGAACCATTATCACCTCTACCAGATCACGCACGTGGTCCCTCCGAACGGAGCCAAATCAGTTGGGAAGTAGAGAAACTTCCCAAGGCAATCTAGCTGTTTGTAAAAGTCAACAATGCTGGTTCAGAAGTGACGGAGGTTCAAGCTGTTAAGTTAGGGAAGGACTATTGGATGAGTCACTCCAGCAACGTGAACCGACTACACCACAAGGAACTGCTACACCACGGAGGCGTTGTCCGGACCGAGTCAAGAAGCACAGGAGACGCCTCCACAGAGACTGAATCTGTGAACTGTTTCCCGCAGAGACTGAATCTGTGAACTGTTTTCCGCAGAGACTAAATCTGTGAACTGTTTTCCGCAGAGACTATATCTGTGAACTGTTTTTACATGAAGTGAATATATGTTATGTTTAATGGGGAATAAGTATGTTGTAAGCTAAAAAGGGAGGATTGTAGTGTATGTAACTGTTCTACCTTTAAGAGAACTATTGTATGTAACCGTCCCCCTTTAAGAGAACTATTTTAGGTGTGGCACTATTTGATCTTGGCTGCTGTATATTGTAATACCGACGGTGACCACACCGGTATATAAGTGCTGTGTCAGGATTTATTGGGCAGATTCGCCCTGACCTTCAAATAGTAAAGTCCTGTTAAAGTTACTCTTGTAGTCTGTGTATTAATTCGCCATAATACCTACAGACTTTACAAGCAGTAAGTCAGGGGGCGCTACCGAAGATCGCGGCCAGGGCGTGAGCGGGGCACTGCGCATGGCGATTACATCATTGCCGGCGGCACAGCACCGTGGGGTGCTAACGGTTACCGCCGCCGCTAACCTCCCGCTGAATTTCGCAGGAGACGTTGGCGGAGTTGCGCCCAGGTGCTAGTTGCTTTGCACCCCGTTAGAGCGCTAACGGGAGGCGCAAATCAACCAAATTTTTAGGCCATAGAATCATAACGGCACAGATGGAGGCCATTTGGTCCATCGAGGGAATTCCAGAGCTTAGGGACTTGGCAGCTGAATGCACAGCTGCCAATGGTGGAGTGATTAAAATTGGGGCTGCTCAAGAGGCCAGAATTGGAGGAGCACAGGTATCTCGGAGATTTGCAGTGCTGGAGGAGATTACAGAGATAGGGAGGGACGAGGCCATGGAGGGATTTGAAATCAAGGATGAGAATTTTTAATCTGAGACGTTGCTTAACCGGGAGCCAATGTAGGCCAGTGAGCACAGGGGTGATGGGTGAACGGGTCTTGGTGTGAGTTAGGACATGGGTAGCCGAGTTTTGGATGACCTCAAGTTTACGGAGGGTAGAATGTGGGAGGCCAGCCAGGAATGCATTGAATAGTCAAGTCCAGAGGAAACAAAGGCATGGATGAGGGTTTCAGTTGCAGATGAACTGAGACAGGGGCAGAGTTGAGCGATGTTACAGAGGTGGAAATTAGTGATGGTGCGGATATGTGGTCGGAAGCTCATCTCAGGGTCAAATATGACAACAAGGTTGCAAACAGTCTGGATCAGCCTCAGACAATTGCCAGGGAGAGGGATGGAGTTGGTAGCTAGGGAACGGAGTTTGTGGTGGGGACTGAACACAATGGCCTTGGTCTTCCCCATATTTAATTGGAGGAATTACTGCTCATCCAGTACTGGATGTCGGACACTCAGTTGTATCAAAACCACTACCCTGTAGTTCAAGAAGTAGACCCACCACCAGCTTCTCGGGGCAACTAGCAATGGGCAATAAATGCTGGCCTTGCCAGCAATGCCTGCAACCCGCGAATGAATTAATAAAATATGTCTATCTGGTGAAACTATCCTTAATGATGGCGGAGCACAGCACGTGAGTGCAAAAGACAAAGCTGAAGCCTTTGCAGCCATCTTCAGCCAGAAGTGCCGAGTGGATGATCCATCTTGGCCTCCTCCTGAGGTCTTCACCATCACAGATGTTAGTCTTGAGCCAATTCAATTCACTCCACATGATATCAAGAAATGGCTGAGCGCACTGGATACAGCAAAGGCTATGGGCCCCGACAACATTCCGGCTATCGTGCTGAAGACTTGTGCTCCAGAACTTGCCATGCCTCTAGCCAAGCTGTTCCAGTACAGCTACAACACTGGGATCTACCCGACAAAGTGGAAAATTGCCCAGGTATGCCCTGTCCATAAAAAGCAGGACAAATCCAATCCGGCCAATTACCGCCCCATCAGCCTACTCTCAATCATCAGCAAAGTGATGGAAGGGGTCATTGACAGTGCTATCAAGCGACACTTACCCACCAATAACCTGCTCACTAAACCTAAGTTTGGGTTCCACTAGGACCACTCGGCTCCAGACCTCATTATAGCCTTGGTCCAAACATAGACAAAGGAGCTGAATTCCAGAGGTGAGGTAAGAGTAACTACCCTTGACATCAAGGCAGCCTTTGATCAAATGTGGCTTCAAGGAGCCCTAGTAAAATTGAAGTCAATGTGAATCAGGGGGAAAACTCTCCACTGGCTGGAGTCATACCTAGCACAAAGGAAGATGGTTGTGATTGTTGGAGGCCAATCATCTCAGGCTCAGGACAGCGCTGCAGAAGTTCCTCACGGCAGTGTTCTAGCCCAACCAGCTTCAGCTGCTTCACTAATGACATTCCTTCCATCATAAGGTCAGATAATGAAGCAGTCCATGCCCACATGCAGCAAGACCTGGACAACATTCAGGCTTGGGCTGATAAGTAGCAAGTAACATTCGCGCCACACAAGTGCCAGGCAATGACCATCTCCAACAAGAGAGAGTCGAACTACCTCCCCTTGACATTCAACGGCAATACCATCGTCAAATCCCCCACCATCAATATCCTGGGGTTACCTTGACTAGAAACTTGACCAGCCACATAAATACTGTGGCTACAAGAGCAGGTCAGAGGCTGGGTATTCAGAAGCAAGTGCCTCACCTTCTGACTCCACAAAGCCTTTCCACCACCTACAAGGCACAAGTCATGAGTGTGATGGAATACTCTTCACTTGCTTGGATGAGTGCAGCTCCAACAACACTCAAGAAGCTCGACATCATCCAGGACAAAGCAGCCCATTTGATCAGCATCCTATCCACCACCTTAAACATTCAATCTCTCCACCACCAACGCACAGTGGCTGCAGTGTGTACCATCTACAAGATGCACTGCAGCAACTCGCCGAGGTTTCTTTGGCAGCACCTCCCAAACCTGAAACTTTTACCACCTAGAAGGACACGAGCAGCAGGCGCATGGGAACACAACCACCAAGTTCCCCTCCAAGTCACACACCATCCTGACTTCAAAGTATATCGCCTTTCCTTCATTGTCGCTGGGTCAAAATCCTGGAACTCCCTACCTAACAGCACTGTGGGAGCACCTTCACCACACGGACTGCAGCAGTTCAAGAGGGAGGCTCACCACCACCTTCTCAAGGGCAATTTGGGATGGGTAATAAATGCTGGACTTGTCAGTGATGCCCACATGCTGTGAGTGAATAAATAAAAAATAAAATTAAAATTTTTTTCCATTGGACTGTCACCAAAGTTAGTGTAGTAAACTACCAGGGCAGATGAGGAGTTTCGGTTCCTTTGTCTTTAACTTTACGCAAATTGGTTTGTGATTGAACTGTAGAAATGGCAATAGTCAAGAGACACCAGACTAAAAGATTGTCACACTAAATGCCATGATTTGCTTCCTAGTTGGTAGGCTAGCCTAAATTTTTGGTGATATCTGCTGGAAATTTATCCCACTAAGTTCAATGAAGAGTCTCATTGCTCCTGTTCAAATGATCACACTGACCCCTACAATGTTCTCTGGTTATCAGCGACAAATTGGTAACTTTCAAAAGGGAATTGGATATATACTTGAAAAAGAAAAATTTGCAAGGCTATGGGGAAAGAGCAGGGATGTAGGTCTAATTGGATAGCTCCTTCAAAGAGCCGGCACAGGCATGATGGGCCGAATGGCCTCCTTCTCTGCCATAGTCTATCCCACTTGCTGCAATCTATCAGCTTTTAAAGCTGCAACTTGATGTTACCTAACCACTAGTTATTGATTGGAACCCCCACCCTCCTTCTCTCAGACTCTTTTTGATTTGGGTGGTGTCCTGTGCAATGGGCTTTGACTTTTGTACCTTTGTCTCTCACTAAAACAGAAGTCTTGGTGGAGTGGGAACAGTGAGAACTTGGCTATCAGCCCAATCTTAAACATACCAACTGACAATCAGTGCTGCACAGTCTGTGAGCATCACCCTGTCTGGTATCAGCAGATGCCTTTTCCCATGAAATGCCATTCTGCCATTTTTTGTTTGGCTAATCATACTTACATCAGCCACAAAACTAATGATGTGGAAAGTTATGTTTAAAGTGTTTTACTGAAACCGCTTTTCAGTTTTTAAGGCTTTCAGCAGGTTTAATGAGTTGCACATCTTTGCTTACTTGCATTCATGTCTTTTTTTAACTCACATGTTTTCTCCCCATCTCTCCTGAAACGTGCAACTTTTTAAAAAATTCATTCATAGGATCTGGGCATCGCTGGCAAAGCCAGCATTTATTGCCCATGCCTAATTGCCCTTGAGAAGGTGGTGGTTGTAATGATATGATATCAGCAAATAGAGATGGTATTTGCCTGTTCGATTATGATGCCTTAATAGCATGTTTGCATGTATTGATTGCTTGTGCCTGACCAGCAGAGGGCATGTGACCGAGAGAAGCAAGGCAGTTAGTTTTGGTTTCAGTTTCTTTCTAGATGCATCACCAGCATCGTGTCTCCTGTAAAAGCTGTATAAAAGAGTTGAACAAGCTTTAGATTAAAAGTCATTCTCTTTCATAAATGTCTCGTCATTGAACCCACAAAGAAATCAATACATGGTGTCAGAAGTGATTGAAAGAGATGAAGAGAAAAAATCTGAAGTTAAATCAGCTCTCCACAAATTAGCAAGCCAAAAGAGAACATCGTTGCTTACCATTGGAGAATAGCTAACGAAGTGAAAAAATGGAAG
This sequence comes from Somniosus microcephalus, assembly GCF_052327205.1. Lineage (NCBI taxonomy): Eukaryota > Metazoa > Chordata > Chondrichthyes > Squaliformes > Somniosidae > Somniosus > Somniosus microcephalus. Next base: position 38,456,558 of record NC_140988.1, read on the forward strand.
GTTTACACCCACCGGCGACGCTTCAGTTGACAGGTAATGTGGCTGAAAGTTGGAGGAGATTCAAACAACGTGTGGGGTTGTATTTATCAGCAATCGGAGCTGACGAGAAAGGTAATAAAAAGAAATCGTCACTGTTCTTACATGTCGTGGGTGATGAAGCGCTGGAGGTGTATAATAACTTCACATTCGCTGTTGATGGAGACAAAATGAAACTAGATAAAATAATGGAACAGTTTGAGGCCTACTGCATACCTAAACGTAATGTGACGTTTGAGAGGCACAGATTTTTCACATGTGTACAGAAAACGGGTGAGACTATTGATCAGTATGTGACTGAACTGAGAAACAGAAGCAAATCGTGTGAATTTGGGGGACTGACAGACTCGCTGATAAAAGACAGACTGGTGTGTGGTATTCCAGATAATGGTCTAAGGGAAAGACTGCTAAGAGAGCAAGATCTAGACCTGGGAAAAGCCATAGCACTGTGTAGGGCTACAGAGACTGTGAAGTTGCAGGCAAAGGAGCTGTTCAGTGACAGTAGCTGCAACGTGGATGCAGTGAGTAAGAATGGACACAAACCGTTTAACAAAAAGAGCGCCAATGTGAAAAAAGAGGCGTGGCCAGTGAACGAAAATGAAAGGGACAATCGAAAGTCATGTAGTCGATGTGGTACACAGCATCCACCAAAAAAGTGTCCAGCATATGGTAAAACATGCAATAGTTGCAACAAAAACAACCATTATGCCCGTTGCTGTAAGAACCAAGCGCAACAAAGCAAGGTCCATACAGTAGATGAAAGCGAGATAGAGGAGTTCTATGTAGATGTAGTGTCTGAAAACAAAGAAGAAAAAAGAGACTGGATGTTGACACTAAAAGTGAATGACATACACATTCCATTTAAATTGGATACTGGAGCACAAGTTAATGTGATATCAGAGACTGATTTTAAGAAAATTAGACCCAGACCAAAGATACATGGAATAAAAGTGAAAGTGACAGGATACTCAGGTACTGATATACCAGTGAAAGGAAGATGCATTGTCAAAGTGACACACAAGGACAGAGAGCACACGCTAGCATTAATCGTGGTGCCAAAGGATGTGCAAGCCATACTAGGTTTAAAAGCCTGTGAGAGACTGAACCTGGTAAAGAGAGTCCTCGTTGTGGAAAGCAAAGGAGAGACAGTCTATGATGAACTGAATGTTGCGTACACACCGGGTAAGCTGAGGTATACAGCAGACACGTTGTCCAGAGCTGTTGACCCAGGAGAGCCCGCAAACACAGTGAAAAGACTGAAGTACAAGGCAAAAGACAGTGGAACTGACTTCTACCAGAGCATGCTTGTATAGCGCACAACGCCGCTCGAGTGTGGTATGTCACCAGCCCAACTCCTGATGGGACGTCGGCTAAGGTCAAACCTACCCATCCCGGAGAACCTCCTGAAAACAAAAGAGGGGGAGAAAGTGAGGAAGTTCAAAGAACAACAGAAAGAAAAGCAAAAGTACTACTATGACAGAGGAACACAAAACCTACCTGAACTCCACACTGGTGACCAAGTAAGGTTCAAAGACAAAACAAACACATGGACTCAGAAGGGAACTGTCCTGAGTGAAGTTCAACCAAGATTATACACCATTCAGACAGATGAGGGTGCTGTTCTGAGAAGAAATCGTCGCGATCTTCTCATGGGACCAGCCATCGCAGGTCAAGAGACTGATACTGTTGAACAACCTGATCACACAGCTGAGAACACATCATCTGAGGCAACAACTCAGATTCAAGGACAATCAATCAGAAAATCCTCAAGACACGTGAAGCCTCCTGAGAGACTCATTGAGCAAATGTAAGGACTATTGTTATAGAAGGAAGTAATGTTATCTTATTCTTTCTTCAAGTTCTAGTGTATTGACATATTTCATGTGAACACACAAAGCAAGGTTAAAAAACCTTGATCATGATAATGATAATGTAAGTTCATTAAGTGTTACAGTTAAAATGCAGATTAATACAAAGAAAACATGTTGTTAGTTAAAAGTAAAATACTTTTGTTTTAAGAAAAGGAGATGTAATGATATCAGCAAATAGAGATGGTATTTGCCTGTTCGATTATGATGCCTTAATAGCATGTTTGCATGTATTGATTGCTTGTGCCTGACCAGCAGAGGGCATGTGACCGAGAGAAGCAAGGCAGTTAGTTTTGGTTTCAGTTTCGTTCTAGATGCATCACCAGCATCGTGTCTCCTGTAAAAGCTGTATAAAAGAGTTGAACAAGCTTTAGATTAAAAGTCATTCTCTTTCATAAATGTCTCGTCATTGAACCCACAAAGAAATCAATACAGTGGTGAGCCGCCTTCTTGAACCACTGCAGTCCATGTGGTGAAGGTACTCCCACAGTGCTGTTAGGGAGGGAGTTCCAGGATTTTGACCCAGTGAGAGTGAAGGATCGGTGATATACTTCCAAGTCAGGATGGTGTGAGACTTGGAGGGGAACTTGGAGGTGGTGGTGTTCCCATGCACCTACTGCCCTTGGCCTTCTAGGTGGTAGAGATCACAGGTTTGGGAGGTGCTGCCGAAGGAGCCTTGGTGAGTTGCTGCAGTGCATCTTGTAGATGGTACACACTGCAGACACGGTACGCCAGTGGTGGAGGGAGTGAATGCTTAAGGTGGTAGATGGGGTGCCAATCAAACGGGCTTCTTTGTCCTGGATGGTGTTGAGCTTCTTGAGTGTTGTTGGAGCTGCACTCATCCAGGCTAGTGGAGAGTATTCTATCACACTTCTTACTTGTGCCTTGTAGATGGTGGAAAGGCTTTGGGGAGTCAGGAGGTGAGACACTCACTGCAGAATACCCAGCCTCTGACCTGCTCTTGTAGCCACAGTATTTATGTGGCTGGTCCAGTTAAGTTTCTGGTCAATGGTGACCCCCCAAGATGTTGATGGTGGGGGATTTGGCGAATGTCATGGGGTGGTGGTTAGACTCTTGCTTGTTGGAGATAGTAATTGCCTGGCACTTGTGTGGTGCGAATGTTACCTACCACTTATCAGCCCAAGCCTGAATGTCGTCCAGGTATTGTTGCATGCGGGCATGGACTGCTTCATTATCTGAGGAGTTGTCAACGGCACTGAACACTGTGCAGTCATCAGCGAACATCCCCATTTTGTTGGAGGGAAGGTCATTGATGAAGCAGCTGAAGATGGAACACTGCCCTGGGGAACTCCTGCAGCGATGTACTGGAGCTGTGATGATTGACCACCAACCACCACAACCATCTTCCTTTATGCCAGGTATGACTCCAGCCAGTGGAGAGTTTCCCTTCCCCGAGTCCCATTGACTTCAGTTTTTCCAAGGCCCCTTGATGCCACACTCAATCAAATGCTGCCTTGATGTCAAGGGCAGTCACTTCCACCTCACTTCTGGAATTCAGCTCCTTTGTCCATTTTGGAGCAAGGCTGTAATGAGGTCTGGAACCGAGTGGTCCTGGCGGAACCCAGGTTGTTAGTAAGTGCCGCTTGATAGCACTGTTGGCGACACCTTCTATCACTTTGCTGATGATTGAGAGTAGACTGATGGGGCGGTAATTGGATGGATTGGATTTGTGTGGATGGGACATACCTGGGCAGTTTTTCACATTGTAGCTGTACTGGAACAGCTTGGCTAGAGGCGTGGCTAGTTCTGGAGCACAAGTCTTCAGCACGACAGCTTGGATATTGTTGGGCCCCATTGCACTTTGCTGTATCCAAAGCACTCAGCCGTTTCTTGATATCACGTAGAGTGAATTGAATTGGCTGAAGGCTGGCTTCTGTGATGGTGGGGACCTCAGGAGGAGGCCGATATGGATCATCCACTCATCACTTCTGGCTGAAGATGGTTGCAAACGCTTCAGCCTTGTCTTTTGCACTCACGTGCTGGGCTCCACCATCATTGAGGATGGGGATATTCATGGAGTCTCCTCCTCCTGTTAGTTGTTTAATGGTCCACCACCATTCACGACTGGATGTGGCAGGACTGCAGAGCTTTGATCTGATCCATTGATTGTGGGATCGTTTAGCCCTGTCTATAGCATGCTGCTTCCGCTTTTTAGCATGCATGTAGTCCTGTGTTGTAGCTTCCCCAGGTTGGCACCTCATTTTTCGGTACGCCTGGTGCTGCTCCTGGCATGCTCTTCTACACTCCTCATTGAACCAGGGTTGGTCCCCTGGCTTGATGCATGCTTACTGGCCGTGGGCACCCTCTGGTACACCACCCAAGTGACCATTATACATGTGTGAGCCTTGGCAAAGAGTGCTTGTAGCCCATTTGACTGCAGGGACATTAGAATCAATCCCGATCCTATCCTCATCCAATTCCACCCTTGTGCACTTCCCCCAATTTTCCCCTCTTAACCAAGGGACTTGGTGAAACACTGTAGAACCCCTGGAGTCACCACAGATCAGATTCAACCCAGACCAGGAATCAAACCTTGGACCTTCATGGTCTGTATGGCTCAGCTACTCAATGGATAAACATACTGAGCCACTGAGAGAGCTTCACATTCTTATCGTCTTGCGTTACACATCACCAGTGAGTGCTTGATAATGACACTAGATCCAAAAAATTGGAAAGTGTTTCATTCCACATCACTAATTTATTACAAAAGGATTGGAGTATAAGAGTAAAGAAGTCTTACTGCAATTATATAGGACCTTGGTGAGACCACACCTGGAGTATTGTGTACAGTTTTCATCTCCTTACCTAAGGAAGGATATACTTGCCTTAGAGGGAGTGCAACAAAGGTTCACTGGACTGATTCCTGGGATGGGGGGATTGTCCTATGAGGAGAGTTTGAGTAGTCTAGGCCTATATTCCCTAGAAAAATGGGAGGTGATCTCATTGAAACATATAAAATTCTTAAGGGGCTTGACAGGGTTGATACTGGGAAGATGTTTCCCCAGGCTGGGGAGTCCAAAATTAAGGGTCATGGGCCTAGAAATTCATTAAGGCGCTGCCAGCTTTGTGCCCAGTTAACGCCTAAAGGGTGATTTTGCGCCAAAAATGAGTTTGCGCAGATATTCAACGCAGCGGTATTGGCGGCGGTAGCCGTTAGCGCTGTGCCGGCACCGATGACGTCATCGGTGTGCGCAGTGCCCCGGTTCCGCCCCGAAACCGCTCCGATCCCCATATTTAGTTGCGGCGGCCTCCTCCGAAGCGGCCGCAAACAGCGACCAGAAAACGGGGCCGTCCTGCTGCCATAGTGGGGCGCTTTAAAGCGGAAGGTGCGGCCGGCCGCTTTTTCGGCGGCCGCCTGCCCGCACCTCCTTCCCCGGCCTCCTCCACCGCCCCCCCGCGGCATTGCCGGCTGCTTTCCGTGAGCCCGGCACTTCTCCGTGGTGCCGGGCTCATTTGCCGGCACTATCCAGCAGCGATCTCCCCGTTGCAGGCAGCTCCCCCTTAAGAGAAGGAGGAGGCCTGCAGTACCGCAGCCTGCCGCTGCGCAGCGCCTGGCGCAGCGACACCAAGAGCGCTGATATTCAGTGTCAGCGCACCAAGCGGAGGCGGGCACACCCTGGTATAGCGCCCGCTTCCGAATTGGGGCGCTAACAATGAATATCTGACGATCGCTATAGGCTTCCCGCCCAGCGCTAACTTTTGGGCGCTAGGCAGTTGGCGGGGCCATAGTGAATTTCTAGGCCATAGTCTCAGAATAAGGGGTCAGCCATTTAGGACTGAGATGAAGAGAAATTTCTTCACTGAAAGGGTTGTGAATCTTGAGAATTCTGTACCCCAGAGGACTGCGGATGCTCAGTTAGATCTTTGGATACTAAGGGAACCAAGGGAGAGGGGATAATGTGGGAAGGTGGAGTTGAGGTAGAAGACCAGCCATGATTTTATTGAATGACAGAGCAGGCTCAAAGGGCCGAATGGCCTACTCCTGCTCCTATTTCTTATGTTCTTTTGTTCCAATGTCCCTGTACAGATAGGTAGGAAAATGTGTATTAAAATAACTAACGTAAGTTAAACAATTTTTTTTTAAATGAAGCGTTAATTTGTGTTCAGTTCAGTCAAACTATGTACGATAGCAAAATACTGCAGATGCTGGAAATCCGAAATAACAACAGAAAATGCTGGAAAAACTCAGCAGGCCAGTCAAACTATGTGTTCTTTTTACTGAAATTATTGGGATTTTATGTATCCTTTTCCTAAGTAATCAGTCCCTGGTATCACTATAATACACATTTCATTTCCAAGTAACCAACTACAAATTCATTTGTGATAAACATGTGGGAACAATAAAACAGTTATTAATCTTTCACTATTACAATGCATCAGCAAAAGTAAGTGTGAGGATTATCATCATTTGCACTCACAGCAGATAAACAGACCTCAAGATAAATAAAAACAATTTTCAGTGAAGGTAAAAAGAAACACTGAGAAACAGATACAAAGAACACCCTCACTGTTTATAACATTGCCTGTACCTCTCCCAGTTAGGCCACTGCCCCAGGGTAGCCTGCAATGCTGCTGGCACACAATGGCTGCCATGTTAACCTACATTACATCATTCACTGAACTTGTAAAAAAAAATTGGCCCAGAAAGTGGATCACGCCCAAATCGGGGTGCTATTCCGGTGCAGCGCACGTTGCACGCCATTTAATGAGGCTGGCAGCAGGATCAGGAAAAATAGTCCACCATTTGCTTTTTACCGGCGAGCCGCAGGTGCCTGTCATGGTCCCACAGTCAGCTCTCCGTTCCCAGGAGGCACTAAGACTGGCCGAGGTTGTTGGGAGAGTCTGAGGGGGGAGGGGTGGGGCGGTGATGGTGGGGGAGGAGCAGGGGTGGGTGGGTGGTTCAAGCAGCGGCCAGCAGCGGGCTGCAGATTTAAAGAAGTTCTCCTGCCAGTTCCATAGTAAGGTAAATTAAAAAATTTAAACTTAAGTCTCCAGTGGCAACCTCCAGCGGTCCTGTTAAGTATCGTTGTATTGGCAGCCTTTACCAATATGGCAGATGGTGCACTTCTGGTGTGGAATGAGCGTGCACTGCCACCCGCTATATTGGGCCCTTGGGTGCCCATTTTAAAATGGGTGCAGTGCGAAACAATTTAAAGGCCATTGTGTGCAGTTTTTTGAGATGTTTCACCCGGACAAGATGCTGGGGATAACTTCCAAATTCAGCAGGGTCAGAACACTGGTGGCAATGGATCAGCCGCCCGTTACACACCCCCCCTGATTTTTCTTTCACGTAACTTTAAGTTAAGTGACAAGATCAGGTTTCGGGGACATCTAATAAGGAACTTGTGTTCGGGAAGGGAGGGGAGAGTCCAGGGCAGAGGAGGCCTAAGCTTTCCACCAGACAGATGGGGCTAAAGGTGCCTCGGAGTGAGTTGTGGCAAGCTGCCCAATCATGCTCTCACTAACAATCGGGTCAGTAGATAGTGATTAGAAGTGGGAGTGCTGTCTGGTTTTAGCCTTGCTAATGCAAGGACAGTAAGGGCGATTATAGTACCCTATCACTACCCCAGTTGAGAATAGCTAATTTAGTACAATTTAAAGATCAAATTCAGCACTTTATCCTTTATGGGTCAGAACCACATGCACAGTGCACTGACCCACTAAGGACCCCACTAAGGGAGGGGAGCACTGTTGTGACCTTTCAATGCAAGTTTCAGATAGGCAGTGATTATTCTGATCGTGTTTTTCCAATTATATTAAATAAATTCACTAAGCAGAAGTAGTGTTCTTCCCTCACAGTGTGTGAGACTCTGCAGCATGTCAAGCAAAACTTTCATGCACAGTCATGTCGCTACAAGCACACACGTGGGGCTAACATCTATCTGTTGGAAACCGTTTGTTTCTGTTCTGGTTTTTTTTTTAAAAAAAATCAATTTTTACTTCTAAACACTGTTATGAATCCAAAGCAGCAGCTCTATGCATGTGCAGAAGATCAGTAGGGAGGTAGACTAAAAAAGGAAATCATCAGATGCAAAGATGCACAGATCAAAGCCACATCTCCATCAAGCATAGCACACGGCAGTGAATATACAGAACATTGATGTTTGTTGCTGGGAAATGGATTGAGCAATTTAATAATTTGCTGAACAGCATCTTGTTTATATTAAGTAAAAGTCACAGGCCATCTTATTCACCTGATCTGCCATTCAATACATTTATTGGTGTTAGAAGCCAGAATATGGATTGACGATATTGGTAATGCCCTTGAGCAGCATCCTGGCTGCAGTAAGTACATGTGATTTCATGTTAGGTCTAGTATTTTTGTAAAACAAACTGATAGATTTAATAGAAGTGTAACACGAACAGGATGACAACCAAACTTGCATCTCATGGTTAGATTTATAATTCTAAAGCTAAGAGCCATTCAGGAGACTAATAATGAATTCAAGGACAGAGATTTAAGATAATTGGCAAAAAAATCCAGGAGGAAATGAGGAGAATTTTTTTAATTCAGCGAGTTGTTACGATCTGGGATGCACGACCTGAAAGGGTGGTGGAACCAGTTTCAGTAGTAACTTTCGAAAGGGAATTGGATATGTACTTGAAAAGGAGAAATTTTCAGGGCTATAGGGTAAGTGCAGGGAGTGGGACTAATTGGCTAGCTCTCTCAAAGAGCCGGCACAGATACGATGGGCTGCCTGGCCTCCTTCTGTGCTGTAAGATTCTATGAATCTATGAGTGGAAAACAAATTAAAGTAGTAATAATATTCTGTCCTAGAAATTCTGGCGTGAACTGGCTGCGGGGATCAATCCCTACGCTTGAATAGGTAGGTCTGAGTCACACTCGATATTGGGTCTCGAGCCTCAGTTAAATGAGATCGGCGAGCTGCAGACACCTGCTGGGTGTCCCCAGGCAGTTCACCAGCATAGGGGCTTCGAAATTTGGGTTGATGTATCACTGGCAGTGACCCGCAGGTAAGTGCTTCAAACATAGAAACATAGAAGATAGGAGCAGGAGTAGGCTATTCGGCCCCTCGAGCCTGTTCCGCCATTTAATGAGATCATGACTGATCATCCAAATTCAGTACCCTGTCCCTGCTTTCTCCCCATATCCCTTGATCCCTTTAGCCTTAAGAAATATATCTAACTCCTTCTTGAATATATTTAATGAATTGGCCTCAACTGCCTTCTGTGGTAGAGAATTCCACAGGTTCACCACTCTCTGGGTGAAGAAATTCCACCTCATCTCAGTCCTAAATGGCTTACCCCTTATCTTTAGACTGTGACCCCTGGTTCTGGACTCCCCCGCCATCGGGAACATCCTTCCTGCATCTAGCCTGTCTAGTCCTGTTAGAATTTTATAAGTTTCAATGAGACCCCCTCTCATTCTTCTAAACTCTAGCAAATATAAACCTAATCAACCCAATCCCTCCTCATACGTCATTCCTGCCATCCCAGGTATCAGCCTGGTGAATCTTCGCTGCACCCTCTTCAAGGGTAAGGAAAGGCGATCGGGAGGGAGGATGACTGGGAAAGGGTTGGCGGTCAGAAGGGGGGTAACCGGGAGAGGGAGGCGATCGAGAAAGGGGCCCGAGCAGCAGCCAACAGCAGCCAACGGTTTTAACATGAGGTCGGGAGGAGCAGATCTGCTTTTACCAGCTCCACATGCAGGTTAGTATTTTTTACAAACTTATCGTTTTGGTGGTGGTCTCCAGCGGTCCCTTTAAGGACTGCCAGTTAGGCCACGTGTACACCCGGTTTTTGCCTTCAGGCAACCCAATTTTGCACAGGTGCCCTCAAACAGGCGTTAGGCCTCTTATTTGCAAATGCAAAATGGGCAAAAACGTGTTTCAGGTATGGGCTCTCGATACCTATCTTTTTGCCTGCACTATATTAGAGTCTTAGGCGCCCATTTAATTCCCGAAAAACCGATGTGGCACCAACAAATTTCTAGGCCTCTCGGCTCCCATTGTCTTCAGTGTGTGAGTGCAATAGTATTAATTAAATGTGTCAGTGACATCTAGTGGCAGATCTGTATATTTTTATATTCCTATCTATGTAAGGGTAGATATTGGGCTGGAATTTGCTGGAACAGGGCATCTCGTGGCATGTCCTGTTAGTTAGACTTGTACCTGCACCCTTCAGCTCAAAAGTGTTTTGCCCTGTAAGTTGCTGAAAGTGCGAGCTGGTAACTGGGCAACAGGGCATCTGGGCCCAACTGTGTATCTCCTTAACCAATGAGATTGAAGGATTGGGATAGAAACAGAGGAAGGACTGAGAAGGATGATGAATTAGAGTGGGTGAATCAGAGTCAAATCAGGTACAGAAAGAGAAATAAAGAAAGATCGGATTAAGAGAGAGAAAAAGAGACAGAAAGGATAAGTAAGAAAAAATTAAAAATTAAAAATTTGACATTTTTAAAATCTCCACCAACAATGCGCTACCTGAAGGAGTGACACTCCACAGTTCTAATTGTTAACTTTCTGGGTAAGGGAGGTGGATTGGCAGTCATTAACAATTATCATGTTGTTGAAAGGGTACTTACGCTATTAATTACTAGACTTAACTTTCAGTGGCGAGTTTAATGGGCAAATGCAGCGACTTCATGAAAATCATAGGAAGGTTAAGTGAGAGATGCTGTTTCCGTGAAACTAGTGGCGGAGCGATGCACATCGTCCAGCAACTTGTGGCAATTGTTGGCAATTCACGTGGTAGCTCTTCCTTGCTACAAAATGCTGGCCTATTTGCACGTTAATAATGGCACGCGTTGTTCAGACGCCATTATTTTTTCAACAAAATCTGGTCCCATTTAAATTAATGGATGGCAAACCCTGCAGGCTCCCCTGACCTCCACACACAAGTTCCAGTGTATGCTCCCAGTGTGTGAAACTCCGCGTCAGGAGCTTGAATTTGTAAAGTTTACCCTGTAGTGTCAGCCATCCCTTGTATGGGTGAACAGATGGACAGATACAACTGCTGTAACCTGTGGTATTAAACTTTATGCCAGTGCTTTATAATTGCGCTACAAGCCTGCAATCTCACACTCCATTAATCAAATGCAATTCAGAAATGTGTATGTAACTCTGCAACATCAATGAAACATCATTAGGGAATGATGCTCAACTCTAAGATTGCCAAAATGTTCAAAGACATTCGTGCGCCACCAATTTTATTTGTTACCAGCTCACGCACTGTGACACTGGAATAAACATTAATGTTACCAGGATAAAGCTACTGAAATGTCAGGGATTCCTTTATTATTACAGCATTAACCTCAAACTACTAAATCAAATACCTAAAACCAAATTTTACTAAAACCTCCTTTCTTTTCTTCCCTGTTCCCATTGCCCTTTCTGTAAGAAAAAAAGTTTTCATTGGCTGGAAAGCAGCCTTAAAGAAGCAGTTCTGTACATTGTAGACTGTCTGCTTGGCACAGTTAGTAGCACAATCATTTCTGAGTCAGAAGGTTGTGGTTTTAAGCCCCACACCAGGACTCAAGCATATAATAACTTCACTAATGAGAGAGTGCTGCATTGTCAGAAATGCTGGAGTCTAAATTCAACACCATTGCGTCCATTTTATGAGCCTAAAATGGGTGCGACGATAACCAAATTAGCAGGGCAGACCCCTGTGCCTGATCTGCATAGCATTCGGGCCACTGCTAAATTGTTTGTGCTCTTTGGCCGCCTGAAATGAATGCAGACTTCATTTCAATATTGAAATGAGGCTCCTGCACCCATTTCAGACCCGGGTTGTAAAATTTGTTTGGACTACTTGGTGCTTGCGCATCGTGAGCTTTGAGCTGCCTAGTCAGCAGTCCTTAAAGGGACAACTAGAAGGCATTCAAAACAAAGGCCCCAGAAATTAAAGGAATGTTGTTATTATGGAGCTGAAAGGAGCAGGAGTGCTCCTCCAAGCTCTGCAAACAACTGCGAGCCACTGCCGACCCGCCCTTGCCCCCACCCCAATGCCTCCCCCCACCACCTGGACTTACCTCTGGACCTTGGCGATGGCTGATATTGGATGCGGGGGGGGGGGTGGTGGGAGGGGCGTCCGGGGACGAGGAGGCCTAAGGCTAATTGGCAACCGCAGTTTGCCTGCATTATTATGATATAAGGTCAGTGGACGAATTTAAGGAAGATCCTCAGGCCTCTCCATTCCTGTGCACCATCACTGCGTGCCACTGGAATTACTCTCGAATTGGGGCACAATCATTTTAGACCCCATTGTCATTTGGAGGAGATGTTAAATTGAGGTGTTGTCTGCTTACTCGGGTGAAAGAAAAAGATCTCATGGCACTATTCAACGAAGAGCAGGGAGTTCTCCCTTCTTCCTCCATCAAGGACAGATTATCTGGTCATTCATTGATTTGTTATTTGTGAGATTTTGCTGTAGGCAAATTGGCTGCTATGTTTGTCTACATAAAAGTGATGCATTGACTGTAAACTGCTTTGAGATGTAGTGAGGAAGTGATCAGGTGCTATATAAATACAAGTTCTTTCTTTTAACTAAACACAATTCTGTCTTCTATATTTCACTGCTTATAAGCAACAGCAACAGCTTGCATCTATAAAGCTTCTTTAATATAGAAAAACGTCCCTAGGCACTCTAATCTGAATCAGAATTTGCACAGGGAAAAGTTTGAAGGATAATTGATCAAATAGAAAAGTTCAAATGGCAACTCCTCTGAGGGCAGGCGGAACCCTTATGCTTCAATCATCATAGCTATTTAAGTAAGGTAGGAGTACCCTAATGAGACCTCCCACCTCATTGTCCTGTAGGTACGCCAGGTGGACATCTATTAAGAAGGACTCCCAGAAGTAATAGGCATTGCGGCTTGTGCCTGGCCTCCTCAGATCAGAGGAATGAGAGGGACAGGGGGCAAGGTAACAGAGCGCCCCAAAAGACGTGACCTTTTCCTTAACAGGTCCATTGATCTTTGGGCTTGGACGCCTTCTGGCTGCTGTTTTTGGACAGCAGCTTGAAGGCCCTGAAGCCAGCGGCCATTAACGTTGCTGCAAGCCTCTCAGGCATTGGTTAGATATTCACCCTCATTATTAGGTTCACGGCCCTGCCAAGGGACAGACCTGCGCCTGGGGTATATTGGGCCTATGCAGGTGATCTAAACCCACAAATAAAGGCAGGTTTAGTTAGGTCAGGTGGAGAACACTTCTTGTCCAATCTACCTGACTTGTGCCTGGGAGGGGTCAGGAAAATGTGCCCCTATATCTGCACTGCTTCAACCTTGGACAGATGCTGAACTTTTAATATATAAAAAAATACTTTGGATATAGTTTGATTCACACGTAACTGCAAGTTCAAGTAACAGATTAACATTTACTGTCAATATGAAAGCATACACTTAACAGAAAATTGCCTTTATTATATTACTGCAATATTCTAACAGCACAAGTATCTTTAGTAATCCTGTTTTGTTTTTATTTAAAAGTTACACAGTTAATAAGCATTTACATTTAAGTGGAGTGGTCGCTGCTAATGATTCCCCTTGTTTCTGAATGGGCCTGGCATTCTCAAATATTTAATTTAGACAATCTGTTATACTTCAAAGCAGTCATACCCAGTCAAGGCTGCATATTGTAATAACCTCTTATCAGAGGAAGATGGCCAATCTAATTGACCAGAGGTATTTAACCTGGCGTCAAGTGGATACTTTAATTCCTCGCTCATTTAGTTCCGAGAGGCCAAGATCTATTTAATTGCATGCGCCTCCTGATAGTTTGTTCCCACAGTGCCACTCTAAACTACATGGGATAAGTTAAGGCACTTAGGTGGCAAATAGTAGCTATTTACCATTGTGTCCTAAGTACGGTAATTTACTGCTAGTGCTACATTAAGCTATCCAATAGTACGTCAGATAAAATTATGTTAATTTACCTCCCTAACTGCAGTTGCAGCACTTAACCTTCATTGGCAAGTTTGCCTTATTTTCCCTTGGCAGTAAAGCAACGAAAATGGCATGTCAAGCTATGTTGGCATGGAAGATTTAGACAAAGGGTCTCCCTCCCATGTAATTTTCCTCTGTCTTGTAACTAAATGCAAAAGAAATCCACGGGTTGAAATTCCTGCTTAGCAGCGGGAGAGATGAATTGGGAAAGCATAGACATCACGGGCTGTCTAATTATGCCATGATTGTTTTAAAGCTCTTGCAGACTCTGTGTTGAGAGTGCACCCATGGCAGACGATCAGCCCAGGAAGCTAGAGCACAACGCAAAGCGAGTAGGGAGACGGCAATTTTGCCACTTGTCATTTTCCAGTATCCGCTCACCCAATTTCAAGCCAAAACACTTTGGCCAACAGGAATTTCTGCCCTTAGATTTTTTTGGTAACTGGTCCAGTAGGTGCATTTCGACGTAGATAAATGTAAAATCATTAGTATGGGCGCAAGGAACCAAAAGAGAGAGCATGACTTAAATGGAATACTGGTAAAGAGCTGATCAGGAAAGAGACCTAAAGGTTCTTGTAGATAAATCTACAGTGGGATTTTCTTTAAGGGTGGGATCACTGCCGAAAGCGTGTCAGGGCAGGACTTCTCTCCCCTTCTCATGACCCCTACCCATTTACCTGGGTCAGGATCAATTAAGTATGTGTACCAGATGCCCAGCAGTATCTCTATTCATCAGTGGAAGTCTGTTGTTGCTGGGAAGGAAACAGTTGTGGTACTGCAGCAAGGCATTCGCTGTAGCACCTGAAATGGGCGGAGCCAGATTTAAAGCAGGGAGAGCCCCTTAAAGATGTCAGAATCTGAAGTTTTAATTTGCTCAGCGTAGAAGAACAAGTAGTTTGAAGGGTCAGATCTCCGATCTTTGAAGCATAACAATCAATCAGCCTGCCTCCCACCACCTCAGTCCCCCTACTGCCTCCTTCCTTCTAGCCTTACCCTCCATTAGCAGTGCAGAGGGGGAATCTGAGGGAAGTTGACCAGAATCCCAATTCCCACCCACTCGCCATCATTTACCTTCAGTGGGGTGGACAAGCAGCAGCGGGTCGGTATCCCACTGTAAACCCGCCTCCTTGTCAGTTTCACAAGTGTCGGGTCTGTCATCCCTGAACAGACCCGACACCAAGCGGCAGGTCAGCCAATTTAGAGAGTTTAAAGCTTATTAAAAGGTAGTTAAGAACCATTTTCCCATCTACTTACCATTTTACCAGGTTTTCAATGAGGTTCCCGGAGAGTGGCTATCACGTCAGGTAAGTATGTCGGGTTCTCAATGACTGTCGATTGCTGTGAATAGGTGAAAGCTGCAAAAGTGGTCTAAAACCTACCATTTCACAGCTGAGAAGCTGGAGCATTAATGATTTGGAACCCACTTTTGAGCTTTATGCACTTTTGAAGTGTTTAGAGTAATCTCTCTATCCACTGTCACCTCCATCGAACAACCTATCTCAACATTGACAGATTACTTCTGTCATCTCAACCTCACCTGCCATCTATTCCATCAGCATCAGTGCCCTTGAAAAAATCTCACCTTGGTCCTCAGAATCCCAACATGATCAGCCCCAACACCAGCATCACCGGGCACACCAGCAGCACCAACATCCACACTGACCTTCTCCACAATCAACTGATGCTGCACTGGACACAGGACATCATCACCCGTGCACATTGCTGCCCAAGATGCCAGCGATGGCCTCACCATGTCCAGATTTACTTCACTTGATGCATTATCCCCTGGGTGCCACATGATGCACCAGGCTGGCACCGCCCCACACCAGCACCATAAATCATCCCTACAATGTCCAAGCCATTCCTTTCAAACTCAGTACCATGGAGAGTTGGGGGGGGGAAGGAGGGGGGTGAGGGGGGGATGATATGTCTCACCATTCACTGGAACTCACTAACACACTTTCAAAGGTGCACACAAATCTGTACAAGAAGGCAAAGTGGTGAAAATGAGGATTTCGATGCTTGACAACACATTAACAGAAAGTTTACATGAACATTGCATAAAATACCTAATATGTCCGTGTATAATTGAGACACGGACTGCAGGAGTTGATTATAACAAGTCTTCACTGAATGGAGACAACCTGGAAACTGAAACTACAGAAGCCTGCTAGGGCCTTTTATACAGGGGTGGTCACTGCCGGTACTGCAGTCTGAGACCAGTTATTCCCTTAAAGGTACATACACAACAATTCCTCCCCTTTTAGATAAACAGTACATAACATTCATTTAACAACTAAATAATAACTAATTACAATTACAATTACGGTTGCTAGATACATTGGTTGAAGTTAAGCAATTATAAGTTCAGTCTTTGAGGAGGCTTCCTGATTCTGTCTGGATAACGCCTCTTTGGGATATCAGGTTCTTCTGGCAAGGTTGAGTCGGGATCAATGTCGTTGTTTGGTTCGCCTGCTTCCAATATCACCGATTCTGCGGTAGATGCAATTGGTACTTCGGTTTCATCGCCAGGTGTATCAGATCGTGGTGTGGAGTTGACGTTTTCCAGTGACTCTAGAATCTGGTCAGCATGGCGTCTTACAATGCTCTCTCCAACGTCCACGGTATACATTAGAGGTCCTTGCCGTGTACAGATCGTTCCTGGCTGCCATTTCTCTGTGCGGTAGTCCCGGGCCAAAACTGGTTGACCTATCTTAAAACTCCTGGTCGGCCTTTCATTCATATTCTGAAACTGCCTGTTCTCCACATCTCTTCTGACGTTTGGCTTAACCAAATCCAAGCGGCATCGTAGTCTTCGATTGAAGAACATCATGGCTGGAGTTTGGTTGGTAACCGCATATGTCGCATTCCGGTAGGCAAACAAGAAGTTATCCACCTTGTGTTGTAGGGGTATATCTTCATTACACATTGCCTTGATAGCCTTCTTGAATGTTTGAACAAACCTCTCGGCCAATCCATTAATGGCTGGATGATATGGGGCGGATGTGTAATGCTTAACACCATTGTTCTTTAAGAACCTCCGGAACTCTTCAGACACAAACTGTGGTCCATTGTCAGAGCAAATCTGTTCAGGCAGCCCATTCCTGGCGAATATGGTTCGTAAGACTGTGATAGCTTTTTCTGTGGTGGTTGAGGACATTTTTATTACCTCTGGCCACTTTGAATGTGCATCCACCGCAATTAAAAACATCGAGTCCATAAAGGGACCAGCAAAATCAATGTGCACCCTTTGCCATGGAGATGAGGGCCACTCCCATGGATGTAGAGGGGCTTGTGGTGGGGCGTTTTGGACCTTCTGGCAGCCTGTACAGCTCTTGGTCATCTCTTCGACTTCTCTATCGATTCCCGACCACCACACAAACGCTCTGGCTAAGTTCTTCATTTTTACCCCTCCCAGATGACACTCATGAAGCTCATTGAGCACTCTATCCTTCAATTTGGGTGGAATTACTACTCTGGATCCACACATCAAGGTTCCTCTGCACACTGACAGCTGTTCTCTTCTCGGCGAGAATGCTGGCAGCAGTGGTTCGCCATGTGCTGGCCATCCCTTCACCGTTAAATCATAGAGCCAGGAGAGTGTCGGGTCATTTCGTGTTTCCTTTTCTATGTTTGCATTCGTCACAGGGAGACACTCGACTATAGTCGAGTGGAATAACTCCACTGGATCCACTGCCAGTTCTTCTTCCACTGTCGGCAACGGTAGGCGCGACAATCCATCAGCATTCCCATGCTGTTTAGTTCCTTTGTACTCGATGTCATATTGGTGTGCTCCTAGGAAAAGGGACCACCTCTGCAGCCGTTGTGCCGTCATTATCGGTACGCCTTTCTGAGGGTTGAAAATGGAGACGAGAGGTTGATGATCAGTTAGTAGAGTAAATTTCTGACCGTGCAGGTAGTGATTGAACTTCTTCACCCCCCACACCAGGCTGAGGGCCTCTCTGTCAATCTGGGCGTAGTTACACTCGGCTGAAGTTAACGAGCGTGACGCAAAAGCTATCGGCCTCTCTGAACCATCAAGGAATTTATGTGACAGTACCGCCCCAATGCCGTAGGGAGACGCATCACACGCCAGTCTTATCGGTAATGATGGGTTGTAGTGAGCCAATACTTTTCTTGAAGTGATTAGGTCCTTACTCTTCTGAAAGGCCCGCTTACATTCATCACTCCATTTCCATGCTACTCCCGTTCGTAGTAGGGCGTTCAGTGGGTGCAGAATTGTGGACAAATTCGTCAAAAGCTTATGGTAGTAATTCACCAATCTGAGGAATGACCTCAGTTGCGACACATTTTCAAGCGCTGGAGCCTTAACTACCGCTTCAATTTTGTCAGCGGACTTATGCAACCCCTCTTCATCAATCACGTGGCCATGATACGATATCTGTTTCTTAAAAAACTCGCACTTGGGGCGTTTGGCTTGTAGCCCATGTTCACGTAGTCTAGTGAGCACCTGCTCTAGGTTGGCAAGGTGTTCACTGTCATCTTCACCTGTCACTAGGATGTCGTCCAAGTAACACTGAGTCCCCAGAATCCCTTGCAGGACTTGATCCATCGCTCTTTGCCATATCGCCGGAGCTGATGCTACTCCGAATACCAGTTGATTGTACTGGTAAAGACCTTTGTGAGTGCTTATCGTGAGATACTTCCTAGAGGATTCTTCAACCTCCATCTGCAAATATGCTTGTGCTAGGTCAATTTTTGTAAAACACTTCCCTCCAGATAGTGAGGCGAAGATATCTTCTATCCTTGGAAGAGGATATTGTACTGTGTGAAGGACTGGGTTCACCGTCACCTTGAAGTCCCCACAGATGCGAACCTTCCTTGGCTCCTCAGACTTATTGTTTAATGTTTTCTTCATGACAGGAACGATGGGTGTCACCCACTCACTCCAGTCTACCTTAGATAACACGCCTGCATTCTACAGATTCTCCCGCTCTGCCTTGACGGCTGGACGAATTGCATATGGTACCGGTCTTGCTTTGAAAAACTTGGGAATTGCATTCTCCTCTATTTTTATCGAGGCGGTTACGCCTTTAAGATTGCCCAGTTCTTGTTGAAATACCTCTTTGGCGTCAGCTAAGATTGTTGACAATCGTCCAGGAGTGACGTCGTCATCCTTTTTACCAGCCACCGTCAGTGCCTGAATGGAGTGCCAGTCTAAACTTATCTTTCTGATCCATTTTCGTCCCAATAACGGTGGTCCACCATCTTGCAGAATGTAGAGATACAATTTCCGTATTTTCTTGCCGTTGTATTCGACAGGCACCCTTATTTTTCCTCTGGGGTATACTTTTTGCCCCGTATACGTCCTCAAGACAATGTATGTCTCTCTCAAGGGTATGTGTGAGAATAGCCGCTCGTAGTCTCGTCGATTCATGATGGTTAGAGCTGATCCTGTACCCAAATCCATTTTGACTTGGGACCCTGCTATCGTGAGGGTGACGCAAATGGTTCGGTGATCCTCTTTTGCGATTACGTTGTGAAGTTTGAGACAGCTTAGTCTCTTGTTCCCGGATTCACTATCGCTCATCTGGTCTTCGGAACTACTGTCCGTCATCTTTTGTACTTTCCTGTACGGTTCCTTAGTAGCCTTTTTGTTGTCGTTGGTCTTCTTCCCAGACCTGCAAACTCGTGCAATGTGTCCCATCTTTCCGCATTGCCTGCATATTTTGTCCTTGGACCAGCAGTCCTTCTGCAAATCCCTGTGTCATTTCGTGGGTGCCATATTCCTGTGGCTTTTATTGTATTTCCGCAGCTCCCTTTGCTGCTGCTTCGTATGATACTGCCACGCTGAAAGCCTTATCTAGCGTCAGCTCTTTCTCTGAGAGTAACCTCTACTGGGTTCCTTCACTCAGGAGTCCACAGACAAATTTGTCCCGTAAGGTATCTGCCAGTCCTGCTCCGAACTGGCAGTGCTTTGATAGCTTGCATAGTTCCGTAAGGCAATCAGCATTGCTCTCATTTTTATGCTGATTTCTCCTGTGGAATTTAAATCTTTCTGCTATCAGCAGCGGTGTAGGATTTAGGTGTTCCTGTAGGATAGCAACAATTTCGTTAAAACTCTTCGCCTTCGGTTTGGCTGGAGTAATCAGGTCCCACAATAGGCCGTACGTTCTTGCGCCCATTAAATTTAGCAATACCGATGCCTTTTTCTCATCGGCTATTTCGTTTGCCTCGCAATATACCTCGACTCTTTCCACATACGTGGTCCAGTCTTCTATTGCATTATCGAAGGCAGTGATATCGCCAGTCTTTGGCATCTTGAAAATCTAAGATGGCGCCTCCCACGCTTTGCCTTCGTCCCCGATGGATCAAAATGGCGACTCCCGCGCTTTTCCTTCTTCCCCGCCGAGTTAAGATGGCGCCTCCCGCGCTTTCCCGCCGCTGCCGCTGCTCTCCGCGGTATTTTTATTTTTCTATCGCGCTTCAATATTTGCTCCGTTAATTGAAGAACCGTTCCCGTCATGGAGCGGACCCTCTGGGACACTTCCCTCCCTCTTCTTAGGTCCGAACGTTGCCCGGCTTCGAAGCACCGGCCGTGACCTGTGTGCTCCACCCTCTCTCTCTCTCTCTTTGCTTCCCGACTCGCTGCCCGGCCCCGTCGCAGAGCCACCCGATCGAGCTCTAGCCTGCCGCAGCCCAGGAAGAATCAATGCACTACCTGCCACCAGCCCGATTAGCTGGGAAACCACAGATTGGAGAACCAAGCCTGGCACTCGACAGTCTCTCCTGCACTTTTCAATTCGATGATTTGGAGGGCGGTTGCCCACGGTTGACGCCCGTTTCTCGAGTTTTTTTGACTTATTTTTTTTTTCTCCTGGCTTCGACCTTCAATAACGCCGCCTGAGGTGCTGCCGAGTTGCAGGTAAGTTCGTTTCTTACTCGTCGCTAGTATTATGCCCGTGTATAATTGAGACACGGACTGCAGGAGTTGATTATAACAAGTCTTTACTGAATGGAGACAACCTGGAAACTGAAACTACAGAAGCCTGCTAGGGCCTTTTATACAGGGGTGGTCACTGCCGGTACTGCAGTCTGAGACCAGTTATTCCCTTAAAGGTACATACACAACAACACCCAAGTGCCTACCCTTGTGTGTTGTTAGTTGGTATGATTGGACTCGGATGAGGGTGAGTGTGAGGGTGGCTAGTGAGATGGCGAAGTGATAATATAGATAGAGAGGAATGGATGGAGGTGCAAGGTAAGTTGGTGTGAGTAAGGGTGTGCAGGAGAAGGGTAGGGAAGGCAGAGTGATGGGGATGTGATGAGTGGCACAGGAGGGTGAGGTTGAGTGTGGCTTGGCAGTAACGTTTCATGATCTACTGAGATCATTGAAAGGTTTGCGCCACTGCAGCCTGGTCCTCCTGATGACATCCCTGCTTCTGCCTTCCTGTGCAATGTGCAACCAGGCTGCGTTGATCTCCTGGAGAGGTCTCTTCCGCCCATTGGGAGGGAAGAGAACCTCCCTGCATGCTGTGACTCCCTCCATAAGCATATGGAGGGAGCCAGCGGGTAGCCTGGGTGCAGCCGTGCACCTTTGTGCAGTGCTTGTCAGTGTTGCAGCACCTCAATGCTGTAGAATACTGACAGCAGAACTGTCAAGATCAATTTGGACATGGCCCCTTTAATGATGCCTCATCAAATGCCGTCATCAGACCTGCTTCCTTTTAATTGGCCGGGAAACTCGCAGGGCGGGCTTAACAAGCCCAATCAGGGAAAAATCACTTGGATGAGGTGGGATGAAGACCGGAGCGGAGTTTAACGCCGCTGTCTACTCCGGCTGCACCAGACTCGCCACGGCTGGCGAATTCGCGACCATAGTGTGTGACTGGAGTTGCATATAGGTCAAATCATGTAAGAGTGGCAGGTTCCCTTCTCTGATTTGACCTCAAGACTCCAGTACCTTAACCACTAGGCTACAGTCAGTGGTGATACACTGCACATAACAATAAAAGTGCGACAGTACTACCACAGAGAGTATAATCCAGCAGGACAACTTATTAGACTTGTACATCATACCAGTTAATAAGTTTCTCAAGATGGCCAATTGATGTACAAAAGAAACTAATAGTAAAGTAGTAAACTGGCAAAGTAGTCACTAATGTAATTCTTAGCAGCCATTTGTAATGTTCAGTTCTGCCAAGATATGTCATCAGGAGACTTTCAGCAAGAGATTAAGTGTAAAATATTTCCTAAAACTTAGGAGAGATTGTAGGAATTGACGAATTCCTAACTAAGAACTGAGGTCGACTCAGGCGATCAAACAAACAGGCTTTTAATGTAAAACTAAACGAGTTTAAACAGTTTGTTAAGATCGATACAGGAGAACCACGAAAACAGGTCTGAACAAGATGGAGCTTCCACGAGGACAGCCTGGGCAGTCACGTGGTTTGCGACATGATGTCATCGCGTTTACTCGCGTTTTCCCGCGCTCTTAAAGGGGCCACGCCCCGTGCATACAAACACTATATACAAAACGAAGTAATGTCTAACACAATGGTACAGACTTAGGCTGGTGTTAGAACATCGTTAAAGGGAATTATATACAGTTGCCCAGAGTCATTCAGTATCTCCGCCACATGCGCCCCCCCAGAATTCGCTTTAACAGACAAAGTCAAACGGCGAGGGGGTCTGATGAGCCTGTCGGAACGACTCCTGTACTCCTGAGGTGGAGGCTGCTGGGCGGCTGGTGGTCTGGCGGGCGGTTGCACTTAGTCTGCCGGAACGGCGCTGGGTGGCCGACCTCGTCTCGGCGGTAGTGCTGTCTCGACGGGGCGGTCGAGGTCCAGATGCGCCGGCTTCAATCGATCGACCGAAATGTGGTCCGGCTTACCACCGACATCTACGGTGAAGGTTTTGTCCCCTGCCTCCAACACGTGGAAGGGACCAGTATATGGGGCCTTGAGTGGATTCTGGTGAGCATCGTGGCGAATAAAGACGTATTCTGACTTGTGAAGCCCCGTTGGAACGTGCGAACTCTGCAGCCCATGGTGCGAAGTGGGCACCGGCGCGAAACAGCTGGCTGCCTCCCGGTGACTAGTCAGCTGGTCAGACGCGGACCAAGGCTTCGTTGATTCTGGTAGGAAATCTCCTGGGACTCGCAACGGTTGTCCGTACACCAGCTCCGCGGATGAAGAGTGAAGGTCTTCTTTGGGGGCCGTGCGAAGGCCCAACAGGACCCACGGTAGCTTGTCTGCCCATCCAGCGTCCTGGAGGCTGGCCCTCAGGGAGGCTTTTAGTGACTGATGGAAACGTTCACAGAGACCATTCGCCTGTGGGTGGTAGGCTGTGGTGCGGTGTAATTTGACACCGAGCCCTTGGGCCACTGCATTCCAGAGTTCGGAGGAAAACTGTGGTCCTCTGTCTGAAGAATTATCAGCGGGCACTCTGAAACAGGCGACCCAGGTGGAAATGAATGCCCTGGCCACGTCCGCCGAAGTAGTGGATGATAGGGGAACCGCCTCCGGCCATCTGGTGGTGCGGTCAACCATGGTCAGGATGTGTGAAAAACCATGGGAGGGTGGGAGTGGACCCACCATGTCCACATTGACATGGTCAAACCGTCGCTCCGGCACTGTGAAGGTGGCCAACGGAGCTTTGATGTGACGCGGTACTTCGGGCATTTGGCAGACCACGCAGGTGTTGGTCCAGTTGCGGACATCCTTGTGCATGCTGTGCCATACGAATTTCCTCGACATCAGCTTCTGGGAGGCCTTCATTCCTGGGTGTGATAACCCATGTATGACGTCGAACACTTTGCGGCGCCAGACGGCCGGTACGACAGGGCGAGGGTCCCGAACGGAGACGTCACACAAGAGCGTGGTACCTGCCGCATGGAACTTGACATCGGCCAACTGGAGGACAGTGACGGTGGTTCTGTAGGCTTGGACTTCTGGGTCTGAGGCTTGATCCGCTGCCATGAGGGCGTAATCGATGCCTAAATGAACCGTATTGACGGTCGCGCGGGAGAGGCAGTCGGCCACCAGGTTGTCCTTACCGGCCACGTGTTGTATATCCGTGGTGAACTCGGATATGTACGTCAGGTGACGTTGCTGTCGGGATGACCACGGTTCGGCGGTCTTGGCCATGGCGAAGGTGAGCGGCTTATGGTCCACAAAGGCGGTGAAGGGACGTCCTTCCAGGAGGAAGCAAAAATGTCGGATGGCCAGAAAAAGAGCGAGCAACTCTCGGTCGAATGTGCTATACGCTCTCTCGTTCCACTGTAGTTGATGGCTGAAGAATGCCAACGGCTGCCACGTCCCGTTCACCCACTGCTTTTGCACGGCGCCGATTGCGTAATCTCACGCGTTGGTGGTGAGGGCGATGGTGGCTCCTGGCAGCGGGTGCGCCAGCATAGTCGCATTGGCCAAGGCGCTTTTGGTGTCAGCGAACGCCCGGGCCATGTCATCCGTCCAGTCTACCTTATCTTTGCCAGTCTTGCCCTTGAGGGCCTCGTACAGGGGCTGCATGAGTAGTGCTGCCTTAGGCATGAAACAGTGGTAAAAGTTTACCATGCCTAGGAATTCCTGCAGGGCCTTAATGGTTTGTGGGCGTGGAAAGGATGTCACTGCCTCTACCTTCGCTTGTAAAGGAACCGCTCCCTCTGAAGTGATGCGATGCCCCAGGAAATCAATTTGCTGCAGGCCAAACTGACACTTGGCCGGGTTGATAATCTGGCCGTGTTGGCTGAGACGCTGAAAAAGGGTGTGTAGGTGACAGATGTGTTCTGCTTTGGTGGGACTGGCAATGAGGATGTCGTCTAAGTAGACAAAGAGGAACTTGAGGTCCTGCAGCACGGAGTCCATCAGGCGTTGGAAAGCCTGGGCGGGGTTCTTTAAGCCAAACGGCATTCTTAAGAACTCGAAAAGGCCGAATGGGGTGATGACTGCGGTCTTCTGAACGTCTTGGGGATGAACGGGGACCTGGTGGTAGCCCCGGACGAGGTCGACTTTCGAGAAGACAGTGTTCCCTGCCAAATGGGTGGAGAAATCCTGAATATGGGGGATCGGGTACCGATCAGGAGTGGTGGCGTCATTTAGGAGTCAATAGTCGCCACATGGCCACCATCCGCCGCCAGGCTTCGGGATGATGTGGAGGGGTGAAGACCAGGGACTATTCGACCGGCAAATAATCCCTAACCGTTCCATGGTCGCGAACTCCGCTTTCGCGACCGCCAGCTTGCCAGGTTCCAGGCGCCGGGCCCGCGCGTAGACCGGGGGGCCGTTGGTGGTGATGTGGTGTTCCACACCATGTTTCGTGGCCGTGGAGGAGAAAGTGGGCCTTGTCAGGTCGGGGAATTCGCCGAGCTGGCGAGCGAACTCATTCGGAGCCGGAAAAGCACAGGCGACGGTGCGCGACGTAGTGTTACTGCGGTAACAAGGGATAGAATGAAAACGTGCCGCATTGATCAACCGCCAGTTCCTCACGTCAACCAGGAGGCTGTTGGCGCACAGGAAATCCGTGCCGAGAATGGGTTGCGAAACCTTGGCCGTCACAAACTCCCAGTGGAAACGCTGGCCTCCGAAACACAACTGCACCCGCCGTCTGCCGAAGGTCCGAATTGCCGCGCCATTGGCCGCTTCAAGGGCGAGACCGTGAATCCCGGTCTGCACATCGAGGGTGGACGCGGGTAATATGTTGCACTGCGCCCTGGTGTCGCACAGGAAACGACGACCGGAGAGAGTATCGGTGATAAACAGCAGCTTGCCCGCATTGCCGATCGCTATCGCGGCCGCGGGGCACCCGTTAGACCCGGTCCTCGGTGGTCATAGTTGCTTTTTTTGGGGGGAAACTGCAGGGAGGGCGGCATGTCTCACTTTCGCGCCGAACCATGCATGGTAGGGACACAGCACAGCAGGCTGATGAGCTGGGGCGGCGTCTTTGGGGGATGGGTGCCTCGTGGCGGCGCAGTGCTGCTGAGTAACGGCGAATATTTTGTCCGCCTCTGCCATGAGTGCTGCGCAGTCCTCAACTTCGGATCTGGCAAGGGCAGCTTGCACCTGTTCCGGTAGCTGGCTGAGGAATAATTCCCGTAATAGGAAGCATTCCGGTTCGGAGCCAAGGAGGGCGAGCATTTGGCTCATTAACTCCGAAGTCTTGGAGTCCCCGAGCCCGGGCATAGCGAGCAGTCGACGGGCACGCTCCGATTTAGTGAGCCCGAAAACTTGCAGCAACCGCGCCTTGAGGGTTTCGTACTTGCGCTCTGTTGGAGGGTTCTCGAGGAGGCTGACGATCCGTGAGGCGGTAGAGCCGTCGAAGGCGGAGACCACATCGAGATATCGGGTCTGATCTGCAACGATGTCCCTCAGTGCGAATTGTGCCTCGACCTGAATGAACCACGAGGTTGCTTGCTGCTCCCAGAACTGCGGTAGCTTCAACGAAACGGCGTTGGCCTCCATGTTGTGTTCTTTTTGCGAAAAACGTTCACAAAAGACGGGGTCACCAATGTAGGAATTGACGAATTCCTAACTAAGAACTGAGGTCGACTCAGGCGATCAAACAAACAGGCTTTTAATGTAAAACTAAACAAGTTTAAACAGTTTGTTAAGATCGATACAGGAGAACCACGAAAACAGGTCTGTACAAGATGGAGCTTCCACAAGGACTGCCTGGCAGTCACGTGGTTTGCGACATGACGTCATCGCGTTTACCCGCGTTTTCCTGTGCTCTTAAAGGGGCCACGCCCAGTGCATACAAACACTGTATACAAAACGAAGTAATGTCTAACACAATGGTACAGGCTGAGGCTGGTGTTAGAACATCGTTAAAGGGAATTATGTACAGTTGCCCAGAGTCATTCAGTGGCTCCGCCACAAGATCATTATTTTTTTAAATCTAAGTAAAAAGACAAGCCTTTGTCTTGAAGGTAATTCTGTACAGAATGTAAAGCACAATGCACATGGATTCTGTAAAGAATTGACTTGAAGGACCAAATACTCTTTTCTCCTTCCATGCTTTCTTATGTTCTTGTGTGCAGTAGTTCCCCATAAGTAGTATTTGCACCTAAAATTATTCCATTAGGGGCCAAAGTGGCAATCTGTGTGTAGAGCCGGAAGATGTGGGTGAGGTTTTAAATGAATATTTTGCATCTGTGTTCACTGTGGAGAAGGACGATTTAGGCATAGAAATCAGGCAGGGGGGTTGTGATATACTTGAACAAATTAGTATTGAGAGGGAGGAGGTACTAGTGGTTTTAGCAGGCTTAAAAGTGGATAAATCACCTGGCCCAGATGAGACGTATCCCAGGCTGCGGTGTGAGGCAGGGGAGGTGCCAGGGGACTGCAGGACAACTAACGTCGTACCATTATTCAAGAAGGGTAGTAGGGATAAACCAGGGAATTACAGGCCAGTGAGCCTAACATCGGTGGTAGGAAAATTATTGGAAAAAATTCTGAGGGACAGAAATAGTCTCCACTTGGAGAGGCAAGGATTAATCCAGGATAGTCAGCATGGCTTTGTTAGGGGGAGATCATGTCTAACCAATTTGATTGAATTTTCGAGGGGGTGACTAGGTGTGTGGATGAGAGTAGTGTAGTAGATGTAGTCTACATGGACTTCAGTAAGGCTTTTGACAAAGTCCCGCATGGGAGACTGGTCAAGAAGGTAAGAGCCCATGGGATCCAGGGCAATTTGGCACATTGGATCCAAAATTGGCTTAGTGGCAGGAGGCAGAGGGTGATGGTCGAAGGTTGTTTTTGTGACTGGAAGCCTGTGTCCAATGGTGTACCACAGGGATCGGTGCTGGGTCCTTTGCTGTTTGTAGTGTACCTTAATGATTTAGATATGAATGTAGGAGGTATGATCAGTAAGTTCGCAGATGACACAAAAATTGGTGGAGTGGTAAATAGCGAGGAGGGAAGCCTCAGGCTACAGGACGATATAGATGGGTTGGTTAGATGGGCAGAACAGTGGCAAATGGAATTTAACCCTGAAAAGTGTGAGGTGATGCATTTTGGGAGGACTAACAAGGCAAGGGAATACACAATGAATGGTAGGACTCTAGGAAGGACAGAGGATCAGAGGGACCTTGGTGTGCATGTACATAGATCCCTGAAGGCAGCAGGACAGGTAGATAAGGTGGTTAAAAAGGCATATGGGATTCTTGCCTTCATTAGCCGAGGCATAGAATATAAGAGCAGGGAGGTTACGATGGAGCTGTACAAAACGCCAGTTAGGCTACAGCTGGAATACTGTGTGCAGTTCTGTTTGCCACACTGTAGGAAGGATGTGATTGCATTGGGGAGGGTGCAGAAGAGATTCACCAGGATGTTACCTGGGCTGGAGCGCTTCAGCTATGAAGAGAGACTGGACAGGCTGGGGTTGTTTTCCTTAGAGCAGAGAAGGCTGAGAGGAGACCTGATTGAAGTGTACAAAATTATGAGGGGCATAGATAGGGTAGATAGAAAGAAACTTTTCCCCTTAGTAGAGGGGTCAATAACAAGGGGGCATAGGTTCAAGGTAAGGGGCAGGAGGTTTAGAGGGGATTTGAGGAAAAACTTTTTTACCCAGAGGGTGGTTGGAATCTGGAACTCACTGCCTGAAAGGGTGGTAGAGGCAGGAACCCTCACAACATTCAAGAAGCATTTAGATGAGCACTTGAAACGCCATAGCATACAAGGCTACGGACCAAGTGCTGGAAAATGGGATTAGAATAGACAGGGCTTGATGGCCGGCGTGGACACGATGGGCCGAAGGGCCTCTTTCTATGCTGTATAACTCTATGGCCTAGAAATTGGGTTGGTAGCGCCGGCGCTGAGCGCCTAAAGAGACCTAGAATTGGGGCGATACCTATGTTGGGGCGGTCACTATGAAGATAGCGACAACTCAGATATTGACTATACATTTAACGCCTGCACTAAGTGTTTGCGCGCGCCCACGAGCACAAGCAGATCATGACATCATTTCGGTGTGCAATGCCTTTTAGGAGCGCCTGAGCGCATATTGGGTGGCGCCCGGAGCCTTAACGCCTAGCGCTATTAGTGACAGTTCGAGGGAGGGCTAGCAGGCCCTTCTCGGAGTAGGGGGGCGCTATTTAAAGGGGACAGCTCTAGTGCAGAATCTTCAGCCACTTGGCCTGCTCATTGCGATCGTTGCTGGAGAGAGTTGGCGAGCTACTGTGGAGCAGAGTTTTGGGAATTTAGCTTTAGAGTACTTGGGACCTTCAAACCTGTCCGAAGCACTTGCAGCACTACACCTAAAAGCCTTTTGACCAACTGGCAACGGAATGGGAGCTGCTTTGGAGGGCGACGGCCTCATGGCCCAACACTGTGAAGGGGCAGAGAGACGGCGGGAGAGAGGGCCGGGATTGGCCAGAAGGAGGAGGGGCAATGGAGGTCGGCCAATCCGACGGGATGCTGCGAGAGTCTTTAGGCAGCAGGTGTCAAGTCTTGACATGTCGGAGGAGCAGTGTTTGGCAAGGCTCCGATTCTGGAGGGACATTGTTACTGATCTGTGCCACCTGCTTGGTCAGGTTCTGCAGCCGCGTGAACGGTGCAGAACCTCTCTGTCCGTGATCGCTAAACTGACTGATGGCCTCGATTTTTATGCCAACGGATCCTTTCAGTCAGCCATTGGGGACATTGCGACTATCGCTCAGGTTGCAGTCCACTGTTGCATCCGGCAAGTTACAGATGCCCTTTATAGGCGAAGGCGTCAATTCATGACCTTCCCTCTGACCCTGCACAAGCAGGCGGAGCGCGCGCAGGGTATCGCTTCTATTGCGGACTTCCCCATGGTGCAGGGGGCGACTGACAGCATGCACGTGGCTTTGAGGGCGCCATGCCAGCATCCTTAGGACTTCTGCAACCGCAAGGGGATCCACTCCCTCAACGTGCAGCTGGTCTGTGACCACCGCCAAATCATCATGGCAGTCACCGCGCATTTCCCAGGGTGCAGCCACGATGCCTTTATCCTGCGGTTGACCTTAGTTTGTTACCTTTTTGAGGGGCTGGCTCGAACACGAGGCTGGCTTACTGGGGACAAGGGCTATCCTCTCTGCCCATGGCTGATGACAACACTCCGTGTGGCCGACACCCCAGCAGAAGAGCTGATCAGCAGCATCCATCAGGCGACCAGGCACAGTAAACAGCACACTATTGGTGTTCTCAAAAAGCGTTTCCGATGTCTGGAACATTCGGGGGGATCCCTGCAGTACTTGCCGCAGCAAGTGGGGCACATCGTCGTCGTCTGCTGCATGCTCCACAACTTGGCGAATCGACGCACCCAGCCAATTCCAGCTGTCCCTCAACAACCAGCAGAGCAGGCGGAGGAGGAGGAGGATGAAGAGCAAGCGAAGGAGGAGGAGGAGGAGGAAGCGCAGGCGGAGGAGGAGGAGGAGGAGGAAGATGGAAGGGCTCCTGAAAGTGGAAGGGCCATACGTCAGAGGCTCATCAGGACTCGTTTCGAGACCCCTGTGGCGGAATGATGAGAGTCTTAACTCCTGCGCACTTTGGATGTTTGACGGCCTCTGAATGCCAGCATCACTGAAAGTAGTCACGTGCACCATGCCACATTGAAACTTCTGTTTATTGTCACAAAAGTCTTTCATTACAGCAAAACAACGTAATGTCAACAGAAACCATAAGTAACAAAATAACTGTGAACTCTTCGGCAAAGCCGCAAAACTCAACAAACCTTCTGCAAATATAACAACAGGTGAGGGTGTCCTTGAATTTGGACAAAGAAATGTCTCAGCACCTCCCTCTACAACTGGCCCCTTGAGGGAGAACGACTTCTCTTTCGCGCCCGGCCCCTTCCCTCCCTGCTGCTCCTACGTAATTGGACCCCAGTGGCGGGCTCAAGGCTGGGGGACGCCTGCTGACTGTGTGGAAGTGCAGAAGCCCCTGACGGACGGCCTGGCCGACCTCTGGGCTTGGAGGGTGCGGACGTAGGATGCTTGATGTGACCATGGCTGGAAGCAGTGTGCCCTGCAGGTGGTGGCAGCTGCACTGCAGACGTACCAGCGCTGGCATGTGCAATGGTCTCCTGCCGAGAGAGGACACCTGCACCATGGTCGGACGACACACTGGCTATCTGAGGGGAGCGGCTCGGCTCATCCGCCACAATCGCATGCTCCACTGATTCCTGGCCTTGTATGGGACTGGAAGGGCCCGGGGTGATCCTAACTGATGCAGAGAGGGTGGCTGCAGTGAGAGATCGCGTTGCCTCAATCTGGGTGTGGAGGAGCCCAGCAAGTGACTGCGTGGCAACAGTGAGGACCTGTGTGCCAGGTGCCAGTGCTTCAGAGAAGCCCTGGCCAGTTCTTCCCATTGCTTCGGACAAGGCAGGTGCCGACCGCTCCACTGCCTCGGACAAGCCCTGGACAGACCTTTCCAGGGATTGTCCAAAGCCCTGAACAGTCCTTTCCATAGCGGACTCAAAGCCCTGGACAGTCCTCTCCATTGTTGGGCCGAAGCCCTGGATAGTCCTGTCCATTGTTGCCCCGAAGCCCTGGATAGACCTGTCCATTGTTGCCCCGAAGCCCTGGATAGACCTGTCCATTGTTGCCCCGAAGCCCTGGAGAGTCCTGTCCATTGTTGCCCCAAAGCCCTGGAGAGTCCTCTCCATTGTTGCCCCGAAGTCCAACATACTTGCCCCGAAGTCCAACATACTCTTAGCCAATGAATCTATTGACTCAGGCATCTTCTCCACTGCAGCCATCAGCTCCGTGTGTCTGAGCCGGGCCTGTTTGCTCATTTCAGCCAGGCGACGCACCCCATCTGCACTTTGTGCAGCAGTCATCACTCCCTGCCTTGCCCTCCGGGGAGACGGTGGCCGAACTTGCCTATCCCTCTTGCGTTGCTGCATGCCGCTTGTTCCGGCAACTGGTTCATCCTCAGAGCCCCCCCCCTCCCCTCCAGGGGACTACTATCCCCAGTCTGAAGATGTGTCCGCTCCCCGGATTCTGCAACGGCTGGTCCGGATTCCTCCTGCTCCTCGCCTCCGGTGGCACTGGCACTGGCAGCTTCAGTGCGCTGAGCCCGAGTTGGTGCTGATTCATCTGAAAGCAGGGAGGTGGAAGAGTGGCTTTAGCAAAAGGACAGGTTTGCTGAAAGGCATGCCACATTGCGGCAAGGCTCTGACATGGCTGCACACTGAGGATGCATGCTGGCGGGGGGACCAAGTGGAAAGCAACAGGTGAAAAAGGTGAGAGTCTTACCCTCGCTGTCGGAAATGGGGTCGGCAGATGCAGTGGTCACAGGACCAGACAGTCGTCCTCCAAGAATCTGGTGCACTCTCTCCTCCAGATCCGTGAGAGTGACCACTTGTGGAGGTCCGCCACCGGTTCGACGCTGCTCCTTTCGGATCGTCGCCAGCTTGGACTGCAGGGGAAAGAAGGGGAAGTTCTGTAACATGATGCCTTGAGAGATCATCTCATGCCCCCCATGGTGCAAGAGCCCTTACATGAAGCCTTGAGAGATCATCTCATGCCCCCCATGGTGCAAGCGCCCTTACATGATGCCTTGAGAGATCATCTCATGCCCCCCATGGTGCAAGAGCCCTTACATGAGGCCTTGAGACATCATCGCATGCCCCCCATGGTGAAAGAGCCCTTACATGAGGCCTTGAGACATCATCGCATGCCCCCCATGGTGAAAGAGCCCTTACATGAGGCCTTGAGACATCTGTCCATGTGTGTGCCCAGAAAGGGCCATGGGTGCTTGTTGACAAATGGCCATTGGGGCATCATGGCAACAGGGTGCCCGAAGTCAGCTGCAGATGGAGGGAATCAGGAGTTTGCTAAACCATCACTCACCCTAACGATCCGTGTGAGGTCATTGAATTTCTTCCTGCACTGAACAGGGGTCCTGGTCGCCATGCTGCTGGAGTTGACCCTCACAGCAACCTCCCTCCAAGATCGTCAGTAAGCCTTCAGATTCGGCCTCTTGCCATTGTCCGGATACAGGACATCTTGACGGCGCTCAACTGCAGCCACCAACTGGTCCAGAGCCTCAGTGCTGAAGCGCTCTGCTCTCTGTCTAACCTTCTCCATGCTCAACAAGTTTCTAACGCCAGAGAAGGGCGAGCGCCGAACCTGAGGCCTACAGGGCGTTGGGTGTTGAAGCTCAGGCTGACTGACCCACCCCTTTAAGAGCCGGCCGGCGCCTGGAAGTCTCGTGGTTTCCCGTAATTGAGATCACCTGCG
This sequence comes from Somniosus microcephalus, assembly GCF_052327205.1. Taxonomy (NCBI): domain Eukaryota; kingdom Metazoa; phylum Chordata; class Chondrichthyes; order Squaliformes; family Somniosidae; genus Somniosus; species Somniosus microcephalus. The sequence continues at coordinate 38,489,553 of NC_140988.1, forward strand.
CTGCGCCCGTCCGCGTCGATATTGAGTAGCGCCTGAACTTTTGCGCCTTAGGAGCACTGTGCAACGGCTGAATTAGTGCCTCAATCCCCTTTGGGGGCGATGCAACCCAATATCTCGCCAGGCAGCGATAAGTTTCGTCTGGCTATAAACTTTGCGCACCGCCAGTTCTAGCGCCTCAAGCGGGGCTATACCCAATTTCTAGGCCTATGACTCTATGGCATGGATATAGTGCAGATGGGGAAGGTGTGTTAGATTTTCAATTTTTTGTTACTATTTCCTTTAACTGAAACAGCAATTTTGTGCAGAATTAGATACAAGGCAGGTATTAGATAAATTTTGCCATTAATTCAGCAATGTTACCATTGATCTATAGCATTTAGGTATGGACATATTCCATTTTGAGTACAGTGGTAATCTGCTGGCAATTCGCCTATCTGCCCAGTCAAGTCGAGGCTGAAATCATGTAAATGAATCAGCTTAACAGCCTGAAAATGAGCCACTTGACCTTTCTCAAAATCCAGTACTGTTTCCGTCGGCAGTAAAAGCCCCGATATAATAGGGAACAAGGAGACTCACTGTATAGCTTCTCATTCAAGACGTGTTAAAAAGTAAAACAAAAAGTGCTATCTATGCTTCTTGAAAAGATGATGAGCAGTGTGCACTTGGGGCAGGAATAGTTTGTAAAATTATTATAGTCTTACAAATGGATAGCAATGGATCGGATTGCGACAAGAATCTCAATGAAATAACAAGGATTGGAAAGCGTACAATGCTTCTAATCTCAACCAAACATATAATCCAACACAAAGTGGGAACTTTCGTTACTTGAATAGCAATAGAAATGAAAACCTAATATAACTTCTCTCTCTACAGTCATTGCAGTCACTCCCCGAACAATAACCAGAATCACCCAGGATGCAGTCATTTAGCATTCCCAGAAAAAGATTTCCTCTGTTTGCTATTTATGATTTTGCTTCAAATACTGAACAGAGGAAACCTTCCCTGTGGAGATATATCATTGATGTTAACGCAGCCTTTACAAAAATTACTGCAACTCTGCATTTTCTGCATTGAATTTACCCAACTATAATTCATTCATGTAGAATGACTCACCCACCATTTACACAAATGATTAATGCACCAACCTGACCAATACTAAGCCACACATCTATTTTAGTTCACATTTCGTATGTGCGTTGGACGTTTCACTCTGTGTCACTTTTGAAGCAGTGTTTAATACTTCATATACTATTTGATGAATATTTAGTCACAAATTGCACATCTAGATTCTGCTAAATATCAATCTCCTGTGATTTATGCGACCATGGGGAATCATTAATATTCAGTATGATGTAATCTCAGAGGAATAATAGGACTTCTAAGCAATTTACTTTAAACAACCAAATAGAATTGCATTAGAGAGATGAATTAAAAGGTTGTCGATAAATACAAATTAAAATTACAAACTGTCTAACTTTTGGAACAAGTTACAAAAGCAAAATACTGCAGATGCCGGAAATCTGAAACAAAAACAGAAAATGCTGGAAATACTCAGCGAGAAGCAGAGTTAATGATTCAGGCTGATGAGCTGACAAAAGGTCATCGACCTGAAATGTTACCTCTGTTTCTCTCTCCGCAGACGCTGCCTGAGTATTTCCAGCATTTCCTGTTTTTATTTTGGAACAAGTTGTTTGGCACAAGCCAGACCATCTACGCTGTGCATGTGTAAGGAAATGACTTGGAGGGTAAAAGAATACCACATATTCCAGAAATTTCCAGGAAGTGAAAGTACTCAATACAGGGACAACTCACAGGATCTTATTAAATGTCCACCAGTCACTGGATGCAGAAGTATTTAACAGATCTTCTGTGATAAAAGGTATTTAAATTACACCTGGATTACTGTGTACAGTTTTGGTCTCCTTAGTTAAGGAGAGATATATTTGCATTGGAGGCAGTTCAGAGAAGGTTCACTAGGTTGATTCCTGAGTTGAAGGGTTGTCTTATGAGGAAAGGTTGAGCAGGTTGGGCCTATACTCATTGGAGTTTAGAAGAATGAGAGGTGATCTTATTGAAACATATAAGATTCTGAGGGGGCTCAACAAGGTAGATGCTGAGAGGATGTTTCCCCTTGTGGGGGAATCTAGAAGTAGGGGGCATAGTATCAGGATAAGGGGTCGCCCATTTAAAACTGAGATGAGGAGGAATTTCTTCTCTCAGAGGGTCTTGGATATTTGGAATTCTCTACCCCAGAGAGCCGTGGAGGCTCGGTCAGTGAATATATTTAATGTGGAGATAGACAGATCTTTGAAAAACAGGGGAGTCAAGGGTCATGGGGAACAGGCAGGAAAGTGGAGTTGAGGCCATGATTAGATCAGCCATGATCTTATTGAATGGCGGAGCAGGCTCAAGGGGCCGAATGGCCTACTCCTGCTCCGATTTCTTATGTTCTTATGTACGTTGCATTTTTACATAGTAAAAGCTCTCATTTGTTTTATCAACTAAAGGGCGTAAATTTGATGAAAAAGTTATGACCTGGGGAACTCTTTGGTGCAGTGAGTTAGATGCTGGCCTATCAGGTGTGTGATCTAAGGTTGAATCCTGTGGCATAAAAATTAAGGGCCACTGTTGTATCCGTGTGTTAATGGAGACACGGAATGCAGGAGTTGGTTTAACAGGTGTTTACTGAACAAAGTCTGGAGGTGAACTAACAGATACAAGACACTATACAGGCTTATATAGCCCGAGTGGCCATTACCGGCATTACAGTACACAGGGGCTCTTAAAGGCACATACACCACAATTCCTCCCCTTTTAGACAACCAGTACATAACATTTTAAGTAATCATTAATTAACATGTTACAAGAACAATAATCTACACATTTGCTGCAGTTAATCAATTATAAGTCAGTCTCTCTGGAGGCTTCCTGACTCGGTCCGGATAACGCCTCGGTGGTGTAGTAGTTTTTGGTGGTGTAGTAGGTTCTTTTGGCAAGGTCGATTCAGCTTGAAGGCCAGTGTCGGGTTCATCTGGTTCCAGTATCACCGGATCGGAGGTAGATACTATGGGTATCTCTGCTTCATCATTAGGCGTATAAAGTTGTGGTGTAGGTTGTCCCTTTTCGGATGATTCTATGATCTGGTCAGCATGGCGCCTTATTATGCTTTCTCCAATGTCCACGGTATACATCAGCGGTCCTAGTCGTGTGCAAATAGTTCCAGGCTGCCATTTCTCGGTACGGTAGTCCCGGGCCAAAACTTGTTGACCTATCTGGAAGGTTCTAGTTGGCCTTTCATTCATGCCTTGAAATTGCCGGTTCTCCACGTCCCTTCTGATGTTTGGCTTGATCAAATCCAGCCGGCATCTTAGGCTTCTATTGAAGAACATCATGGCGGGAGTTTGGTTTGTAACCACATGTGTTGCATTCCTGTATGCAAACAAGAAGTTATCTACCTTATGCTGTAGATTTATGTCTTCATTACCCATGGCCTTTATGGCCTTCTTGAAGGTCTGGACAAACCTTTCAGCCAATCCATTGGTGGCGGGATGGTATGGGGCGGACGTGTAGTGCTTAACCCCATTGTTTTTTAAGAACTTCCTGAATTCTTCGGACACAAATTGCGGTCCATTATCAGAACAGATCTGTTCAGGCAGCCCATTCCTGGCAAATATGGTCCTTAATACTGTGATGGTTTTTTCCGTGGTGGTGGAGGACATCTTTATTACCTCTGGCCACTTGGAGTGTGCATCAACCGCGATTAAGAACATTGAGTCCATAAATGGACCAGCAAAGTCGATGTGTACCCTTTGCCATGGAGATGAGGGCCACTCCCATGGATGTAGAGGGGCTTGTGGTGGGGCGTTTTGGACCTTCTGGCATCCTAGGCAGCTCTTGGTCATTTCTTCGATGTCTCCATCGATACCTGGCCACCACACAAACGCTCTGGCTAGGTTCTTCATTTTCACTCCACCCAGATGCCCCTCGTGAAGCTCCTTTAGCACTTAATCCTGGAGTTTGGGTGGAATCACCACTCTGGATCCACACATCAAGGTTCCTCGGCACACTGACAGCTGTTCTCTTCTTTGCAAGAATGCTGGCAACAGTGGTTCGCCATGTGCTGGCCATCCCTTCACCGTTAAATCGTAGACTCGTGAGAGAGTCAGGTCATTTCTCGTTTCCTTTTCAATGGCAGAATTTATTACTGGTAGACATTCCCCTATGGTTGAGTGGAACATCTCCGCTGGGTCCACTGTAGGTGCCTCTTCTACCGTTGGCAACGGTAGGCGTGATAAACCGTCAGCATTTGATCCTTTGTATTCTATGTCATATTGGTGTGCCCCTAGGAAAAGGGACCACCTCTGTAGCCTTTGCGCTGTCATAATGGGAACACCCTTTTTAGGGTTAAATATGGAGACGAGGGGTTGATGGTCAGTCAACAAGGTAAATTTTTGTCCGTGTAGGTAATGGTTGAATTTCTTCACTCCCCATACCAGGCTGAGTGCTTCCCTGTCGATCTGGGCATAGTTACGCTCAGCTGAGTTCAATGAGCGTGACGCAAAAGCTATCGGCCGCACCGAGCCATCGGGGAATCTATGCGATAATACCGCGCCTACGCCGTAAGGGGATGCATCGCATACCAGTCTGATTGGCAGTGATGGGTTGTAATGAGCCAAACTTCCTTGGACGTGATCAAGCCTTTGCATTTATGGAAGGCACGTTTACAGTCTTCGCTCCATTTCCAAATTACTCCCGTTTGTAGCAGTTCGTTAAGAGGGTGCAGAAGAGTTGACAAGTTCGGTAAAAATTTATGATAGTAATTTATCAATCCCAGGAACGACCTTAATTGTGAGACATTTTCAGGTGCTGGGGCTGTTATGACCACTTCAATTTTTGCAGGTGACTTATGCAACCCTTCCTCGTTAATTATGTGGCCACAATATGATATTTGTTTCTGGAAAAATTCGCACTTGGGGCGATTTGTTCATAGGCCCCGTTCTTTCAGCCTAGTGAGCAGCTGCTCCAAATTGGCAAGGTGCTCGTTGTCGTTTTCTCCTGTTACAAGGATGTCGTCTAGGTAGCATTGAGACCCCGGAATCCCTTGGAGGACTAGCTCCATAGCTCTTTGCCAGATAGCTGGAGCTGATGCTACTCCAAAAACCAGTCGATTGTACTGGTACAGACCTTTGTGTGTATTTATCGTGAGATACTTTTTAGAGGCCTCTTCAACCTTCATCTGTAGATATGCCTGTGCCAAGTCAATTTTGGTGAAACGTTTCCCTCCGGATAGTGAGGCGAAAATATCTTCTATCCTCGGAAGAGGATACTGTACCGTGTGAAGGACCGGGTTTACAGTCACCTTGAAGTCCCCACAGATGCGAATTTTTCTCTGTTCTTCAGATTTATCATTATTCAACGTTTTCTTCATGACCGGGACGATGGGTGTTGCCCACTCGCTCCAATGTATCTTGGATAATACGCCTGCCTTTTCCAAATTCTCCAGCTCTGCCTCGACTGCTGGACGAATTGCGTATGGCACCGGCCTTGCCTTAAAAATCTTGGGAATTGCCGCATCTTCCACTTTTATTGAGGTGGTGACGCCTTTCAAGATTCCTAGTTCCTGTTGAAACACTTCCTTGGCGTTGGCCAAGATGTCTTTTAATCGTTCAGGTATGACGTCATCATCATTTTTTTTCTTACTGGTCACCGTCAGTGCCTGAATGGAGTGCCAGTCTAAACGTATCTTCCTGATCCATTCACGTCCCAACAGCGGTGGACCACCATCTTGCAGAACGTATAAATACAACTTCTGTATTTCCTTGCCGTTGTATACAACAGGCACCCTTATTTTCCCTTTGGGGTATACTTTCTGCCCCGTATATGTTTTCAAGATAATGGATGTGTCTTTCAAAGGTATATGCGGAAATAGCCGCTCGTAATCCCGTCGACTTATGACGGTCAGAGCCGATCCTGTATCTAGCTCCATTTTAACTGGGGACCCCGCTATCGTGAGGGTAACCCAAATGGTCTGGTAATCTTCTTTGGCAATTACATTATGTAATTTGAGACAGCTTACTCTCTTGTTTCCGGAGTCGCTATCGCTCTTCTGGTCTTCGGAGCTACTGTCCGTCATCATTTGTACCTTTCTGTACTTTTCCTTATTGATTTTTTTCCTGTCCGTAGATTTTTTGTTTCCAGATCGGCGTACACGTGCAATGTGTCCAATCTTTCCGCATTGCTTGCATGCTTTGTCCTTGAACCAGCAGTCCCTCTGGTCATGGGTGGATCTGCCGCAGCGATAACATCTCTCGAAACCTTGTGCCATTTCATGGGTGCCGAAGTCCTGTGGCTTTTGCTGTATCTCTGCAGCTCCTCTTGCGGCTGCTTCGTATGATACAGCCACACTGAAAGCCTTGTCCAGTGTCAAATCTTTCTCAGAAAGTAGCCTTTTCTGTGTTCCTTCACTTAGGAGACTGCAGACGAATTTGTCTCGAAGAGAATCTGCCAGTCCTGCCCCAAATTGGCAGTGCTTTGACAGCCTCCTTAATTCGGTGAGGTAATCAGCATTACTTTCATTCTTGTGCTGATTCCTCCTGAAGAATTTGAATCGTTCCACTATCAGCAGCGGTGTTGGGTTTAAGTGCTCCTGTAGGGTATCAATAATTTCCTTAAAATTCTTGTCCTTCAGTTTGGCTGGAGTGATTAAGTTTCGTAACAGCCCGTATGTCCTTGCGCCCATTAGATTTAGAAGTGCTGATGCCTTTTTATCATCCTCTATTTCATTTGCTGTGCAATATACCTCCACTCTTTCCACATATGTGGTCCAATACTCTATATCGTTATCGAAGGCAGTAATATTGCCAGTCTTAGGCATCTTGAGAAAAAAATGGCGCCTCCCGCGCTTTCCTTTCTTCCCCGCGGAAAAAAAATGGCGCCTCCCGCGCTTTCCTGCCGCTGCCGCTTCTGACAACGCTGTTCTCCGCGGTTTTTATTTACATAGGTATTTTTAATAGGTGGAGACTCGTTCCCGCCGGACTCTCTGGGACTTTTCCCTCCCTCTGCTTGGTCCGAACGCCGACCTGCTTTGCAGTGCTGGCCGTCTCCCGAGTGCTCCACCCTCTGTCTCCGTTTGCCTCCGCCTTCGCTGCTCGGCCCCGCTGCAGAGCCAGCCGATGGAGCCCCAGCCCGCCGCCCAGGAAGGATTATTGCAGTACCTGTCACCAGCTCGGCTAGCTGGTGAAACCACAGTTTTTTTTTTAGTTTTTTCTTTCTTGTTTTTCTTCGACTTTCGTCTGATGAATCGATCTCCTTGAGGTGCTGCCGAATTGCAGGTAAGTCCATTTCCAATTCGTCGCCACTGTTGTATCCGTGTGTTAATGGAGACACGGAATGCAGGAGTTGGTTTCACAGGTGTTTACTGAACAAAGTCTGGAGGTGAACTAACAGATACAAGACACTATACGGGCTTATATAGCCCGAGTGGCCATTACCGGCATTACAGTACACAGGAGCTCTTAAAGGCACATACACCACAGCCACAGTGACCTAGACAGCCACAGACAGTGCTGTCCATGCAGTGGTGCGAGGCTCATGTTGTGGCTGCAGCAGGTGACATAGCTCGGTGACAGCTTGCTTTGTGAAGCGAATGCACCTCAGACGTTGCTCCTCATTGAAGTTCATGAAGGAGAAGAGCATAAGAACATAAGAAATAGGAACAGGTGTAGGCCATATGGCCCCCTCGAGCCTGCTCTGCCATTCAATAAGATCATGGCTGAACTAAGACCTCAACTCCACTTTCCTGCCCTATCCCCATATCCCTTGATTCCTTAAGAGTCCAAAAATCTTTCGATCTCAGCCTTGAATATACTCAATGACTGAGCATCCACAGCCCGGGGTAGAGAATTTCAAAGATTCACAACCCTCTGAGTGAAGAAATTTCTCCTCATCTCAGTGCTAAACGGCTGACCCCTTGTCCTGAGATTACAATCCCTAGTTCTAGACTCACCAGCCAGGGGAAACAGCCTCTGGGCTCTGGGGAAATGCTTCCTAAAGACCTGCTGTGGGTATGGCCTCCTGCGTATTGACCTCCTCCTCCTCCCTCTTGTCCTAGTTGCTGTTTCTATCTCCTGTCTTCCTTGCAGCTCCCCCTCGTCTTCCAGCCACAAAGGCAGTCTTTTGAGAACACCCATGACTGCAGTACAGATTTAAGTGTTATAACTCAGAAAACAGCTGAAAGATGCCCAGAAGTTAACCAGCAGCTTAAAGGAACAAACCAACAACTAACTGTATGTAATCGATGAGCCCTTTAAATATACCTGCTGATGGGTACTTGCTGCCTGTTAAATTAACCTTTTTAATAGTTCAGTCGTGCGCCCAGGAGGCCCACAGAGCAGCCCAATCCGGGGGGGGGGGGATGGGTGTGGGGGTGCACTTCTGGCTGACAATGAGCACGTATGCCCCACCACCATATTGGATGGTTAGGCGCCCATTTTGCTCCTGAAAAACGGGTGCGGTGCTATCAAATTTCTTGTCCTTAATGTTACCATGTTGCCACCTTGAAAATGTTTTTCATTATAACTGCACCATACTGAATCCACATTTCCATTACAAAATTGAGGCCACTCCTAGGACTTGTTTGATAATCTACTTCTGTAGCATTTCTCAGACTGATAGGGACAAAATTATTAGCAGTGGGAAGACATGTCATCAACATATTTTCTATTTCTATGCTATTATTCATATCTTATCTATTCTTTCTGCAGAAGATTTTCATATGATGTATTATTGATATATAGAATGCAAAGGTAAACAGAAGACCATGAAATGTGGGAATCTAAAATTTAGTATATTCCAGCAGATCAATTTGTCAGGGCGAGGCTGGTTCTGGACCCAAGTGCAGGCAGACGAGGCGAGAAGCAGCTATGCAGTCTTTACTAGAATAACACAGGTAAACAGTTACAAACATAGGAGCTCAAGACAAGCTACCACTAGGCGAACGGCTTGTCAAGACTGAGCACAGAGGGAAGAAACCACAGAACTTAAATACAAGCAAAAACAGGTGAAACCAATAAACCTGATAAAAGGCAGTTAAGTAAACTAGTAACAATTTAGCAAAAGGAAACAAACAAGTGAAGGTGCCATCTAGGGGTTACTGAGGGAACTAACCGGCACCCTCACAGGACCCCCTCCCCTAGGAACAGCTCCTGGCGTTCCTCCTGGACGATCAGGGTGGCAACGGCGAAAATCCCTGATGAGTTCAGGATCCAAAATGTCCCGGGCTGGAACCCAGGAATGCTCTTCAGGACCATAACCCTCCCAGTCGGCCAGGTATTGAATGCTCCTCCTAACCCAGCGACTATCAAGGAGGCGACGGACAGTGTAGGCTTGCTGACCGTCAATCATGCGGGGTGCGGGGGGTGGGGGAGGTCTGGAAGCAGGAACCAAGGGACTGGTAAGTACCGGCTTGAGGTGAGAGACGTGGAACGTGGGATGTATCTTCATCGACCGAGGAAGGAGGAGCCGGTAGGCCACAGGGTTTACTTTTTCCAAAATCCTAAAAGGTCCGATGAACCGGGGAGCCAACTTGCGGGACTCCACATGGAGTGGAAGATTCCGGGTAGACAGCCAGACCTTCTGTCCGGTCCGGAACCGAGGAGCTGGGCAGCGGTGTCGGTCAGCCTGCACTTTCTGCCGAGAAGAAGCGAGCTGCAAGGTGGATCGGACCCTCCTCCAGGTACGGCGGCAGTGTTGGACGAACCCCTGGGCAGCCGGGACTCCTATCTCCCTCTCCTGTTCAGGGAAGAGTGGCGGTTGGAAGCCATATTGACATTCGAAAGGTGAGAGGCCAGTGGAGGAGCTCTGAAGGGTATTGTGCACGTACTCTGCCCAGACCAGATACTTGCTCCAGGTGGAAGGATTGGAGGACACAAAGCTTCTTAGCACCCTCTCCAGATCTTGGTTGGTTCTCTCAGCCTGGCCGTTAGACTGTGGGTGGAACCCAGAGGAGAGACTGACGGAAGCGCCCAGGAGGGAACAAAAAGCCTTCCAGAACCTGGATGAGAACTGGGGACCACGGTCAGAGACGACATCCAGGGGCAAGCCATGGAGGCGGAAGACATGCTGGACAACCAGCTGGGCAGTCTCTCTAGCAGAGGGAAGCTTGACAAGAGGGACAAAGTGAGCAGCCTTGGATAAGCGATCGACCACAACTAGGATGGTAGTGAATCCCTCAGATGGAGGTAGCCCGGTGATGAAATCCAGGGCGATATGAGACCAGGGACGGCTGGGGATGGGCAAGGGACGCAGGAGACCAAGCGGAGGTTGTTAGGATGTCTTGTTCTGGGCACAGACGGGACAAGCGGAGACAAAGGCTCGGGTGTCGGCTTCAATAGAAGGCCACCAGAACCTCCTCTTAAGGAACTCGAGAGTCCGATGGATCCCAGGATGACCAGTCAATCGAGAAGAGTGCCCCCATTGAAGGACCTGGGCGCGCACCTGACTGGGGACATAAAGGCTATTAGGAGGGCCTCCTCCAGGGTCAGCCTCCTGACATTGGGCCCCTTGCACCACAGTCTCAATCTCCCATGCGACGGGAGCAACGATGCAGGAACTGGGGATGATAGGTTCCGGGGTCCGGTCCTTTTCCGAGGGGTCAAACTGGCGAGAAAGGGCATCCGGTTTGAGGTTCTTAGACCCTGGGCGGTAAGACAGGAGAAAGTTGAACCGGTTAAAGAAGAGAGCCCACCTGGCCTGCCGAGGGTTGAGGCGCTTGGCGTCCTGGATATATGTCAGATTTTTATGGTCGGTCCAGACGACAAAAGGATGCTCTGCTCCCTCCAACCAGTGTCTCCACTCCTCCAAGGCCAACTTAACTGCCAAGAGCTCCCTGTTGCTGACATCGTAGTTACTCTCTGCTGGCTTCAGGCGACGGGGAAAGAAGGCACAGGGATGTAGCTTTTGGTCTTTAGTGGAGCGCTGGGACAGGACAGCCCCAACTCCAATATCCGAGGCATCCACCTCTACGATAAAGGGCAGGGTGGGGTCCGGGTGTACCAGAATGGGAGTCGAGGTGAAACGTTGTTTGAGCTCCTGGAAGGCCCGTTCCGCTTCAGAAGACCAACTGAACCGTAAAGACGAGCCCTTGGTCAATGCAGAGAGGGAGGCGGCAATGGAGCTGAAGTTGCGGATGAAGCGTCTGTAAAAGTTGGCGAATCCCAGGAACCGCTGAACCTGCTTAACCAACGTGGGATGCGGCCAGTTCAAGACGGCTTGAACCTTGCTAGGATCCATCTGGACGCTTCCACAGGAGATGACGTAGCCCAGGAAGGTGACCGTGGAGACGTGGAATTCACATTTCTCGGATTTGACAAAGAGACGGTTCTCCAAAAGCCTCTGCAGAGCCTGTCTGACGTGTTGGACATACTGCTGGGGGGACTTTGAGAAGATGAGAATGTCATCCAAATAAACAAACACGAACTGGTTCAGCAGGTCCCGGAGCATGTCATTGACCAGAGCTTGGAAGACAGCAGGAGCGTTAGTGAGACCAAAGGGCATGACGAGGTATTCCCAGTGACCGCTAGGGGTGATAAAGGCAGTCTTCCATTCATCCCCCTCCCTAATGCGAACCAGGTTGTACGCATTGCGGAGGTCAAGTTTGGAGAAGATGGTAGCTCCCTGCAGCTGCTCAAATGCTGAAGACATCAAAGGGAGAGGATAGCGGTTCTTAATGGTAATTTTGTTAAGCCCCCGATAGTCTATGCAAGGCCTGAGACCACCATCCTTCTTCTTTACAGAAAAAAAGCCAGCACCCGCTGGGGAGGTGGAAGGGTGAATGAAACCTGTAGCGAGGGCTTCCTTGATGTATTCTTCCATGGAAACATTCTCAGGGCCAGAGAGAGAGTAGAGCCGACCCCGAGGGGGGCTAGTGGCAGGCAGGAAATCAATGGCACAGTCGTAGGACCAGTGTGGGGGGAGTGTAGTGGACCGCCTCTTACTAAACACAGCATGGAGGTCCGAATATTCAGGGGGCACATGAGCAAGGTTCAGCTGATCAGCTGGCTCGGGAGAGGAAGGACGGGAAGACCTTAAGACAGTTGGCTAGACATGAAGGACCCCACTCCAGCACAGTCCCGGTAGTCCAGTCAATGTGAGGGTTGTGAAGATAGAGCCACAGATGTCCAAGAATGAGAGGGAGCTCAGGTGAATCGATAAGGTGAAACTGCAGCAACTCTTGATGTCTCTCCCCTACTTGGACATGTAGTACTCCGGTGATATGATGAATACGCCCAGAACCAAGGGCCTGCCGTTGAGGGCGGTGACTTGTAAAGGCTTGTCAAGGCAGGAGAAAGGAATTTTCAGGCTGCACACCAGGGTGGCATCGATAAAACAGCCAGCGGCCCCGGAGTCAATAAACGCCTGGAGGTTGTACTGTTGTCCCTCCCAAGAGAGACGAGCGGGAAGCAGGGTTTGGAAGACAGAAGGGGTAGGAGAAGGGATTTGATCTGTCTGTATTTTCCGAATCCTCCTGGCTTTTTCCTGAAGCTCAGGGCATGTGGCTCTGAGATGGCCAGACAGGCCACAGTAAAGACAACGCCCCTCTCTCAATCTCCTCTGTCTCTCAAACTGCGAGAGCCGAGTTCTGCCGAGTTGCATAGGTTCCTCTTCAGCGCTAACAGGTGGACTCGGGGGTACTTGGAAACTCTTGGTCAGATTCGAAACACCGGAAGATCTCACCTCTGTGGAAGTAGTGAATCTCCTCTCTTTACCATGCTCCCGGAGGCGGTTATCCACTCTGATGGCAAGGGAGGTGAGCGTGTCAAGGTCCTCCGGAACCTCTCTGGACACCAGTTCATCTTTGATAGATTTGGAGAGGCCATGAAGAAACGTGGAGTGAAGGGCCTCAGTGTTCCAGTGGCTCTCCGCAGCGAGTGTGCGGAACTCAATGGCGAAGTCGGCTACACTGCAGTTGCCCTGGCTGGAGATTCAAAAGTCTCTTAGCTGCCTCCCATCCACTCACAGGATGGTCAAAGACTTTGCTCATCTCTTTGACGAAAAGGAGAATGTCCGAGCAGACGAAAGATTGTTGCTCCCAGATAGCGGTAGCCAGGCGAGAGCTTTTCCCGAGAGTAGTGATATGATGAACGCTACCTTAGAGCAGGGTGATAGGAACATGGAGGGTTGGAGTTCAAAAACTAGGAAGCACTGGGTCAAGAAGCTGCGACACTTGCCCGGATGACCGTCATAGCGCTCTGGCGCGGGTAGGCGAGGCTCTCGGTGAGTTTGGAGATCGGCGACCGGTGGGGTAGCACCCAAAGGAACTGACTGAGGAGGAACATCCTGAGCAGAAGTCACAGCGGCTGGGTGTTGAATGGTCTGAGTCCACGTATCTACCTTGTCCGAAATGCTTTGGAGAAGTTGCTCAAGGCGGCCGAGGAAAGCACCTTGATGGGAGAGAATAGAATGAAGTTCCTCCATCACTGCTGGGTCCATACTGGCTCAGTCTTGCTGTCCGGGCGAGGCTGGTTCTGGACCCAAGTGCAGACAGACGAGGCGAGAAGCAGGTATGCAGTCTTAAATAAAAGTACTTTACTAGAATAACACAGGTAAGCAGTTACAAACATAGGAGCTCAAGACAAGCTACCACTAGGCAAACAGCTTGTCAAGACTGAGCACAGAGGGAAGAAACCACAGAACTTAAATACAAACAAAAACAGGTGAAACCAATAAACCTGATAAAAGGCAGTTAAGTAAACTAGTAACTATTTAGCAAAAGCAAACAAACAAGTGAAGGTGCCATCTAGGGGTTACTGAGGGAACTAACCACCACCCTCACACAATTAGTATCAAATGTTCGCTTTCATCAGAGCTGGTGAAAGGGCACAACTGAAACATCAACCTATCATTTTCTCTCCTTTATTTAGGATATAGAGGCCTAGAAATTGGTCTGCGCAGCACCCATTTTTCGAGTGCTACTCAGACTACTAAGGCCCAATATGACAGGCAGGTAGTGTGTGCACATTTCCAGCCAGAATTGTGCCGTCAGCCATATTGAATAAGGTCAAACAAAAGGTGTCCTTTAGCCATGCCTGATGCGTTAGTCCTTTTGCATATGTAAATAAAGGTCTTAATGCATGTTTGAAGTCCCCTCTCCAAGAATGGTTATCCCTGAGGCAGCCAGCACCATCGTGGGCTGCACTCAGAGAAACCAGCCCTCGGGATCACTTGCAACAAAGCAGATAAGAAACTTAACTGAATGTAAGCACTCCTGCTTTTCCTGACCCCACATTTAATCCCCTTCCCAAATGCCGCCACTGCCAACCTCCGATCAAAACCCCCCCAGTTTGCTCTCCTGATGCCCCCCTTTTCATATAAATGATGTCCACCTAGAGTGTTCCCCAAAATATTGTCCTTTGCAGGGTTACAGCCTCTTGCTAGTCCCAATTGACACAAGAACCTGCTTTGATCCAATTCATTTAGAAGAACTAACACTCCAGGATATCCACATTTTGATTTTTTTCCATAGAAACATAGAAACAAAGAAGATAGGAACAGGAGTAGGCCATTCGGCTCCTCGAGCCTGCTCCGCCATTCAATGAGATCATGGCTGATCATCCAAATTCAGTACCCGGTTCCTGCCTTCTCTCCATATCCCTTGATCCCTTTAGCCTTAAGAAATATATCCAACTCCTTCTTGAATATATTTAATGAATTGGCCTCTGCTGCCTTCTTTGGCAGAGAATTCCACAGGTTCACCACTCTCTGGGTGAAGAAATTCCTCCTCATCTCTGTCCTAAATGGCTTACCCCTTATCCGTAGACTGTGACCCCTGGTTCTGGACTCCCCGACCATCAGGAACATCCTTCCAGCATCTAGTCTGTCTAGTCCTGTTAGAATTTTATAAGTTTCGATGAGATCCCCTCTCATTCTTCTAAACTCCAGCGAGTACAAGCCCAATCGGCCCAATCTCTCCTCATACGTCATTCCTGCCATCCCAGGTATCAGTCTGGTGAATCTTCGCTGCACTCCTTCCATGGCAAGTACATCCTTCCTCAGATAAGGCGACCAAAACTGCACACAATACTCAAGATGTGGTCTCACCAAGGCCCTGTACAACTGCAGCAAGACATCCTTGTTCCTGTACACAAACCCTCTCGCTACGACGGCCAACATACCATTTGCCTTCTTAACTGCCTACTGCACCTGCATGCTTACTTTCAGCGATTGGTGCACAAGGACGCCCAGGTCTTGTTGCACTTCCCCTTCTCCCAATCTATTGCCATTCAGATAATAATCTGCCTTCCTGTTTTTGACACCAAAGTGGATAACCTCGCATTTATCCACGTTATATTGCATCTGCCATGCTTCTGCCCAATCACCCAACCTGTCAAAATCATACTGGAGTTTCTCGGCATCCTCCTCATAGCACACACGCCCACCCAGCTTTGTGTCATCTGCAAAATTGGAGATATTACATCTAGTTCCCTTGTCTAGATCATTAATAAATATTGTGAATAGCTGGGGTCCAGAGGACCGATCCCTGCGGTACCCCACTAGTCACTGCCTGCCACTCGGAAAAAGAGCCGTTTATTCAAACTCTTTGCTTTCTGTCTGCCAACCAGTTCTTTATCCAAGTCAATACCTTGCCCCCAATCCCATGTGCCTTAATTTTACATGCTAATCTCTTATGCGGGACCTTATCGAAAGCCTTTTGAAAATCCAAATATACCACATCCACTGGTTCTCCCTTATCTATTTTACCAGTTACATCCTCAAAAAATTCTAGTAGATTAGTCAAGCACGATTTACCTTTTGTAAATCCATGTTGACTTTGTACAATCCGGTCACTTTTTTCCAAGTGCTCTGCTATTACATACTTTATAATGAACTCTAGCATTTTCCCCACTACCGATGTCAGGCTTACCGGTCTGTAATTCCCCGTTTTCTCTCTACCACCCTTTTTGAACAGTGGAGTAATATTAGCTACCCGGCAATCCATGGGTACTGTTCCAGAGTCTATCGAGTTTTGGAAGATGACCAGTAATGCAGCTACTATTTCTAGGGCCACTTCCTTAAGTACCCTAGGATGTAGATTATCAGGCCCTGGGGGTTTATTGGCCCTCAATCCCATCAATTTCCCTAACACCATTTCCCTACAAATATTGATTTCTATCAGTTCCTCCCTTTCATTGGACCCTATGTTCCCCGACATCTTTGGGAGGTTATTTGTGTCCTCCTTTGTGAAGACAGAACCAAAGTATGTATTTAATTGGTCAGCCATTTCTTTGTTCCCCATTATAAATTCCCCTGATTCTGACTGCAAGGGACCTACACTTGACTTCACCAATCTTTTTCTCTTCACATATCTATAAAAGCTTTTACAGTCAGTTTTTATGTTCCCAGCAAGCTTACTCTCATACTCTATTTTCCCCCTCTTAATTAATCCCTTTGTCCTCCTTTGTTGGATCCTAAACTGCTCCCAATCCTCAGGTTTACTGCTTTTCCTGGCCAATTTATATGTCCTCTACTTGGATCTTATGCTATCCCTAATTTCCCTTGTTAGCCACGGTTGAGTCACCTTTTTTGTTTTATTTTTACGCCAAACTGGGATGAACAAATTCTGTAGTTCATCCATGCGATCTTTGAATGTTTGCCATTGCCCATCCACCATCAACCCTTTGAGTGATATTCCCCAATCAATCCTACCCAACTCGCACCACATACCATCGTAGTTTCCTTTATTTAAATTCAGGACCCTAGTCTCTGAGTCAACTATTTCACTCTCCATCTTAATGAAGAATTCTATCATATTATGATCGCTCCAACCCAAGGTGCCTCGCACAACAAGATTGCTAATTAATGCTTTCTTATTACATAATACCCAGTCTAAAATGGCCTGATCTCTAGTTGGTTCCTCAACATATTGGTCCAGGAAACCATCCCATATACACTCCAGGAATTCCTCCTCCACAGTATTGTTACTAATTTGGTTAGCTCAATCTATATGTAGATTAAAGTCACCCATGATAACTGCTGTGCCCTTATTATTTCCCTGCTAATTTTCTTCACTGCTCCTCTCCTCAAAGAAAGAAAGAAAGAGAGAAAGAAGAAAGACTTGCATTTATATAGCACCTTTCACGACCACCGGACGTCTCAAAGTGCTTTACTGCCAATGAAGTACTTTTGGAGTGTAGTCACTGTTATAATGTGGGTAACATTACAACAAAGCATTAACTTGCTGTTGGGTATAGTTTCACGGGTACTCGGGTACGCACTTCTACCTTGACCAAGATGCCATTGTTCATATGTGAGCCTTGACATTAAGGAGGTTTTTTGACTTTTTGCAATAGTGTAAAACAGGTGATAGTGAATCAGCAGCCCATTATACATCTTTCCCGATTTTTATTCCATTGATATCAGTAGCTGATAGCTGATTTGCTATCACAAAGTTAAAATTACTCCCTAAGTATTAGCAGGTTATTTGACCGTGATAGCTGCTACAATCAATCGTGTACCCCTCCGATGTCCACATCTGCACCATTGTCACAATCATCCTTTATTCCCCAACATTGACCTTAGTGAATCTGTTAAGTTAACACTGAAGCTACTGGTAGCTGCATGAGACCCCCACATTGGGAACTGCCAAACTCTCACACCCCACTAAGCACAATATGCAAGCAGTTATTATCTGATTGATGTCACACTGAAGGATCTGGCTGTGCTGCACTGTTTGAGCAGATTGTAACTTCATTGCATTATCTCATCTGGATTCCTGTAGTACAGTAAAGATCTTAAATAATTGCTCAATGAATTGTAGTTGGTCTCAATGCACTCAAGGTTGCATCATGTCAGGGAAATATAATCATTTTTCCGATTGTGGACAAAGTGTTTTCAGATAAAGTCCTTATAGCTAAGTAATTTGCTTTTAAAATACAAAAGAATTTCACTGGCAGACTCCTTACCTTCCAATTATTCCAATTTATCTTTCATACGTGAAGGTCATTGTTAAGTGCTCTGAAGAATTTGTTTAAACGTTCCTCACCCTGGGGACAAATGCTTTTAATGCCTTTATCTCTAGACTTATGACGATTTATGTGGATGTAAGACAATGTGTTACTCAAAGGGCATTTATGGAATTGATGCTTATTGCATATTAACACAGCGTATGTATTCCCACCCTAAGCCAATCCACCTCTCTAGCTGTCTCTCCTCCTTTAAGAGCTTCCTTAAAATACATCTCTTTGATCAAGCTTTTGGTCAACCCTCACAATCTCTCCTTCTTGGGGATTACAAAATCCAGTGCAGGGGCAGCTCTTAAAGGGCTGCAGCTTCATTTAATAGGAGACTTTGTGGTGGGGGGCAGAAACATTGTCTAATTGTTCAGAGTGACACAATGGAGACAAGTGGGGCAGCATTGCTACTTTTGATGTTGAAAGGTTAGACTCCTGCTGAATAAGTTTTACCGAAGGAGGGTGGCAACCATCCAATAAAGGTTCCAGGACATGTTCCAGCAGCATACAAAGTATCTGCTGACTGAGTCAGTGCAATTGCTTAGCTACCTTGTGCCTGACTGCAAATGAGGAAGAAGCATTCTTGTCTAAGAAGGAAGACAAAGGTAAATAGCCTAGAAATGTGATCGTGCCCAAAAATGAGTGGGGAGTGTCGCACACTTGCTGCCTGCTCATTATCATGGCCATGAAAGCAGGTGGCAGAACTATGTGGCAGACTCTCTTTGAAGTATCGGTGGTAAAGATAGGACTCCTCTGTCATGGCTAAGAACACCTCCCGGGGTAATGGCAGGTGTGACCAAGACACTTCAGGGTTCATTGCAGCTGCATTTACTGGTCCCTCACAAACTCCTCATCCTCATTTCAATTATATAGTACATTCAGTACCCCCAAAGGGGTAACCTCTTTGCACAGTGCCACATCAAAGAGAACAGAAATGAAAAATAATGAAGAAAAGTAATGCTGGAATAAAAATACAAGACAAAGAAATGGATGCCTTCCCAGTAATGCACGGACCAAAATGTAGTCAAAGGAATATAAGACATGCTGAAGAATACCCAACAAATAGTAAAAATGTATTTTCTCCCTTTAAGAGGTCTCCTGGAGCTTGTGAGTTCAAAAACAATCAATTTTAATGGGTTATGTTTAAGTCGTAGGCAGAGCCTTGCTCAAACTTGTAAAATGGGTCAACCGAAATGTGGTCCGGTTTACCTCCGATATCCACCGAGAAAGTTTTGTCTCCCAGCTCAAGCATGCGGAAAGGACCAGTGTAAGGGGCCTTGAGCGGATCCCGATGAGCGTCGTGGCGGATGAACACATATTCGGCGTTCTTCAGCTCTGCTGGGACGTGGGAGCTCTGAAAGCCGTGATGCGACATTGGTACTGGTACAAAACACCTGGCTGCTTCCTGGTGGCTGATGAGTTGATTGGATGTGGACCATAGCTCTGTTGGGAGTCGGAAGGAAATCCCCTGGTACGAGCAGCGGCTGGCCATAGACGAGCTCTGCCGAGGATGAGCGAAGATCTTCCTTGGGTGCCGTGCGAAGACCCAACAGGACCCAAGGTAGCCTGTCCACCCATCCAGCACCTTGGAGGCTGGCCCTCAGTGCGGCTTTGAGCGACCTGTGAAATCGTTCGCACAGGCCGTTCGCCTGTGGATGGTAGGCTGTGGTGCGATGGAGCTTGATGCCGAGCCGCTGGGCCACTGCATTCCAGAGCTCAGAGGAAAATTGCGGTCCACGATCAGAAGAGATGTCCGCCGGTACCCCGAAACGGGCGACCCAAGAGGAGATGAATGCCCTGGCTACATCTGCCGAAGTGGTGGATGACAAGGGAACTGCCTCTGGCCATCTAGTGGTGCGGTCTACCATCGTAAGGATGTGTGTAAACCCATGAGAAGGTGGAAGTGGCCCCACCAGGTCCACATTCACATGATCGAACCGTTGCTCCGGAACAACAAAGGTGGCCAACGGAGCTTTGACGTGACGCTGCACCTTGGCCTTTTGGCAGACCACGCAGGTGTTGGCCCAGTCGCGGACATCCATATGCATGCCCCGCCAAACGAACTTGGATGACATCAGCCTTTACGAGGCCTTCATGCCAGGATGTGACAGCCCGTGTATGGCGTCAAACACTTTTCGGCGCCAGGCGACCGGCACGGTAGGGCGAGGATCTCCTATGGCGACGTCACAAAGTAGCGTGGTGCCTGCGGCGTGGAATTTGACGTTGGCTGCTTGGAGGCTAGAGGGGCTGTTTCGGTAAGCTTGCACCTCTGGATCCGAGGCTTGATCCGCAGCCATGAGGGCATAGTCAATGCCGAGTTGGACTGCCTGAACGGTCGCGCGTGAGAGGCAATCCGCCACCAGGTTGTCTTTACCAGCCACGTGCTGAATATCAGTAGTGAATCAGAGATAAACGTTAACTGATGTTGTTGTCGGGCTGACCACGGTTCAGCAGTCTTGGCCATAGTGAATGTTAGTGGCTTATGGTCTACAAAAGCAGTGAAAGGACGTCCTTCCAGCAAGAACTGGAAATGGCGGATGGCCAGAAAAAGAGCCAGCAACTCCCGGTTGAAGGTACTGTACTTCCGCTCGTTTCGCCATAGTTGACGGCTGAAGAATGCCAGTGGTTGCCACGTTCCATTTACCCACTGTTCCTGTACTGCGCCGATGGCGTAGTCTGACGCATCGGTGGTGAGGGCGATGGTGGCCCCTGGCAGCGGATGCACCAGCATGGTCGCGTTGGCGAGGGCGCTTTTTGTGTCAATGAACGCCCGGTCCATGTCGACCGTCCAGCTTACCGGATCCTTGCCAGACTTGCCCTTGAGGGCCTCGTACAGGGGCTGCATGAGCAGAGCTGCCTTAGGCATGAAGCGGTGGTAAAAATTTACCATCCCAAGGAACTCCTGCAGGGCCTTGATGGTCTGCGGGCGTGGAAAAGATGTTACTGCCTCCACCTTCATTTGCAAAGGAATTGCGCCATCCAATGTAATGCGATGGCCCAAGAAATCAATCTGTTGCAGGCCGAACTGGCACTTGGCCGGGTTGATGATCAGGCCGTGTTGGCTGAGGTGCCTAAAGAAGGTGCGTAAATGGCAGATGTGCTCCTCTTTGTTGGAACTGGCGGTGAGGATGTCGTTGAGGTAGACGAATATAAACTTGAGGTCCCGAAGTACGGAGTCCATCAGGCGTTGGAAAGCCTGTGCAGCGTTCATCAGTCCAAACGGCATCCGCAGAAATTCGAAAAGGCCAAATGGGGTGATGACTGCAGTTTTCGGGACGTCTTGTGGGTGCACGGGGACCTGGTGGTAGCCCCGGACAAGGTCGACTTTGGAAAAAATTGTATTTCCTGCCAAATGGGCAGAGAAATCTTGGATATGAGGGATCGGGTACCGATCAGGAGTAGTGGCGTCGTTTAGGCGTCGGTAGTCGCTGCATGGCTGCCATCCGCTGCCAGGTTTCGGGACAATGTGGAGAGGCGAAGACCAGGGACTATCCGACCGGCGAATAATCCCTAGCCGTTCCATTGTGGCGCACACCGCTTTCGCAGCCGCGAGCTTGCCAGGTTCGAGGCGCCGGGCCCGTGCGTAGACTGGGGAGCCAGTTGTGGTGATGTGATGTTCGACACCATGTTTCGTGGCTGTGGAGGAGAAGGTGGGTCTGGTGAGGTCTGGGAAATCTCCTAGCAGGCGAGCGAACTCGTCCGGAGGCAGGAACACACAGGAGACGGTGTGTGACATGGCGTTACTTCGGTGGCAAGGGATGGAGTGGAACGTGGCCGCATTGATTAAACGTCGGTGCCTTACATCAACCAGGAGGCTGTTGGCGCACAAGAAATCCGCACCGAGGATGGCTTGCGAGACCTTGGCCGTGATGAATTCCCAGTAAAATCACTGGCCGCCGAAACACACCTGAACCCGCCGTCTGCCGAAGGTCCGAATAGCCCCGCCATTAGCCGCCTCGAGGGAGAGGCCATGCCCCCCAGCCTGTATATCAAGATTTGACGCGGATAGGATGCTACACTGCGCCCCGGTGTTGCATAGGAAACGTCGACCAGAGAGCCAGTCGGTGATAAACAGAAGCTTTCCAGAACTTCCGATTGCCATCGCAGCCGCGGGGCACCCGTTAGAGCCGGTCCTCTTTTGCCAGAGTTGATGTTTTTTTTGGGTGGCGAGAAGCTGCAGGGAGGGCGGCAACATCTTGCTTTCGCGCCAAAACGGGCGTGGTAGAAGCACAACCCCACAGGTTGAGGAGCTGGGGCGGCGTCTGTGGGGGATGGGCGCCTCATGGCAGCGCAGTACTGCTGTGTCACCGTGAAGATTTTGTCCGCTTCGGCAGCAAGCGCTGCGCAGTCTGTGACTTCGGATTTGGCCAGGGCAGCTTATACTTGCTCCGGTAACTGACTGAGGAAGAGCTCCCTAAAGAGGAAGCATTCCGGTTCAGAGCCAAGGAGCGTGAGCATTTGGCTCATGAGCTCAGATGGCTTGATGTCCCCGAGGCCGGGCATAGCGAGCAATCGGCGGGCGCGCTCCGACTTTGTGAGCCCGAAGACCTGTAACAACCGCGCCTTGATTGTTTCATACTTGCGGTCGTCCGGGGGGTTCTCAAGCAGGCTGACGATCCACGAGGCGGTGGATCTGTCGAGTGCGGAGACGACGTAAAAGTAACGGGTCTGATCCGCAACGATGTTCCGTAGTGCAAACTGAGCTTCGACCTGGAGGAGCCACGAGGTCACTTGTTGCTCCCAGAATTGCGGTAGCTTCAATGCAATGGCGTTTGTTTCCATGCTTCGTTCCTTCTGCGAAAACCGTTCGCAAAAGTCGGGGTCACCAATGTAGGAATGTCTAGTCCCTATCAAGAGACTGAGGTCGACTCAGGCGATCAAACAAACGATGTTTAATGCAAAACAAACTGAGTTTAACAAATAAATGCACGAGAACTACGAATACAGGTCTAGTCAGTTCGGAGGCTCCACGAGGACTGCTTGGGCGGTCCCGTGGCTGGCGTCATGAAGTCATCATGTTTTCCCGCCGATGGGGATCACGTGATGAACGGCATGACATCATCGTGTTTGCCCGTGCTCTTAAAGGGACCGCGCTCTGTACATACAAAACAATATATACAAAGATACAGACTCAGGCTGTAGTTAACATATTGTTAAAGGGAATTATATACATTTGATCAGAGTCCCTTAGTGGCTCCGCCACAATAGGATCTTTTACAGCCACCTGAGAGGGTAAATGGGGCCTCGGTTTAATGTTTTATCCAAAAGATGGCATCTCCAACAGTGTAGCACTCCCTCAGTACTGCACTGAGGTGTCAGGCTAGATTTTTGTGCTCACTTCACTGGAGTGGGATTTAAACCCACAACCTTCAGACTCAGAGGCAAGAGTGCTACTACTAAGCCACAGCTGAAACGAGAGAGAGAGAGAGAGCAAAATTTTTTAGGTACCTTTCCTTCCTTCGCCACATACTATTGTTCCTGAATTGAATTTATGTTCATTCCTCAGATTCTAATGGAGCTCGATTGTAGTTATAGAAGTGAGCCCAGATAATTTTGCTTCTGTGGAATCGGGCACATCTCCAGTGAGGCAACACTTCCACCTGCCGAAGAGGTGCTCTTGACCCTGGATGATATTCTGCCCTTGGGTGACCAGGCCTCTCAGCTTCCATTGGGGAGTCCATCAGAAGTTGACGTGAGATTTAGTCTGGCTGCCAGCTTGCCAGCTTCCAGTAAAGGTTGATTTTTTTTAAATTTCTTATATTTTAATGGTATAGCCTGTGTAATCCACCCTCCATCACCATAGCAACATTGGATACCAAGGCAAACAGGCGTCACTGGCAACCAGCATTGTTATGGTGTGACAGAATAAGCCATATTTCAAGAGATACACCATAATATGAACAGAATTCTGATATTATTAATACATGATAAAGTGGGTTTAAAAATCTAAAGCCTCGTAGACACAAGCTGTAAACAGAAATCCAGGCTTCTGAGATAAAGGTCAGTTGTTTAACAAAATTGTAAACATACAAGCTTTGAAATGGGAATTAGTTAAATATACTAAAACAATGACACTATTGAAATTGGAGTTTGGTGCTTCCGAAAGGTCTGGAGTTTGGAGGGAACACAATGAAATGCTCAGTTTAAAGTGTTAAAGAACTAACACGTGAGTCTCGGGGATCAAACAGTACTATAATTTGATTTTGCTGTATGTTCTGGATTTAGAGATAAGTAATAAATGTAGAAATGTAACAAAGTAAAGATTTGAGAATAAGGATCTCTGAGAAATAAGAAATGTAAGCTACTTGTATTTTGAATTGTTAATGTTGCGACTGACTCAACAGCTGTTAAATGAATGTCGGCCCTTAAATAAAACTATATATTTTTAGAATTGTCTCAAAGAGTATTTCTGTATAAACTTGTAAACCCAATTTCTGTACACTCTTTTGTAAGGAGTTGCAGAATTCTGGGGGGTATTCCAGACCCTCATAATATCCAGAAGGTTACAGTCTAGTTAAACTTATTAAAAGTGCTATCTGGAGGACGGTAACATCTTCAGTCGTTCCTTTCCTTTAGGGAGAGATAGCCTGAACCTTTAGACCCATTTAAGCGTCTTATAGAATTCGGCTGTCTCTAACTTAAGTTGAAGGCGAACGTCTGGGGAATACGCCTGATCTGGGGTAGTCCGAACAGGGCTAGGACTTGTAATTATCCCTTCAATGGGGCAAGTGACAGAAAATACATCAGATGACATATGTCCGTCATTTGCACATCAAGGAGGAAAAATTCAGTATCGCCCCGTTTGGGGCGCCATGATCGGCCGTGCGCAAAGTTCAGCGCCTGGTGCTAATTATCGCCTCCGACGGCAAACTTGGCTTTTATCGCCCCTGGAGGTGATTGGAGCGCTAAATCAGGCGCTTCACACCTGTCTTAAGGAGCAAAGTCCGAGGAGCGAGGCGCTACCTCAGAGCGCTGGCGAAGCAAGGAAGGGCAAATCAAAATGAACCTGCAAAGTGCTGCTCAGTACCCAAAACTCCTTCACACAGCGTTGAATCTCTCCAGAAGTCTCTCTCTCTCTCTCTTTCTCAGAATGCGTGGTGCACAAATGTCACCAACAAAAAAAGGCAGGAAGCGGTTGCCTTTAAATAGTGCTCCCCCAGTCCCTTTCTGACTGCAAAATGCTCCCCTCAACCTGTCGTTGCTAGCGGCAGGCAGAAAGGCAGGGGGCGCCACTCAATATCTGGTCCGGGGCATTGCGCACTCGATGTCATGATCTGCCAGCGCAGGAGATCGTGGCGGTAGTGTTTAGCGCCGCTGCAAAATGTCTAGTTACAGGAAACTTCACGATATCCGGCACCGATGGGACCGAGCTGCTGCCGATCTATCAAAACTTCCGGATAGACCAGCGCTAATGTTGAAGGATACAGAGGCTTTCATCTCCGTATCTGACAACAAACACTGTTGCTTAGCAACAGCTTGTAAACACTCGGCCCGTACCTTGGAAGCGTCTCTGAAGCTGTTGCTAAGCTACAGAGACGCTTTCCAGAGCCTGACGGTTAAAAAAATGCTAGAAGAAAAAAAACCTAACCAAAACGGCTGCTGATTTCTGCCGTTAGATCGAGGTTTCCGGACATACAACCTCCGGATAAACCAACGTTTCCTGTAATTTCGCGAGTGGCGCAAACATCGCTGCGCCCGGGCACGAGTTGCTTTGCGCCCCATTAGCGCCCTCTTAAGGCGCTAATGGGAGGCGCAAACAACTGAATTTTTCCCCCCATATCACTACACCTGCCATATATATCCAGTGTTAGTATTCTTCGACCTTTGTATTAACCCCTTTCCTGCCCCAGTAAGGACATAAAGATTTAATAAGGCCTAATTATGGACAATCAGACCTGAAGCTGCTGAGCTGTTAAAGCCCTATTTTTGGATGCACTAAGTCTTCCATTATCCCCAACGTGTCTTAAGCCATCTAAACTTTGAGAATTAGCAATCGTTAGCTAAGCAGCTGAACAAACCATAGAACATATTAAATAGAAAGTGTCACTTCAGAATTCTGGTAAAATGCTAACTTTACATAAATGTGCTTCAGTCCGCAACACAGGAAGCACCCGCAGAATGAAGCTTGCTTCTTCCACAAACAATGTACAATTGGGTCCATAACCGGCAGTTTCTTTAATCTTTTAAGGGAGGGAACTGACCACGTGTAAAACATCAAAGATACAGCGCTCCAGAATTGCTCCCCACCCCTCTGCCGAAATGAAGAAAGCTATGTGATATCAGTTTAATATCACACAAACAGCAAAACTGTGGCTATCCTACCAAATAGGTCATTCAATGTTGCAAGACGCTATTATGGTGTTGGCCTCTACAATACTAGGGGCCCAGTGAATGGATGAGATGAGTTTCAGCAGCATGGGGACCAGCCCCTGCACAGTCATTCTTGCCCTAAACTCTTTCTGCTGTAGCAGTTAACAATCCACCACAACATTTCTCCACTACACTCTCCGGCCTAGAAATTCGATATGGCCCGAAAACGGGCAGTGAAACCACGGGGCAAGATTTGCTTGCGCCTGTTTAGAAAGTGCAGGCTGCACGTTATTTTGGAACTGCCTGCTGATTTGAATGATTTTAGCACACAGCCCAGCGACGTTGAAGCAAGGTTGTCATTTTTTAAAGCAGTCTCGAGCCCTTAATGATCAACTGCCTTCTGAAAAAAAAAACATAAAAAATCATTCCAAACTAGGCAGTCTACAGCTCTTAAGGCTGAACTGCCTTCTGCACGTAAAAAATGGTAAAAGTGCTTCAGCACTAACACAAATGGCTCAACAGGCCAGGGAAAGGGCACCCAGGGTCTTGCACGCTGCACTCAAGCTTTGTCAACACTGAAAGAAAAGTCCTCTACCCACAGGGGCCCAGGAGGCCTTCCAGAAAATGTTGCCCCCAAGACCTGGCTCCAATGCCCAAAGAAGTTTCATGACCTCAGATGAGCGGTCAAAGTCAGTGAATGCATCTTCAAAAGCTGACTCTTACCAGCTGCACCACTAGCCTCACACACTGCTCAATGCCGACCCCCCTCCCACCCCAGCCCCCCATCACTCACCTACCAACAATCTCTACCAAACACAAGGCACACCTCACATTCCTAGTTTCACCTCACCCTCTTGGAGGAGACGGTGTTGGCCATTCTTAGCAGGGGCATGGCTGAGCCCTTGGCCAGTGGCGAGGCTGAAAGAATACAGCATACGTTATCCTCCTTCTCACATCCCACTTCCTCCTCATCCCACAATCTTTTCTGATGTACAAGCTGCATATGATGTAAGCATGCACCTCTTACTTTCCTGCCCTCCCCTCACCACTACCCTACCCTTGTGCCTTCCTCACTTCACACAACCAAGAAATCCAACTTGCCCAGCCAGTGGTTGACCAAAAAGAGGGAGAGGAGAGTGAAGAAGAAGGAGAAGAAGAAACATCATGGGGTCGATTTTCCTTAAGCTGTCGGGAAGGAGGCGGGACTACAACTTTCGAGTTTTAGTCCCGCCTACATCGACGTCCGGCCAATCCGCGCGATTTTCCCTTGATTGACCTTGTTGAGCCCGCCCAGTGGGCTCAGCAGACCAATTAAGGGCCACCCGGCAACAGGTGACGTCACAGACTGAAATTTCATCTGTCAAGAGTTCTTGACAGATGAAATATCAGTGTTTCACAGCTGTTTGAAGCTGTCAAACACTGACAGTCTGACTTCTAACCTGAGTCCTTCTACACAGACTCAGTTAGAACTCTCACCGGCATTGAAAGCTGAAGGTTGTCACTTTTAACAGATCACAGCCATTTTGCTTTCAGTGCCGGCTGTGTGATGGACTCCCGAAACCTAGAGGAAGAAAGGCTGTTAAGGTAAGTACAGTGTTAAGGTAAGTACAGGTAATTTAAACTTCTTTACACACTTTAGACACACCAAACACACTTACCTTTGCACTTATGCACCCATCACTCACCTGAACACTGACATCGCGACCCCTCCAAGTCCTTCAACCCGACGGCCTGACTGCTCTAACCTGGCGTGGTTTGGAGCCATCGGGAATCCTACATGACACCCCTCAAAATAGGGATTAGGCTAAAAACTGCCTGTTAACTACCTGTTAACAGGCAGTTAATTGGCACTAATCCCTTCCCGCCTCGGGTCGGCGGGTCCCAGTGCTGGGCGGGTACCCGCCTCCTGTGAAACTTATGTGGAGGTGGGTTTTGGGCGGGATGGTGTCGGGGCCCCCGAATTCGGGATTTCCCTCCCCCACACGCCTGAAACCCCGCCTGACGGCTCCAGGAAAATCTACCCCAATCACTCTATTTGACACTGCCAGCCACCAGCTCCTTGAGGTCGTCCTGCAAGGCCATCTGCAGTGCCCCCCACTGAAAGTCAGCAGCCATCCACCAGCCATGCTGCAGCCACTGGGGTAGCACTATATGTCATCACTAGGATAGGCAAAGGCACACACAAGACAGTCACTAAGGGATTGCACAATGATTGATTTTTTGATGTAATATTGGATGCATATATGGATAAAGTTGGATTGGAAAGTTTGCTTTGTGATGGCTTTTATTTCAGCATTTTGGCCAAGAGGATGCTGTGATAGTCAGTAACAGAGGGAAGATAAGTTGTGGAACAAATGCTGAAAGGGGAATTGGGGTTTTAGTCACTGGTACTGCAGGCAGATCATTCAATCCCAGATATCACGGCCGGAAAGGGGCTGTCTGGGTTGCCTTCTTCCTTCTGCTTCTTCCTCTTCTGCTCCCTCCTCTTCTGCTTCTTCCTCTTCCCTCTGCGAGCAGCTTGTCCCCTTTGCTGTCTCTGCTTCATCTCCATGTGATGTTGCAGCTCAAGGAGGACTGCAACTAGAGCCCCTGGGATTGTGAGCAAGTGGTCTTCTCTTTAAGGCCTTCCTTTAACATCCAAAGCCTTGCAAGCATCCAGCAGCATTCCCTGCACTCCTTGCACACTTCTAACAACTTTTTAAATGTATTACGCCAAGCCACTACTCTAATACAATATAGTAAAAACATCCTAAAAGCTGAAATCGAAACTTACCTGAAAGATGTGTATGTCCCTTTAAGAAGTGCTGACAGCGTCTCTGTACAACTGCTGCATGCATGTTCTTCCGTGCGTTGTTAGGAGAAGGTGGTATGGAGTGCGGCAACATCTAAAATCGCAGTCGTGTGTCAAATCAGGCGTTGCTTGCCGATTGACGTCACGATCTGCACATTTACATTGGAGAGGCGAGCGCAGGCAACGGCAGCACTGCCAGCCTCTCTAAAATGGTGGCCACCATGTCCTGCGTTGGAAGCGGGCAGAAGCGAGGCAGCCTCCATTTTATCAAGAAAACAGGTCTTAACGGCCAGTGCTACAACATCGAATTTCACGGCCTCCTTCTCCTTCACCACAATCCCAGGTTGTCAAACTAATATCATCATCTGCATTAATCAACCCTGAGCGGTTGCATCACAGTCCATTGTCCCAGCCACTAAGGAGCCATCAGAGCTGCTGACTCCCTGGACAGAAGGTGGTTTTGGCTCCCACTTCAAACTGGAGCTATACCTAACTTATCATTCTAATCACCCCTAAAGCCAGCACAGCGATAGATGATGAACTGACAGTCTTTCATCAAACAAACTAGTCTCCCATCAATGAAGGAAAAAAAAACCTCTAAAAATATGTCCCAAAGCAGGAGAGGCAATGTGACCGCAGAGATTGGATAGTTGGATCTGAAACCAGTGTACTAAGCTTAAATAAAGGAGACTATGAAGGTATGAGAGCAGAGTTGACTAAAGTGGACTGGGAAAATAGATTAAGGTGTAAGACGGTACATGAGCAGTGGTGTACATTCAAGGAGATATTTCACAACTTTCAAGAAAAATATATTCCACTGAAGAAAAAGGGGCGTAAAACAAAAGACAGCCATCCATAGCTAAGTAAAGTAATAAAGGATAGTATCTGACTGAAAACAAGGGCATATAAAGTAGCCAAATCTTGTGGGAGGATAGAAGATTGGGAAGCATTTAAAAGCCAGCAAAGAATAACTAAAAGATTAATTAAGAAAGGGAAGATGGATTTTGAAAGTAAACTAGCAAAAAATATAAAAACAGATAGCAAGAGTTTCTACAGTTATATAAAAAGAAAAAAGGTGGCTAAAGTGAATGTTGGTCCCTTAGAGGACGAGACCGGGAAATTAGTAGTGGGGAACATGGAGATGGCAAATATGCTGAACAAATATTTTGTATCAGTCTTTACAGTAGAGGACACTAAAAATATCCCAACACTGGACAAACAGGGGGCTATAGGGGGGAAGGAGCTAAACACGATTAAAATCACTAAGGAGATGGTACTCGGTAAGATAATGGGGCTTAAGGCGAATAAACCCCCTGGACCTGATGGCTTACATCCTAGGGTCTTGAGAGAAGTAGCGGTAGGGATTGTGGATGCATTGGTGGTAATTTTCCAAAACTCCCTGGATTCAGGAAAGGTCCGAGCAGATTGGAAAACTGCTAATGTAACGCCCTTATTTAAAAAGGGAGGTAGACAAAAGGCTGGAAACTATAGACCAGTTAGCCTAACATCTGTGGTTGGTAAAATGTTGGAGTCCATTATTAAGGAAGCAGTAACAGGACATTTGGATAAGCATAATTTAATTGGACAGAGTCAGCATGGTTTTATGAAGGGGAAGTCATGTTTGACAAATTTGCTCGAATTCTTTGAGGATGTAACAAAAAGGGTAGATAAAGGGGAACCAGTGGATGTGGTGTATTTGGACTTCCAAAAGGCATTTGACAAGGTGCCACACAAAACATTACTGCACAAGATAAAAAATCACAGGATTGGGGGTAATATACTGGCATGGGTGGAAGATTGGCTATCTAACAGAAAACAGAGAGTTGGGATAAATGCTTCATTCTCGGGTTGGCAATCAGTAACTAGTGGTGTTCCGCAGGGGCCAATGCTGGGACCCCAACTCTTTACAATCTATATTAATGATTTGGAGGAGGGGACCAAGTGCAACGTATCCAAGTTTGCCAATGATACAAAGATGGGAGGGAAAGCAGTGAGTGAGGAGGACATAAAAAACCTGCAAAAGGACATAGACAGGCTAAGTGAGTGGGCAGAAATTTGGCAGATGGAATATAATGTTGGAAAGTGTGAGGTTATGCACTTTGGCAGAAAAAATCAAAGAGCAAGTTATTATCTAAATGGAAAGAAACTGCAAAGTACTACAGTACAAGGGATCTGGGGGTCCTGGTGCATGAAACACAGAAGGTTAGTATGCAGGTACAGCAGGTGATCAGGAAGGCCAATGGAATCTTGGCTTTTATTGCAAGGGGGATGGAGTATAAAAGCAGGGAAGTCTTGCTTCAGTTATACAGGGTACTGGTGAGGCCACACCTGGAATACTGCGTGCAGTTTTGGTTTCCATATTTAAGAAAAGATATACTTGCTCTCGAGGCAGTTCAGAGAAGGTTCACTCGGTTGATTCTGGAGATGAGGGGGTTGACTTATGAGGAAAGGTTGAGTAGGTTGGACCTCTACTCATTGGAATTCAGAAGAATGAGAGGCGATTTTATTGAAATATATAAGATTGTGAGGGGGCTTGATCGGGTGGATGCGGGGAGGATGTTTCCACTGATAGGTGAGACTAGAACTAGGGGGCATAATCTTAGAATAAGGGGCTGCCGTTTCAAAACTGAGAAGAGGAGAAACTTCTTCACTCAGAGGGTCGTAAATCTATGGAATTTGCTACCTCAGGGAGCTGTGGAAGCTGCGACATTAAATAAATTTAAAACGGAGATAGACAGTTTCCTAGCTGATAAGGGAATTAGGGGTTACAGGGAGCGGGCAGGGAAGTGGACGTGAGTCTAGGTTCGGATCAGCCATGGTCCTATTGAATGGCAGAGCAGGCCCGAGGGGCCATATGGCCTACTCCTGCTCCTACTTCTTATGTTCTTATAGTGCTGGATCACATCTTAGAGAGTGAAATAAGCAGATGGAAAGCAAAATGAGAGAATTGTGTGGCATTCAAGACATGTCTTCTTGAAAGAAGTTAACTGAAGTAAACTAGCTCGAGGGAATGGACTTATCCATTGATCCCTAGTTCACACAAGTCAGGCCACTAACTCAAAACATTAAAGAGAATCAGGACAGAAAAAGGAAGAAATAAAGATGAAAGAACCGCATTGATGGGATTCAAAGAGACATCCTTTACTTATTTGAAAGTAAGAACTAAAGTGGGTAGGTGATAGGAAGAGACATATAAACCAAAATTTGAAACAAAATCACTTGTTAAACTGAACCCTGACACCAGACCTGAAGAAGCCAAATACAGCATTCATTAAAATAAAAGAGGTGAAATACAATGTTAAGCATCACTCACGGAGCTGGGATTGCTGGAGCATGGGTTTAACTAAGGGAAAAGCGTGATTTGCTTTTTGATATTCCAGTGCAATTTCTCTATGGAGTGTGTTTTTTGCTATTCGTGCTCATGGAAGTTGGTGTTTAATGGAGTAGAAAATGAAGGATAAAGTGACAGCTGTATTACATTGTATTTCTAGCACTTTGCCTGCATTTCAACCCTGTGACCCCTGGATTTATTAGGACTAATGTTCTGATATTATTTTATTGCTCAGTAATGGCATTTAAAGCTTTGTAAATGACTCCTATTGCTGAATGCTGCCATTTTTCCTTGAGTATAATAAAATCTCTGATTGTGCCCAGAGTTCCCAATCTGAGTCGGAGTTATTTCCAGGAGAGGTTAAACATACTGGTGAGCATTACAGCTGTGATATGTGTCATATCACGTCACCACAGGGGACAGGAAGTAGAGCAGGAGCAAAGGCTTCTCGGAACATTCACAATCACTTGGACCCACTATTCCCAGGGCCGTGTGTACAAGCCAAGAAGCTGACCCTAACCGAGCAGAACTGCGCTGTGCGACTGCAGTTGTCCAATTTACCAGTTTCCATCACCTCCTGATGACAAACTGCAGGGATAGGATTGCCAACTCTGGTTGGACGTGGTTTCATCACATGACCTCCCGCCGCCAACTGCTCCGCCCTCATGCTCCCTCCATTGGTTGCCTGACATGCCCATCCTCGCGGCACATGCCTTTCCACGCCAACTGGAAAGTGAGCAGACCCTTTGTGCCTCGATTGGATGATTCTTCACTGTCAGTCAAAAAAGCCTTCTTTCCCATCTCCAATGTTTTTATAACTAATACATGAAAGTGTTCAAAGGAAACGTACAATTTGTTTAATGCCCCAATGATTTCGCTCCCGGGTTGCTCATAACGGTATCCTTGAGATTAATCTTCAACTCCTGAAGACTCCAGGACAATCCGGGAGGGTTGGCAGCACTCTGCAGGATAATCTTCAGCCAACTCCCTGTGGCAGTCAAGGTTTTGGCTGTACTCAATAGTTACTTAGATTAGCCATTATTTGTTCCACTGAATCATACAACAAGTAACTGTTGTGCTGTTTGGCACAACCCACCAGTATATCAACTCTGACCTGGGGCATCGTCTACAATACAAATAGCAGAAAGGCTTCTACCACCTGGGGTTCAGGGAATGATTAATTCTATCCACGTGGACAATCAGGCACTGTCCAGCAATGCCACAACCAATGTTCTCTTCAATCTGCCCGGCCGTGTGGCCGCGTAGTGCACTGCAGCTCCCGTGCAGCGGCTCACCAGCTTTTAAATAGGAAAAAACGCGCAGGCACAGTATTTGGAATGGTCCGCACAGCCCCTTAAAGGGGCCGCGCACCCAAAAATAAATTAAAGGGAACATTGGCCGCAACATACATAAATCAAAAGGGCTTTTACTCCCTTAAAGTGTAGGTGGTTTGTGACCATAGATTTAGGATTATGCATATTAATGCTGAATATATCATGTGCCAATCCGATGGCGTTGAGCCAATGGGAGGGAAGGTCAATAAGTAGTTGCTGGATGATATGCATTACAACTGTGGTTCATCAGACCTCTGCACAACATGCACACTGGGGGGGTCGATTTTGCTTTCAAGAGTGTTTTGACATCTGGTGGACGGGGCGGGACATCCAGCTTGTTTCCAACCTGATCCAGTGATTGCAGCAATTTTCAGGTCAGTGCCCTTCTCAATAAGTGCTCCAAATGGCCTGTCTGCTTCCTGAACTGCCCACTTTACTTGGTGAGTCCTGTCCTCAATGGTCATCTCGCTATTTGCCTTGAAAATTGCAGTGGGGTCCTATCTGGACGATAGGAGGGGAAAATGGCATTGGCCACCTCGCAAGCAGCTGCATCAGGAGCAGGTGTCTAAAAAGTGATGGTATGATGATGTGTGTTGCACTATATTGCCATTGATAGAGGTACTATCTTACAGTTCTCTGATGATTAGTGAGCAGAAGTGCAAGAGGAGGATGAGGAGGGGCAACCTGATCTGCCCCCTCAAAAAAGAAAGTATTCACATTTATATAGCACCTCACATGTCCTTGGGATGTCCCAAAGTACTTCGGAGCCAATGAATTACTTTTGAAGTGTAGTCATTGTTGCTATGCCGGCAAATGCAGCATTCAATTTTTCAGGTAGTAAGATCCAGCAAAGAGCAATGAGAGATGAATAACCAGTTAGTCCGTTTTGGTGGCATTGGAGGGGTAAATGTTGGCCAGTGCATCGGAAGAGCTCCTCTACTGTTCTTTGAATAGTGCCTTGGGATCTTTCACATCCACCTGACAGACAAGACATCTCACTTGAAGGGCAGCCCCTCCAGCAATGCAGCTGCAGCACTCCCTCAGTATTTCACCAAAATGTCAACCTGGGTTGTGAGCGAAATCCCTGGATTAGAACTGAAACACTCAGTCCTCTGACTCAAAGGCTACCACTGAGGCAAACTGCCACAGCCAGCAGAAACACGGCAGCAGTTGATTGACTACTTCCTCTGAAATTCTGTACTGGTCACATTTGCCTTTTGCTGGCTACAGTGATATCCATCCTATCCACTGATTCTCTGGTGTCCTATATTTTAACAGTACCTCATCAACATGGACACATACTGAATCCCTTGGTGCTTACAGGAAGCATAATGTCTTCATTAGTGGCAATATTTAGTTAACACTAAGGGTCATATGGTGCAGGTCCCTGTGCGGGTCATTAAGTGTCTGTGCTTTTAACAGAGTGTATATGTGTGAACGATTTATGTGCAACATATTGGAAATGGGCACCTCTGAATGAATTGGTCAGATTATTTTAACGTATGTACACGTTACTCCTTAAACATGTGGGTCCTGATCTACACTTACCTTCCTTTTTCTACATGTACAAAGGATTTCTAAATAAAACATTAAACTATTTTTTTCTTTATATCAGAGGCAGGCAGGATGTGTTTTTATAGCATTTTCTCTTTTAACTTCAGATTTGGAGCATTTTACATTTTTATTATCTGGACTAGGCAAAAGCAATCAATCAGTCAATTGTACGCCCACGCGCGCATGTGTGTGTGAGTGCGTGTGTGTGTGTGTGTGAGTGTGAGTGTGATTGTGTGTGTTTCTAAGTGTATGTGTGTATGTGAGTGTGTGGGAGTGTGTGTGTGACTGAGTGTGAGTGTGTTTGTGTGTGTTTCTAAGTGTATGTGTGTATGTGAGTGTCTGTGAGTGTGTGTGACTGCGAGTTAGAGCGTGTTTGTGTGTGTTTCTAAGTGTGTGAGTGTGTATGTGTGTATGTAAGTGTGTTTGTGTGTGCATGTGTATGAGTGTGTGTGTATGGTGATGCTTTTGATAGGGACTTTGCTTCAAAAGTTGGATTTTTCTGAATATATTTGTAGGAACCAGTCTCTTAAAAGGAGCATGGGCCTGACTTTAACTACCCCCGCAGTGCGGAAACCGGGCGGGTCCAGTTAAAGTAGCATGGGTCACTTCGCGCCTCCGAACGCACTTCTTTCCCGCCGTGTCTTGAAATTAACATGCTCTTTTGAACAGGCGAGCAGGACACCCGCAGGAAGGAAGCGGGGTCCTACTTTAAATATGCATATCAGGTTCGATGCTGACATCAGGACTCGATCCGCAATTTCAGATTCAGATGACGCAAAGAGGCCGAAGCTGGGGTTGGCGGGGTGGAGGAGGGGGGCGGAGGCGGGGGAGGGGAGTGCCAGCTGGGGTTGGTGGAGCGGGGGGGCGGGTTGTCGGATGAGGAGGGGGCATGTGATGGAGGGGGCCAGTGTCAGCTCCCCCATTAATCAAACATGACGGAAGCCGGATCCTGGACCAGAAAAGGCTCAGAGGGTAAGTGTTAAAATTAAATTTCAGGAATCCTTCGGCCTCCATTTTGCCGGGCAAAACCCCACCCCCTGATCGCAGCCAGACCCCCTCTCCTCCCTAATCACTGCCAGATCCCCTCGCCCCCCGATCACTGGAAAACCCACTCTCCTCCCGATCACTGCCAGACCCCCTCTCCCCCGATCACTGCCAGAACCCCTCTCCCCCGATCACTGGAAGACCCCCTCTCCCCCCGATCACTGGAAGACCCCCTCTCCCCCCGATTACTGCCAGACACCCTCTCTCCCCGATCACTGCCAGACCCCCTCTCCCCCGATCACTGCCAGACCCCCTCTCCCCCGATCACTGCCAGACCCCCTCTCCCCCTCCGATCACTGCCAGACCCCCTCTCCCCCCGATCACTGCCAGAACCCCTCTCCCCCCGATAACTGGAAGACCCCCTCTCCCCCCGATCACTGGAAGAGCCCCTCTCCCCCCGATTACTGCCAGACACCCTCTCTCCCCGATCACTGCCAGACCCCCTCTCCCCCGATCACTGGAAGACCCCCTCTCCCCCCGATCACTGGAAAAGCCCCTCTCCCCCCGATTACTGCCAGACACCCTCTCTCCCCGATCACTGCCAGACCCCCTCTCCCCCGAACACTGCCAGACCCCCGTCCCCCTGATCGCAGCCAGACCCCCTCTCCCCCCCGATCACTGCCAGACCCCGTCTCCCCTGATCACTGCCAGACACCCTCCCCCAATCATTGCCAGACCCCCTCCACGATCACTGCCAGACCCCCTCTCCACCCAATCACTGCCAGACCCCCTCTCCCCCCGCTCACTGCCAGACCCCCCTCACCCGATCTCTGCCAGACCCCCGCCCCTCCAATCACTGCCAGACCCCCGCCCTCCGATCATTGCCAGACACCTCCCCCGATCACTGCCAGACCCCCGCCCTCCGATCACAGCCAGACCCCTCCCCCGATCACTGCCAGACACCCTCCCCCGATCACTGCCAGACCCCCTCCACGATCACTGCCAGACCCCCTCTCCCCCCAATCACTGCCAGACCCCCTCTCCCCCCGCTCACTGTCAGACTCCCCTCACCCGATCACTGCCAGACCCCCGCCCCTCCGAGCACTGCCAGACCCCGCCCCCCCGATCACTGCCAGACCCCCTCCCCCGAGCACTGCCAGACCCCCTCTCCCCCCGATCACTGCCAGACCCCCGCCCCCCCGATCACTGCCAGACCCCCTCCCCCGATCACTGCCAGACCCCCTCTCCCCCGATCACTGCCAGACCCCCGCCCTCCGATCACTGACAGACCCCTCCCCCGATCACTGCCAGACCCCCTCCCCCGATCACTGCCAGACCCCCTGCACGATCACTGCCAGACCCCCTCTCCCCCCGATCACTGCCAGGCCCCCTCTCCCCCGATCACTGCCAGACCCCCTCTCCCCCCGATCACTGCCAGATCCCCTCTCCCCCTGATCACTACCAGACCCACTCTCCTGATCATTGCCAGACCCCCTCTCCCCCCGATCACTGCCAGACCCCCTCCCCTGATCATTGCCAGACCCCCTCTCCCCCCGATCACTGCCAGGCCACCTCTCCCCCCGATCACTGCCAGGCCCCCTCTCCCCAGATCACTGCCAGACCCCCTCTCCCCCCGATCACTGCCAGACCCCCACTCCCCCCGATCACTGCCAGAACCCCTCCCCGATCACTGCCAGGCCACCTCTCCCCCCGATCACTGCCAGGCCCCCTCTCCCCCGATTACTGCCAGACCCCCTCTCCCCCCGATCACTGCCAGACCCCCACTCTCCCCGATCACTGCCAGAACCCCTCCCCCGATCACTGCCAGACCCCCTCTCCCCCCGATCACTGCCAGACCCCCTCA
Organism: Somniosus microcephalus; assembly: GCF_052327205.1. Classification (NCBI taxonomy): domain Eukaryota; kingdom Metazoa; phylum Chordata; class Chondrichthyes; order Squaliformes; family Somniosidae; genus Somniosus; species Somniosus microcephalus. The sequence goes on from NC_140988.1 coordinate 38,527,726, forward strand.
CCCGATCACTGCCAGACCCCCGCCCCTCCGATCACTGCCAGAACCCCGCCCCCCCGATCACTGCCAGACCCCCTCTCCCCCAATCACTGCCAGACCCCCTCTCCCCCCGATCAATGCCAGATCCCCTCTCCCCCTGATCACTGCCAGACCCCCTCCCCTGATCATTGCAAGACCCCCTCTCCCCCCGATCACTGCCAGGCCACCTCTCCCCCCGATCACTGCCAGGCCCCCTCTCCCCCGATCACTGCCAGACCCCCTCTCCCCCCGATCACTGCCAGAACCCCTCCCCGATCACTGCCAGACCTCCTCTCCACCCGATCACTGCCAGAACCCCTCCCCCGATCACTGCCAGACCCCCTCCCCCGATCACTGCCAGATCCCCTCCCCCGATCACTACCAGACCCCCTCTCCCCCCGATCACTGCCAGACCCAATCCCCCCGATCACTGGCAGACCCCCTCGCCCCCCGATCACTGCCAGACCCCCTCTCCCACCGATCACTGTCAGACCCCCTCTCCCCCCGATCGCTGCCAGACCCCCTCCCCCGATCACTGCCAGACCCCCTCCCCCGATCACTGCCAGACCCCCTCTCCCCCCGATCACTGCCAGACCCAATCCCCCCGATCACTGCCAGACCCCCTCTCCCCCCGATCACTGCCAGACCCCATCCCCCCGATCACTGCCAGACCCCCTCTCCCCCCGATCACTACCAGACCCCCTCTCCTGATCATTGCCAGAACCCCTCTCCCCCCGATCACTGCCAGACCCCCTCCCCTGATCATTACCAGACCCCCTCTCCCCCCGATTACTGCCAGGCCGCCTCTCCCCCCGATCACTGCCAGACCCCCTCTCCCCTGATCACTGCCAGACCCCCTCTCCCCCTCCGATCACTGCCAGACCCCCTCTCCCCCCGATCACTGCCAGACCCCCTCTCCCCCCGATCACTGCCAGAACCCCTCTCCCCCCGATCACTGGAAGACCCCCTCTCCCCCCGATCACTGGAAGACCCCCTCTCCCCCCGATTGCTGCCAGACACCCTCTCCCCCCGATCACTGGAAGAGCCCCTCTCCCCCCGATTACTGCCAGACACCTTCTCTCCCCGATCACTGCCAGACCCCCTCTCCCCCGATTACTGCCAGACACCCTCTCCCCCCCGATCACTGGAAGAGCCCCTCTCCCCCCGATCACTGCCAGACCCCCTCTCCCCCGATCACTGCCAGACCCCCTCTCCCCCGATCATTGCCAGATCTACTCTCCCCCAATCATTGCCAGACCCCCTCCCCCGATCACTGCCAGACCCCCGCCCTCCGATCACTGCCAGACCCCTCCCCCGATCACTGCCAGATCCCCTCCCCCGATCAGTGACAGACCCCTCCCCCGAACACTGCCAGACCCCCTCCCCCGATTACTGCCAGACCCCCTCCACGATCACTGCCAGGCCCCCTCTCCCCCCAATCACTGCCAGACCCCCTCTCCCCCCGCTCACTGCCAGATCCCCCTCACCCGATCACTGCCAGACCCCCTCCACGATCACTGCCAGACCCCGTCTCCCCCCAATCACTGACAGACCCCCCTCTCCCACCGCTCACTGCCGGAACCTACTCACCCGATCACTGCCAGGCCCCCGCCCCTCCGATCACTGCTAGACCCCCGCCCCCCTGATCACTGCCAGGCCCCCTCCCCCGATCACTGCCAGAACCCCTCTCCCCCCAATCACTGCCAGACCCCCTCTCCGCCCGATCACTGCCAGACCCCCTCCCCAGATCACTGCCAGACCCCCTCTCCCCCAATCACTGCCAAACCCCCCTCACCCGATCACTGCCAGACACCCGCCCCTCCGATCACTGCCAGACCCTTTCCCCGATCACTGCCAGGCCCCCTCTCCCCCCGATCACTGCCAGACCCCCTCCCCCCGATCACTGCCAGACCCCCTCCCCCCGATCACTACCAGACCCCCTCTCCTGATCATTGCCAGACCCCCTCTCCCCCCGATCCCTGCCAGACCCCCTCCCCTGATCATTGCCAGACCGCCTCTCCCCCCGATCACTGCCAGGCCGCCTCTCCCCCCGATCACTGCCAGGCCCCCTCTCCCTCGATCACTGCCAGACCCCCTCTCCCCCCGTTCACTGCCAGACCCCCTCTCCCCCCGATCACTGCCAGACCCCCACTCCCCCCGATCACTGCCAGAGCCTCTCCCCGATCACTGCCAGACCCCCTCTCCCCCCGATCACTGCCAGAACCCCTCCCCCGATCACTGCCAGGTCCCCTCTCCCTCCCCGATCACTGTCAGACCCCCTCTCCCCCCGATCACTGCCAGGCCCCCTCTCCCCCAAATCACTGGCAGACCCCCACTCCCCCAATCACTGCCAGAACCCCTCCCCGATCACTGCCAGACCCCCTCTCCCCCCGATCACTGCCAGAACCCCTCCCCCGATCACTGCCAGACCCCCTCTCCCCCCGATCACTTCCAGGCCCCCTCTCCCCCCAATCACTGCCAGGCCCCCTCTCCCCCCAATCACTGCCAGACCCCCTCTCCCCCCGATCACTGCCAGACCCCCTCTCCACTCGATTACTGCCAGACCCCCTCTCGCCCAACCATTGCCAGACCCCTCCCCCGATCACTGCCAGACCCCCTCCCCCGATCACTGCCAGACCCCCTCCCCCGATCACTACCAGACCCCCTCTTCTGATCATTGCCAGACCCCCTCTCCCCCCGATCACTGCCAGGCCACCTCTCACCCCGATCACTGCCAGGCCTCCTCTCCCCCGATCACTGCCAGACCATCTCTCCCCCCGATCACTGCCAGAACCCCTCCCCCGATCACTGCCAGACCCCCTACCCCGATCACTGCCAGACCCCCTCTCCCCCCGATCACTGCCAGACCCCCACTCCCCCCGATCACTGCCAGAACCCCTCCCCGATCACTGCCAGACCCCCTCTCCCCCCGATCACTGCCAGAACCCCTCCCCCAATCACTGGCAGACCCCCTCTCCCCCCCGATCTCTGCCAGACCCCAACTCCCCCCGATCACTGCCAGAACCCCTCCCCCGATCACTGCCGGACCCCCTCTCCCCCGATCACTGCCAGACCCCTCTCCCCCCGATCACTGCCAGACCCCCTCTCCCCCGATCACTGGCAGACCTCCTCTCCCCCCCGATCACTGCCAGACCCCAACTCCCCCCGATCACTGCCAGAACCCCTCTCCCCCGATCACTGCCAGACCCCCTCTCCCCCCGATCACTGCCAGACCCCCTCTCCCCCGATCACTGCCAGAACCCCTCACCCCGATCACTGCCAGAACCCCTCCCCCGATCACTGCCAGACCCCCTCTCCCCCCGATCACTGCCAGAACCCCTCCCCCAATCACTGCCAGACCCCCTCTCCCCCCGATCACTGCCAGAACCCCTCCCCCGATCACTGCCAGACCCCCTCTCCGCCCGATCACTGCCAGACCCCCTCTCCCCCAACCATTGCCAGACCCCTCCCCCGATCACTGCCAAACCCCCTCCCCCGATCACTGCCAGACCCCCTCCCCCGATCACTGCCAGACCCCCTCTCCCCCCGATCACTGCTAGACCCCCTCTCCCCCCGATCACTGCCAGTCCCCCTCTCCCCCCGATCACTACCAGACCCCCTCTCCTGATCATTGCCAGAACCCCTCTCCCCCCGATCAGTGCCAGACCCCCTCCCCTGATCATTACCAGACCCCCTCTCCCCCCGATTACTGCCAGGCCGCCTCTCACAATTCAAAATTCACAATTCAAATCGCTTTATTGGCATGATAAGTTACATCTTATGTTGCCAAAGCATCAAAATACATTTATGGTTTAGCACATAAACGCAGTTCTATTCATACAGTGTATAAACAGGTATATCCCTGAGTGTATAAATATACATTCGCATTGTTTATATATATTCTTTTCTTAGTTTACTGGTTGTCCCTCTGTTCATGGCAAGCTGTAACATAGTGTGCCGCCAGTGTTATACAGCTTCTCTCCTCTCCCAGTAGGAATGGGAGTTTTTGGTTGTCATTCAGATTTCTGAAATCGGGGCATATTTGTGAGAAATTTTGGTAGAAATTCTCCCTGATGCCCTGATATTTTCCACAAGCTGTGAGGAAGTGCATCTCTGTCTCCACCACTCCCTGACTGCAGTGAGAGCATATCCTGTCCTCTCTTGGCAGCCTGGTCTGCCTGTGTCTGCCTTTTTCGATCGCTAGGCTATGTTCGCTAAGTCTGTACCTTGTCAAGGTTCTTCTCAGTTTGTTATCCTTTACCATGGTCAGGTAATCAGCTATGTTGTATTGTCTGTTTAGGGCCAAGTAGCAATTGAGTTTGCTTTGGGTTTTTGTTGTTTCTGCCCAATATGTCAGATATTTTTCCTTTTGCTTAGCGACGATTGTGTTGGGTCGAATTCTTTGTGTTACCCTGTCACTGTCCTGGGGCTGGTTATTGTTAGTATTGTTAGTAGTTACTTCACTGAGTCCCAGGACTAGTTGACTGAGGGTATTCTTCTTTATGGTCAGCTCTTGGCATTTCAGGGCGTCGTAGTGATAGCATTGGGGATTGCTCATTTGTAGGTGATTCCAAAATTTGGTGGCTCTTTTTTTGGATAGTGATTATTAATGGATATTGGCCTAGTTCTGCCCTGCATGCATTGTTTACTGTTTTCCTTTGAGTCCGGAGGATACTTTTACAGAATTCTGCATGTAGGATCTCAATTGGGTGTTTGTCCCATTTTGCAAATTCTTGTTGAGTTAGCGGTCCCCATACCTCACTGCCATAGAGTGCAATTGGTTCAATTACTGATTTGAAAATTTTGAGCCAAATGCTAATTGGGATTTCTATTTGGATTGATTTTTTGATGGCATAGAAAGCCCTTCTTGCTTTCTCTTTCAGTTCATTCACAGCCAGTTTGAAGTTTCCCGTAGAACTGATTTTTAAGCCCAAGTATGTGTAGTTAGTGGTTTGTTCAATTTTGGTTGTTCCTACTGTGAAATTTATTTTGGGTCCCTGATGTTTGGATCTTTGCTGGAACACAAGGACTTTGGTTTTTTGGGGATTTATTGTCAGGGCCCAAGTCTGGCAGTACGACTCCAGCAGGTCCAGGTTTTGCTGTAGCCCCTCTTTAGTAGGTGACAGCAGAACCAGGTCGTCTGCATAGAGGAGGAATTTAACCTTGGATTCATATAGGGTGAGGCCGGGTGCTGTAGATTGTTCAAGTAGTTTTGCCAATCCATTTATGTAAATATTAAAGAGTGTCGGTGAGATTGGCGAGCCCTGCGTCACCCCCCGCCCCTGTGGGAAGTATTTTGTTTGTTTGTCTCCAATTTTAACTGCACATTTGTTGTTTGTATACATTGATTTAATTACATCATATGTTTTCCCTCCTACCCCACTTTCGATAAGTTTCAGGAATAAACCGTCATGCCAGATGGAGTCGAAAGCCTTCTGGAAATCTACAAAGCATGCGTAGATTTTGCTTTTGTTATGGTGAACGTGTTTGTCAATTAGGGTCTGTAGGGTGAAGATATGATCGGATGTTCTATAGTTTGGCAGGAATCCAATTTGGCTTTTACTCAAGACATTGTGCTCCTCAAGGAAGTTTATAAGTCTTTTGTTTATGATGCTACAGAATACCTTCCCCAGGTTACTGTTTACGCAGATGCCTCGATAGTTGTTTGGGTCGATTTTGTCCCCACTTTTGTATATGGGCGTTATGAGTCCTTTGTTCCAGATATCAGGGAAATAACCGACACTCAGAACCAAGTTGAAGAGTTTTAGGATAGCCAGTTTCATTTTGTTGTCTGTGTGTTTAATCATCTCGTTTAGTATGCCGTCTGTCCCGCAGGCTTTTCCTGGTCGCAGGTCCTTGAGTTTTTCAAGAAGTTCTTTTTCTGTTATTATGGCGTCCAGCGGGTTTTGGTTATCTTTTATGGCCATTTCTAGCTTTTCCAGTTTTTTGCATATTTGGTGTTGCTCTGGCCTTAGTGTGTTTTTCTGGTATAATTTTTCAAAGTGGTTTACCCATGTGTCCCCATTATGAATGGCCAAATCGTCGTGTTGTTTTTTGTGTAGTGTTTTCAAGTTTTCCCAGAAACAATTGGAATCAATGGATTCCTCCATGGAGCTGAGTGTATTCTTAATATATTGCTCTTTTTTGGTTCTGAGTGTGTTTCTGTATTGTGTTAGTGTCTGACAATAAGTAAGGCGTAGTTCCTCGTTTTCTGGATGTCTGTGTTTTTGGTTTGATATATTTCTAAGTTTTTTCCTCATGTTATGGCAATCTCGGTCAAACCATTTTTCATAGTTTTTTGTTTTGGGTTTGTTCTTGCGAGCTTTCAAGTTTGCATTTGTTGCCAAATTATCAAAAATATTGTTTAGTTTACTAACTGCCCGGTTTACGCCTTCTTTATTGTGAGTGTATATGTTATCCAGAAAGGTGTCTAAGAGAGCTTGAGTTGATGCGTTGCTAATTGTTTTCTGGTATTTTTCCGTGTCGTTTTTGGCCCATCTGTACGATTTTTTGGTGTTGTACAGTTTACTGGGTTGTGTTTCTATGTTGTTTGTTTCTGTCTTTTTGAGGAACATAGTAATTTGACTGTGATCTGACAGTGTTGTTTGTGGTTTGACTGTGAATGCTCTGAAAGAGGATGGGTCTAAGTCTGTAATCATATAGTCTACTGTGCTGCAGCCAAGAGGTGAGCAATAGGTCGATCTTCCTAGGAGGTCTCCTATGAACCTACCATTGACAATGTACAGACCCAGGTTTCGACAGAGCTGTAGTAGCTGTTTTCCGTTGGTATTTGACTGCTTGTCGCAGTTATGCCTGTATGGAAGGGAAGGGATGTCAAAGTGGTTATTCCCGAAAACGTAATTGTTTCCCTGATTATTGGTGAAGTCTGGTTCTTCGCCCATTCTTGAATTGAGGTCCCCACAGATCAACACGTTCCCCTGGGCCTGGTATTGGATAATTTCCCCCTCCATGTTGGAGAAGGTGTCCTCTTTAAAGTACGGGGAATCGAATGGAGGGATATAAAGTGCGCAAATGTAAACATCTTGGGTGTTTGAGATAATCTCCCTCTCAAGTTTGAGCCACATATGGTTTTCGCCCTTTTTTATAAATTTGATGTAATTCTTAAGTTCTGTTTTAAACCAGATCAGTATGCCTCCGGAGTCTCTGCCTTGGGTTACACTTGGTAATTTATTGGAGGGGACCACCAGCTCAGTGTACCCTTGGGGACAGCCAGTGTGTCCTTTTCCTTTATACCAAGTTTCCTGTAAAATGATAATATCTAGGTCTTTAGTTTCATCTATGAACTCTGGGGTCCTACTTTTCACTTCTCGCAGTGAAGAGCGTAGACCTTGGATATTCCAGGTCGAAATATATAAGGATTTCATGTTAAGTTTGATCTTTTACTATGATAGGTTAAAGAGTGGTTAAAGAGTGGTACGTGTTTGTCGTGTCTAAGTGTGGGAAAAAAAAGATCACATCAGTTGTCTACAAAAGTTAATACAATTTGGTTACACTCTCCCCCGATCACTGCCAGACCCCCTCTCCCCTGATCACTGCCAGACCCCCTCTCCCCCTCCGATCACTGCCAGACCCCCTCTCCCCCCGAACACTGCCGGAACCCACTCACCCGATCACTGCCAGGCCCCCGCCCCTCCGATCACTGCCAGACCCCCGCCCCCCTGATCACTGCCAGGCCCCCTCCCCCGATCACTGCCAGAACCCCTCTCCCCCCAATCACTGCCAGACCCCCTCTCCGCCCGATCACTGCCAGACCCCTTCCCCAGATCACTGCCAGACCCCCTCTCCCCCGATCACTGCCAAACCCCTCTCACCCGATCACTGCCATACACCCGCCCCTCCGATCACTGCCGGACCCTTTCCCCGATCACTGCCAGGCTCCCTCTCCCCCCGATCACTGCCAGACCCCCTCCCCCCGATCGCTGCCTGACCCCCTCTCCCCCCGATCACAGCCAGACCCCCTCTCCCTCCGATCACTACCAGACCCCTTCTCCTGATCATTGCCAGACCCCTTCTCCCCCCGATCCCTGCCAGACCCCCTCCCCTGATCATTGCCAGACCCCCTCTCCCCCCGATCACTGCCAGGCGGCCTCTCCCCCCGATCACTGCCAGGCCCCCTCTCCCCCGATCACTGCCAGACCCCCTCTCCCCCCCGTTCACTGCCAGACCCCCTCTCCCCCCGATCACTGCCAGACCCCCACTCCCCCCGATCACTGCCAGAACCCCTCCCCGATCACTGCCAGACCCCCTCTCCCCCCGATCACTACCAGAACCCCTCCCCTGATCACTGCCAGACCCCCTCTCCCCCCGATCACTGCCAGACCTCCTCTCCGCCCGATGACTGCCAGACCCCCTCTCCCCCAACCATTGCCAGACCACTCCCCCGATCACTGCCAAACCCCCTCCCCCGATCACTGCCAGACCCCCTCCCCCGATCACTGCCAGACCCCCTCTCCCCCCGATCACTGCCAGACCCCTCTCCCCCCGATCACTACCAGACCCCCTCTCGTGATCATTGCCAGACCCCCTCTCGCCCAACCATTGCCAGACCCCTCCCCCGATCACTGCCAGACCCCCTCCCCCGATCACTGCCAGACCCCCTCCCCCGATCACTGCCAGACCCCCTCTCCCCCGATCACTGCCAGACCCACTCTCCCCCCAATCACTGCCAGAGCCCATCCCCCCGATCACTGCCAGACCCCCTCTCCCCCCGATCACTACCAGACCCCCTCTCCTGATCATTGCCAGAACCCCTCTCCCCCCGATCACTGCCAGACCCCCTCCCCTGATCATTACCAGACCCCCTCTCCCCCCGATTACTGCCAGGCCGCCTCTCCCCCCGATCACTGCCAGACCCCCTCTCCCCTGATCACTGCCAGACCCCCTCTCCCCCTCCGATCACTGCCAGACCCCCTCTCCCCCCGATCACTGCCAGACCCCCTCTCCCCCCGATCACTGCCAGAACCCCTCTCCCCCCGATCACTGGAAGACCCCCTCTCCCCCCGATCACTGGAAGACCCCCTCTCCCCCCGATTGCTGCCAGACACCCTCTCCCCCGATCACTGGAAGAGCCCCTCTCCCCCCGATTACTGCCAGACACCTTCTCTCCGCGATCACTGCCAGACCCCCTCTCCCCCGATTACTGCCAGACACCCTCTCCCCCCGATCACTGGAAGAGCCCCTCTCCCCCCGATCACTGCCAGACCCCCTCTCCCCCGATCACTGCCAGACCCCCTCTCCCCCGATCATTGCCAGATCTACTCTCCCCCAATCATTGCCAGACCCCCTCCCCCGATCACTGCCAGACCCCCGCCCTCCGATCACTGCCAGACCCCTCCCCCGATCACTGCCAGATCCCCTGCCCCGATCACTGCCAGACCCCTCCCCCGATCACTGCCAGACCCCCTCCCCCGATTACTGCCAGACCCCCTCCACGATCACTGCCAGGCCCCCTCTCCCCACAATCACTGCCAGACCCCCTCTCCCCCCGCCCACTGCCAGATCCCCCTCACCCGATCACTGCCAGACCCCCTCCACGATCACTGCCAGACCCCGTCTCCCCCCAATCACTGCCAGACCCCCTCTCCCACCGCTCACTGCCGGAACCCACTCACCCGATCACTGCCAGGCCCCCGCCCCTCCGATCACTGCCAGACCCCGGCCCCCCTGATCACTGCCAGGCCCCCTCCCCCAATCACTGCCAGAACCCCTCTCCCCCCAATCACTGCCAGACCCTCTCTCCGCCCGATCACTGCCAGACCCCCTCCCCAGATCACTGCCAGACCCCCTCTCCCCCGATCACTGCCAAACCCCCCTCACCCGATCACTGCCAGACACCCGCCCCTCCGATCACTGCCGGACCCTTTCCCCGATCACTGCCAGGCCCCATCTCCCCCCGATCACTGCCAGACCCCCTCCCCCCGATCACTGCCAGACCCCCTCTCCCCCCGATCACAGCCAGACCCCCTCTCCCCCCGATCACTACCAGACCCCCTCTCCTGATCATTGCCAGACCCCCTCTCCCCCCGACCCCTGCCAGACCCCCTCCCCTGATCATTGCCAGACCCCCTCTCCCCCCGATCACTGCCAGGCGGCCTCCCCCCCGATCACTGCCAGGCCCCCTCTCCCCCGATCACTGCCAGACCCCCTCTCCCCCCGTTCACTGCCAGACCCCCTCTCCCCCCGATCACTGCCAGACCCCCACTCCCCCCGATCACTGCCAGAACCCCTCCCCGATCACTGCCAGACCCCCTCTCCCCCCGATCACTGCCAGAACCCCTCCCCCGATCACTGCCAGACCCCCTCTCCCCCCGATCACTGCCAGACCCCCTCTCCGCCCGATCACTGACAGACCCCCTCTCCCCCAACCATTGCCAGACCCCTCCCCCGATCACTGCCAAACCCCCTCCCCCGATCACTGCCAGACCCCTCTCCCCCGATCACTGCCAGACCCCCTCTCCCCCCGATCACTGCCAGACCCCTCTCCCCCCGATCACTACCAGACCCCCTCTCGTGATCATTGCCAGACCCCCTCTCGCCCAACCATTGCCAGACCCCTCCCCCGATCACTGCCAGACCCCCTCCCCCGATCACTGCCAGACCCCCTCCCCCGATCACTGCCAGACCCCCTCTCCCCCGATCACTGCCAGACCCCATCCCCCCGATCACTGCCAGACCCCCTCTCCCCCCGATCACTACCAGACCCCCTCTCCTGATCATTGC
>NC_140988.1:43528090-43759518 GCF_052327205.1 Somniosus microcephalus
GCCGGCACTCCCAATCCCCAGCTGGGCCCCAGGTCGTGCTGCGCATGGCCCCTCCCCTTTAAAAAGGGGAGGAAGGCCCCCAAAACCGCAGCACATAGTGCCGCAATATTCCCTCGCAGCGCCCCAAGAGGGAGGCGGGGTGCTTCCAGTAGCACCCCACTTCCCTCTTGGAGCGCTACCACTCAATTTTGGCCACGGGGGCGCTAATTTTTCTGGGGTGCTAAAAGTAGTGCCCCAGCGAAGTTAGCACCCCAAAGGAGGCGCGACCCAATTTCTCCCCCCAGTTGTCTTATTATAGTAATCTGGGATGTTATGATTAAGGTTATCCACCAGGTGGTGCTGTAGCCAATGCTGCTGCTAAGGTCAGAGGTTTGCTTCCTGTCAAGGTCAGCAAAGGTGGAATGCCAGGATGCAGGCATGATGTTTGTTACTCTGTTTGTTTAATAAAATACTCGCACTAGTTCTTGTTCCACTACATGGATTTATCACATTTGGCGACGAGGTAAAGAGGACCCTGGATAAAGAAGAGAAGTCTGCCAGGACTTTTAAACAACAAAATCATGAGCTGAAGTTAGCTACTAGTTACCAGTTGGAAGAGAGCATGGCTGCCACGGTAGGAACGGTTTCCGCTTTTGATAGTCAAGCACAAACCTGGGAGGAATACTGTGAAGTGTTGGGTTACTTTTTTGAAGCAAATGAAATAAATGATGCCGGAAAAAGGAAAGTCATTCTGCTTAGTTCAGTGGGAAGCCAGACTTACAGTTTGATGAGGAATCTGCTCTGTCCTGAAAAGCCTGGAGACAAATCATTTGTTGAATTAGTGGCTTTGCTAAAAGAACATTTCAACCCTAAGCCTAGTGAGATTGTACAGCGGTTCAAGTTTAATTCAAGGAACAGGAAAGAGGAAGAGAGCGTAATGGACTATGTAGTGGTGTTGCGTAAATTAGCACAAGATTGCAATTATGGGAACAACCTGAAGGAAATGCTGCGAGATAGGCTAGTTTGCGGAATTATGGACGATCGAATGCAGCATAGATTATTATCCGAGACTGGGCTTACTTATGAAAAAGCATTGGAACTGGCTCAAGCCATAGAGACAGCGAACCGAGATGTAAAAGAAATACAGGATTGGCTAATGCTATGCAAGTTGCAGGTCAGGTTGTTGTGCACAAGTTGAACATGCGTCAGAAACCACAACGTGAGCATGTGAAGGCATGTTATAGATGCAAGGGCGATCACCTGGCGAGTGAATGCCAGTTTCTGGAGGAAAAGTGCTACAAGTGTGGGAAACAAGGACACATAAAACGAGCTTGCAGGGCGAAATCACCTGTGGAGGAATCCAAACCAAAAGGGAGAGGACAGCAAAACCAAGGGAGAGAAGTGAAAAAACATGGAGCACACCACATCAGTGGGGAAGCTGAGGAAGAAGAGGACATGTTCATAATGTATAGCATGTTAGAGAACATTCCAAAAGTGGCTCCTATCACATTGCAACTGACAGTAAATGACTCTACGGTGAACTTTGAAGTGGATACAGGGTGCGGCGTGACCATAATGAACAAGGCAGAGTACTCAAAATTGTGGAACCGTGCAAAAGTTCCAGAGTTAAAGCCTTGCTCCCTGCATCTTAAAACATATACAGGTGAACGAGTAGTGACATTAGGTACAGCTAATGTAACTGTGCAACACAGGGACACAGTGGAACAGCTACCTGTAGTTATAGTATCGGGTACCGGACCAAACCTGTTAGGTCGGGGCTGGATAAAAGAACTTAAATTAGACTGGGGAGCAGTACATCAAATAGATGCGGGCAAACAGTTGACTTTGCAAGAAGTGTTGAGTGAACATGAGAATGTGTTCAAGAAGGAACTTGGCACATTTAATGGCCCCCCAGCTAAGATTTATGTAGACAAGGAGGCACCGCCAAGGTTTTTTAAACAACGACCTGTGCCTTATGCCATGAAGCCAAAGGTAGAGGCTGAGCTTGACCGTCTATTGAGAGAGAACATACTGGAGCCAGTGAAATGTTCGGAATGGGCAGCTCCCATAGTACCTGTTTTGAAACTGGACAATTCGGTAAGACTCTGTGGAGATTATAAATTGACAGTCAATCGGGTGTCCAAACTAGAGCAGTATCCGATTCCCAAAACAGAGGATCTCTTTGCAAACCTGGCTGGAGGAAAGAAATTCATAAAGTTGGATATGAGTCATGCCTACTTGCAGATTACACTGGATGATGAATCAAAGAAGTATGTCACCATAAATACACACAAGGGCTTGTTTACATATAACTGCTTACCGTTTGGTGTCTCATCTAGTCCAGCTATCTTCCAGAGGACAATCGAAGGTGTACTGCAAGGGATTCCACATGTTTCCATCTACCTGGATGACATTCTGATGACGGGAAGAACCGACCAGGAGCATCTGAGCACTCTGAGAGAGGTACTACAGAGATTGGAGAGGGCAGGGTTCCGGCTCAAGAGGAGTAAGTGCACTTTCTTGGGGAATGAGGCAGTGTTCCTGGGACACAGAGTGGATGCCACCGGGCTCCATCCACTCAAGGAGAAGGTACAAGCACTGCAGGACGCCCCTGCTCCTACAAATGTAAAGTTAAAGGCTTACCTGGGACTGCTGAACTATTATAACAGGTTTTTACCAAACTTGTCAACTGTATTAGCACCTCTTCACAAACTACTGCGCAAGGAGACACAGTGGCAGTGGGGAGAGGAGCAGGGGGTTTCATTTGAACAGTCCAAGAAACTGATGCTGTCGTCGGATGTGCTGGTTCACTACAATGCAGAGAAAGACATCATTCTCTCTTGTGATGCTTCACCTTATGGGGTGGGGGCAGTTCTTTCACACTGCATGGAAGATGGAACTGAAAGACCAATAGGGTTTATGTCCCGAACTCTAACACCAGCGGAAAAAAACTATTCCCAGTTAGACAAAGAGGGGTTAGCAGTAATGTTTGGGTTACAGAGGTTCCACAAGTACATATATGGCAGGAAGTTCACCATATGCACTGATCGTAAACCTCCTCTCTCTTTTCAATGAAATGAAAGCAGTTCCACAGATGGTGTCACCCCGGATCCAGAGGTGGGCCGTGACGTTGAGGGCATATGAGTATGTCATCGTCTACAAGGCGGGCAAGTACCATGGGAACGCAGATGCCTTGAGCCGTCTTCCACTGCCAGGCACACCTATCCGTGCAGCTCCAGAGGACAGAGTGTTGATGTTGGAGGACACTGACACAGCACTTGTGACTGCAGAACAAGTAAGAACATGGACAGGTAAAGATCCAGTACTGTCTAGAGTTTGAGAATATGTGGTGAGGGGATGGCCACAGCATCCGGAAGGGGCTGACTTCACACCCTACAGTGTCAGGAAAACAGAGCTGAGTGTGCAGGATGGTTGCGTGTTGTGGGGAGCATGAGTGATTATTCCACAGCCAGCACGACAGTCTATCCTAGAGCAACTACATCAGTGTCATCCTGGGGTCTCGCGTATGAAAGCCTTGGCTAGGAGTTACTTGTGGTGGCCAAAGCTAGATGAGGAGATAGAAAATCTAGTCAAGACATGCAGCACTTGTCAGGAACATTGGAAGGCACCAGCAGCGGCTCCTCTCTACCCCTGGGAGTGGCTGGATAAACCATGGAGAAGATTGCACTTAGATTATGCAGGTCCATTCATGGGGAAGATGTTCCTCATAATCATTGATGCACATTCCAAATGGATGGATGTTTATCCTGTAAATTCTGCTTCTGCCACTACTACTATAGACTGCCTGCATCGGAGCTTCAGTAATCAAGGGCTACCGGAAATCGTGGCGAGTGACAATGCCACTTGTTTTGTGAGTACAGAGACAGAAGAGTTCTTGAGAAAAAATGGCATAGTGCAGGTGACCTCGGCTCCATATCATCTGTCCTCGAATGGACTTGCGGAGAGAGCCGTACAAACATTTAAGGAGATGATGAAAAAAAGTGCAGAAGGGAGTTTAGCAGCCAAAGTGTCATGGGTTCTGTTCAGCTACAGAATAACACCTCAATCCACCACAGGACTCTCTCCTGCTGAGATGTTATTAGGTCGTAGACTACGCTCCACTCTTGACCTTGTCCACCCAGACCTAAAAAGGAAAATGGAAAACAGACAAAACAAACAAAAAGAGAACCATGACAAAAGAACAAAGAGCCGAAGTTTTGGAGAAGGAGATGCGGTCCTTACCAGGAATTTCAGTTATGGACCAAAGTGGATTCCTGGCTTCATAGACTCAATGACAGGTCCAGTATCATACAAGGTCATGTTGGGAGATGGTAGGGTAATACGCATGTAGATCAGATACTTCCCAGACAAGGGGAAATTGAAATGAAGGTTCCAGATGCAATGACTGAAGACAGGGTTGCCCCCAGTTATCCAAGTGCATCTGTGGTGCCACCCCCAGGGACAGAGACAATTCCACAGGAACCTATTCGTCAAGAGGAAACCATTGTTGCAGAGTCAGATACTCTGAGCACTGCTCAGGAGCAGCTGGTGGCTTCACCACAAACAAGCAGGGACTTTACTGTTAGACGTTCACAAAGGACTCGCAAGCCACCAGAGAGATTGATACTGAACTGTTAGATTCGTCAAGCATGGAACATGATGAATGGAGACTCCTTATGTGACCCTCAGGAATGGTTGTCTGTTAAGAAATTCATACTGAAATCTTAAGGGGGAGGGATATAGTAATCTGGGATGTTATGATTAAGATTATCCACCAGGTGGTGCTGTAGCCAATTCCGCTGCTAAGGTCAGAGGTTTGCTTCCTGTCAAGGTCAGCAAAGGTGGAATGCCAGGATGCAGGCATGATGTTTGTTACTCTGTTTGTTTAATAAAATACTCGTACTAGTTCCAAGATATCGCCTCTTCGAGTTCTTGTTCCACTACATGGATTCATCACACTTATCATCCATGGCCTTTTGGGGAGAGAGTTCCAAAGTTCTACTACCCTTTGTGTGGAAAAAGTGCTTCCTGATTTTGCTCCTTGAATGGCCAAGCTCTCATTTTAAGATGATGCCCCCAGTCTTGCTTCCCTCATCAGAGGAAACAGTTTCTCTGTATCTACCCTATCAAATCCTTTTGATCATTTTAAACACCTCGATCAGATCACCTCTTAATCTGCTATACTCAAGAGAATACAAACCACGTTTATGCAACCTGCCCACATAATTTAACCTCTAAACTCGAAGTCTCACGGACTCAAATGATGTAAAGTACTGTAAATGTCCTGGAATGAACATATGAATACAAAAGTACTCTGTAAGTATAAAATATATGCTGAATGGTATATTTTTAAAGTTTTTTTTCTCCAATTTATTTTGCAGTGTGGTTCAAGTTTAGAATGTTTTGCATATCCTCAGAGAAGTCTGTGAGCAAGAAAAAAATCAGCATTAATAATAGGCTCTAATTCCTTCACAAACAGCACATATTTAAATTAACCAGTTTTCAGGTAGGAAACCACTTGTTCTTTTTGAATTATTGCTCTTCTACCACCGCCCCCGCCTCCCCACCCTCCCGACTCCTCCCAACCAAGATACTTTTACAGATATTTAATTCCTTCCCTCTCTCCTGATCTGTTACCAGGTTTCTGCCAGCACTGGATTTTGAGCCAATCATGAGAAGTTATATGAGGATTGACTGGGGTGATTTTCCGATCTTCCTTCCCTCCCCATGGGGAAAAGCTGCCTGTAGCTGAGATGAGGAACTTGCGGCTGGGGATGGATGAACATAAACCACCAACGTCCCACACCATGATTTCACACTTTGCTCTCCACCATTACATTTCCCTCTACACTTTTAAAATTATTGTACACCATCATTTGCAGAAGGTTTTGCTGTATCTGCAGCTGCTGGTTGATTTTCTTACATAATCCTCATGCCAAATTGGCTTTTGGTTCATTTAACAGTACCTCATTTGAGTCTTTGATGCTCTCTGCTACTCAATTGTAAGTAGTTCTGACACAGGAGGGATAGTGAGAGAATACACTTTCAGAAGAAACAAAATGGCTATTTTCCTACTATTGTTGTGAACATTTGGAACTCACATAACTGTTACAGTTATCTTGACGGTGGCGGGTTATGTTTCCCAGTGGATGCCTGCTGACTAGAATTCAGACTGGAAGTGACCTGATCTGCTGAAGAAGCTCTGGGAGCTACTTACTGATGAGGTCCACAGCTGGCTGAGCTTGCCTGTTCTCTCCACAGATACTGACTGACCTGTTGTGTGTTTCTACCATTTCCTGTTATTGTTAAAGTTGTCTTCCTTTGTAACATGTAGGGTGAAGCATCAATTAGGATTAATATGTCAATACATATCCTGACATTTAGAAACAGTCTAATTTAATTCAACAGCTGTCGGATGAAACGCAGGTAGGTGTATAATGTCTGAATCAGAAAATTGTTTTCTAACCATTCTTACTTTCCACTCCCACACACAAGGCTAAAACGAGCACTGAGGTGCCGGTTAAATACAGTAATGAAAAGTGCAAATGATGATGAACTGAGAATGTTTCCCGCTGTAAATGTCTGTAATTTCCGTTAGGTGGTAAGTTCGAGGCGAGCTCCACTACCAGCGGTAACGATGCAGGGGAATTTAAAACCACACAAATACTTAACCTTATCACACTAAATGCCACAGCAATCCACTGCTCAACTTGTTCCAATTAGATGCTAAACTCACTGATTTATGTGATTGATAAAAGTACGACCTATATACTTTGTCTGCCAGACAGTGGAGAACAATTGCAGCTCTGTTCCTCAGGATTTTCATTTTTAGTCACAAGCTCTTCTAACTGGTGCCTCTTAGAACTAGTAATAAAAACATAACATTCTGGAAACACTCAGCAGGTCAGGCAGCATCTGTGGAGAGAGAAACAGAGTTAACGTTTCAGGTCAATGACCTTTCAGCAGAACTGCTTTGAATATCACGGAGATACCTGTGATCATGGGTGGCTCAGAAACATGAAGGGTGGAATTTCAGTTGGAATCCTTGTGGAATGGGTCAGAGCTGAAGATAGTTGCTGAGAAAAGAGAAGAGAGATTCATAAAGGTGAACAGAGACAACTGAAAATCATGTTAGAGAAGAGCAGAACTTCTTCAAGGTGGCATTTCTGGAAGAGACGTGGCAGCGAATTAAACAACAAAACAAAAGCAAAATGCTTTCAGGTTTCCAGCACCAGCAGTATTTTGCTTTTGCCTCTTAGAACCAGATTGGGTTTTCCCTCGGACTTATTTTAATGTTCTCACCGTACACCTAACTGAAACTTATTGGGGTGGAAATTGGACCTCGTCGTACCCATTCTGTGGGTGTGATACAGGCGTAAGGAGGGCCCAAGGAACCTGAAAGACATTAGACCCGATATTGAGTCAGACCATTGTTTAGGCATCCGGGGTGGCTGTCTAAAACAGAAGGTAGGCCACGCGCCTATGCTATTGAGGGGTTTAACCTGTTTTACTACCCCTCTGGGAAACTGGGCTGCCCTGAGCAGAGCCAACGCTGGACTTACTCCGCTCATGTTTTGCTGCCGTGAATGCGGCCTAGCAAACAACTGCCAATAAAAAGGTGAGTAAAAAAAAATGACGTTTGATACGTAGCCACAGCATGCCTGAGAACCGCTGCTGGCCCGCAATCGCCACCCTCTCGTTCACTTTCCTGAAATTGGATTGCTCAACCTGGGCGAGCTGCCTTTTGGGTGGTCCTCGGGCCAGCCTTTTCTGGTGCATGCCGTTCAGTTGACATCCGAAAGTGGGCTCGAACCAATTTATCCTCCATTATTTACTTTTTCACTCTGCTTTTACTTGAAGCCCATTTAAGGAGGGGGGAGGGGAGAGGCGGGGAAGGGAGAGGAGGGAGGGAGAGGAAAGAACAAAAGGGAAGGTCTGTGATAGGATGGAAGGCAGGAGAGAGTAAGAGACAGAAGGGATGATGGTGCAAGGCAAAAGGAGATGGATGTCAAAGCCACTTAAAGTGACTTAGTGTGGGCTTTGAGTGAGGATAAGATTGAGCTGAGAACAGCTGTGCTGCCCCATGCAGTTGAACAGCATGCTGACACATGACGAAAGGCCACTGCACCAGGAATCAGCTCCATTAGAAGAGTGTGAAGGGGGAAAATTGGCGGGAAAAAAAGGAGCAAACTGACAACTGAAAGGGAGGCAAAATTAAGCCCTCATACTTTCATGAAAAAATAACAAATTCCTTATGAAAATGCATAATAGAAGATACTAATATGCATAGCAAAATGATACCATGCATGACAAAGTAAAAAGGCTGTCATTTATTGTGGTTTAGCACATCAGAACAAGGGTGTTACTAAGTGCCATCACACATATTGAAGTGCTAAACTAAACTAAGCGCTAACCCTAAAACAAAAGCATGGATTTACCTTGAAAAGGGACTTGCTTTGGCTGCTCAGTTGGTAAAGGCAATGTGCAACTGAGTAATACAGACCACAAGGTCCCAGAATCGGTTGCTATTTTAAGTCGGAACTAGTGGAGCTTGCGCAGGGCATTCTCCGGGCGATAGAACAAAAGAGGCCCGCTAAAGGTAAGTGTCAAATTATTTCTGGGAGCCACAGAGGAGCAGGAGTGCTCTTCTGGGACCCACAAAAATAACCTGAGCCGCTGCCCCCCGCCCTTTGCGATTGCAATCGCCGGGCGCCACAGTCCGATTTTGAGGCCTCAATCTGGTGAGCTGCACCTGTTTGGTGCCCCGCAGCTCACCTGCCTCAAAATCGAGAGGCCCTCTTCGCAGCCGGAATGGTCAGCTGACCAGCCACACCGCCGATCGGTCACCCAAATCTCAAAATATACGCCATTGTGTGAAGACAGGATTGGGTTTGGCTGTAAACCCCCTCCTCATCCCATGTATGTTACTTAATATACATATAAGATGGATTTTCTGGTACAGGTATTCATGAAGGTTTAATATACAGGCCAGGTAAATGATCACTTTTGTAAAACTGCAGGAACAGCAAGAACATGTCACAGCAGAAGAAAGGGACCTTGTTTCAAACTATACATGAACCTATTTGGAAAAGAGTCATAGGGTATTGAAAATTTTAAGCTAAACGGGCTACTGGGTAATAGCTCAATAGAGGTACCACACTGAAAGGAATTTTCTGTATTCCAGTCACAAGGGCATCACTTTCCTGGACCTGGTGGTTTACATCTTAGGGTTTTAAAAGCTGCAGAGATAGTGAATGCATTGGTTTTGATCTTCCAGAAGTCCCTAAATTCTAGAACGGTCCTCATGGATTGGAAGGTAGCAAATGTAATCCCACTATTCAAGAAAGGAGGGAGAGCGAAAACAAGGAACTATAGGCCAGTTAGCCTGTCATCAGTAGTAGGGAAACTGCTAGAATCTATTATTAAGGACGTGGTAACAGGGCACTTGGAAAATCACAATGTGATTAGGCAGAGTCAACACGGTTTTATGAAAGGGAAATCATGTTGGGCAAATCAATGAGAGTTTTTTGAGTGATGTAACTAGCAGTGTAGATAAGGGAGAACCAATGGATGTAGTATATTTAGATTTTCAGAAGGCTTTCAATAAGGTGTCACACAAGAGGTTGTTGTACAAGATTAGGGCTCATGGCTTTGGGGGTAATATATTAGCATGGATTGAGGATTGGTTAACGGACAGAAAACAGAAAGTAGGAATAAATGGTTCATTTTCGGGATGGCTGGGTGTAACTAGTGGAGTGCCGCAAGGATCAGTGCTTGGGCCTCAGCTATTTACAATCTATATCAATGACTTAGATGAGGGGACTGAGTGTAATATATAGAAACATCGAAACATAGAAGATAGGAGCAGGAGTAGGTGCTTTCTCCTCATATCCCTTGATCCCTTTAGCCTTAAGAAATATATCAAACTCCTTCTTGAATATATTTAATGAATTGGCCTCAACTGCCTTCTGTGGTAGAGAATTCCACAGGTTCACCACTCTCTGGGTGAAGAAATTCCTCCTCATCTCAGTCCTAAATGGCTTACCTCTTATCCTTAGACTGTGACCCCTGGTTCTGGACTCTCCCGCTATCAGTAACATCCTTCCTGCATCTAGTCTGTCTAGTCCTGTTAGAATTTTATCCAAATTTGCTGATGATACAAAGCTAGGTGGGAAAGTAAGCTATGAGGAGGACACAAAGAGGTTGCAAAGGGATATAGATCGGTTAAGTGGTTTGGGCAAGAAGTTGGCAGATGGAGTATAATGTGGGGAAGTGTGAAATTATCCACTTTGGTAGGAAGAATGGTAAAGCAGAATTTTTGTAAAAGGTGAGAGACTAGTAAATGTTCATATTCAGAGGGATTTGGGTGTCCTTGGACACTAATCGCAGAAAGTCAACATGCAGGTACAGCAAGAAATTAGGAACGCAAATGGTATGTTAGCCTTTATTACAAAGGGGTTGGAGTATAAGAGTAAGGAAGTCCTGCTGCAATTATATAGGGCTTTGGTGAGACCACACCTGAACTATTGTGTACAGTTTTGGTCTCCTTACCTAAGAAAGAATATACTTGCCTTGGAGGCGGTGCAACAAAGGTTCACTAGATTGATTCCTGGGATCAGAGGGCCTATACTTTCTGGAGTTTAGAAGAATGAGAGATGATCTCTTTGAAACATATAAAATTCTTGGAGGGCTTGACAAGGTGGATGGTGAGAGGCTGGGGAGTCTAGAACCAGGGGTCACAGTCTCAGGATAAGGGGTCGGCCATTTAGAACTGAGATGAGGAGAAATTTCTTCACTCAGAGGGTGGTGAATCTTTAGAATTCTCTACCCCAGAGGGCTGTGGACGTTGAGTATATTCAAGACTGAGATCAATAGATTTTTGGACACTAAGGGAATCAAGGGATATGGGGATAGGGCGGGAAAGTGTTGATGTAGAAGTTCAGCCATGATCTTATTGAATGGCGGAGCAGGCTCGAAGGGCCAAATGGCCGACTCCTGTTCCTATTTCTTATGTTCTTGTGTTTTATGTTCTTATCTGAACATTCTTATAGTAAGTATAGTCAAATAGACTGGGGAGCTGCAAAAAACATTCATCCTATGGAGTTTATCCAGGTAGGGATACAAAGGATATTTTAATCTGAATAGACAATGAAATAGTTCCAAATCATCTTGTTTGATCTTTCCATATTTCATCCCAGAAAGATCAGGAGTGAACTAAGTGATATACAGTACCCATAATGCCATATTTTCTCTTTCAGATACAATTGACATTTGTATGGGGCTTCTCATGTAGGAGAACATCTGAAGACATTTAACAATGAGGAAAAAGAGGGATGAAAGAAATGGGTAAACTTAAGAGAGAAGGTGTTTTAAAAGGCCTTTGAAGGAAATGAGAGAAGTGGAATGATATAGGTGCGGAGAACACAAACATAGTGACAGATTGGCCACTGATGGTTAAGCAGAGGGAACAGAGATCAAACAGTAAGTCAGAGAAGTGGAGAGTGCATGGTGGGACATATAGTTGGAGAAGACCACTTGTTTAGGAAGGGGTCAGGCTGTGAAGAGATTTATAAATGAAGCTAAAGATCCTGAAATCATTAGCTGGAGAACAGCAAGCCTGGGGAACTTGACAAGCATAGGGGTAACAACAATGGGAGATAGGTTGGATTGCAGTGTAAGTGTTGACGCGTTTTGGTCTGCCCCTCGCAGAGTCAGTAATATATCAAAGTGTTACTGTTACTTCACATATCTTTGTCCACTCTTTCTCAGGGATGCTATGTTCCAAGTCTCATTCCCATCATCTGAATTGCTGCAGTGTTTCCAGGATGCATCGATTGGGAGGATGACCAAAGAAGAGCCGTTGGTCTCGGGAGTGACATCGTGAAGCGAGGACACAGCCACTCCACAGCAAGACCGTTACCTGGGTAGGTTTTGATGAAACTACTCCAGCTGAGAGCAGTATAAAATTGGCTGTTCTATACTGCGAGTTTTGCTCTTAATTTGCAATCATAGCAAGGTGAATGAAAATGAAAATTCTAGTGGAACAGGAAGATTAATTGTGCATTAAACTGTGTCAAATTAAACCATCGAGAAATCCTCTGCTCTTTGTCACTGAGAGTTTCCTCACAACTAGTGTTATTAAAGCACAAAACATAGACATGTGTTAAAATGGGGTATAACCTCTCACTTAGATAAAAAATAAACCATTTCCTGTGAATTCTGCAGCAGAGAATACAATTGTATTATAACAGCTAACCAAAAAGATGCTGACGGGGGTCAATAAGGTGAAAAGTAATTCATTTACTGTGGTTTAACACATCCGAAAAAGGGTGTGACTGAATATTACAACACCTTTTGGAGTGTCACACTCCAGGCAAAAGCATGTTTGGTTTTATTTTGTTTAATTTTTTTTTAAGTCATCTGCCTTCATTGTCAGTGACACAGTTGAGAAATCTGGGAAATCATTGCTCTATGATTTTAGTCTTCTAGTTTTTTGGATCGTCAAACAGTCTTCAGCTTGACGGGGAGTCTTAGCAGTTGAAATATTAGCCGTGAATGGCAGTGTTTGTCAGCTGCTGACATGATGCACAAAGTGCTATTTTCAGAGCCGGTTTTAACTTGGAGCAAGAATCAGAGATGCAGGGGACTGAAGTGGGTGGCAAATCCTCCGGTCCCCGGAGCGTGAGGCCCGGCAGATTTTAACTCCCAGGCCTCATTTGCACGCACGGACTCTGACTCCTGCCCGAAGCCAGTGGGATTGATGCCACTGCGTGCGGGAGTCAAAATTGCTACGGGTCAGGTCCCTGATGCCGGAGATATATGGCGCAAGTTTTCAGGGAATTGTGGCCATCGTCACAATGTTAGGCTCAACTGATTTGATTTGCTTTGTTCCATTGTGTTTGTAAAGAATTAAAACAAGGTTTGCCATCGTTTTGTGACGGCGGAGCTCCTTTAAGAATCAGCAACTACAGAGAGATGCCTGTGTTTGAGAATGAGCATATTGTGCCATGCAGCTTCAGTTTGATGAAAGAGTGTTTTGGCAAAACTTTTATTGTTTTGAAAGTGAGCTAAGATAGAATGTTTTACCGAAATTTGATCATGGTGACATATAGAGATAATGTTATATTGTAGGAGTTGACAAATTCCTACGAATAACTGAGATCGACACAGGAGAACAATGAAACAGGTCTTTACTCAACGGAGATGCCACCAGGACTGCCTGGGCAGTCACGTGGTTTGCGACGTGGCATCATCGCGTTTGCCCGTGTTTTCCCGCGCTCTTAAAGGGGCCACGCCCCGTACATGCAAACTCTATATACAAAACACAGTAATGCCTAACACAATGGTACAGGCTTAGGCTGGTGTTAGAACATCGTTAAAGAGAATTATGTATAGTTAGCCAGAGTCATTCAGGGGTTCTGCCACATGCGCCCCCCCAGAATTCGCTTTAACGGACAAAGTCAAACGGTGAGGGGGTCTGACGAGCCTGTCAGAACGACTCCTGTACTCTTGAGGCTGCAGGGCGGCCGGCGGTCTGGCGGGCAGTCGCACTTGGTCTGCCGTAACGACGATGGGTGGCCGACCTTGTCTCGGCGGTTGTGTTGTCTCGACGGGGCAGTCGAGTTCCAAATGTGCTGGCATTAAGCGATCGACCGAAATGTGGTCCGGTTTACCAACGACATCTACCGTGAAGGCTTTGTCCCCTGCTTCCAACACGCGGAAGGGACCGGTATATGGGGCCTTGAGTGGATCCCTATGTGCGTCATGGCGAATAAAGACGTACTCAGCCTTGTGAAGCTCCGTGGGAACGTGTGACCTCTGCAGCCCATGGTGCGAAGTGGCCATCGGTGTGAAACATCTGGCTGCCTCTTGGTGACTAGCAAGCTGGTCAGACGCGGACCATGGCTCCGTCGATTATTGGTAGGAAGTCCCCTGGGACTCGCAGCGGCTGACCATACATGAGTTCTGCAGATGAAGAGTGAAGGTCTTCTTTGGGGGCCGTGCGAAGGCCCAACAGGACCCATGGTAACTTGTCTGCCCATCCACCGTCCTGGAGGCTGGCCCTCGGGGCGGCTTTCATTGAGCGGTGGAAGCGTTCGCAGAGGCCATTCGCCTGTGGGTGGGAGGCTGTGGTGCGGTGTAATTTGACACCGAGTCCTTGGGCCACTGCATTCCAGAGTTCGGAGGAAAACTGCGGTCCCCTGTCCGACGAAATATCTGCGGGCACTCTGAAATGGGCGATCCAGGAGGAAATGAACGCCCTGGCCACGTCCGCCGAAGTAGTGGATGACGGGAACCGCCTCTGGCCATCTGGTGGTGTGGTCAACCATGGTCAGGATGTGTGAAAAACCATGGGAGGGTGGGAGTGGTCCTACCAGGTCCACGTTGACATGGTCAAAACATCGCTCCGGAACTGTGAAGGCGGCCAACGGAGCTTTGATGTGGCGCTGTACCTTTGCCTTTTGGCAGACCATGCAGGTGTTGGCCCAGTCGCGGACATCTTTATGCATGCCATGCCATACAAATTTCGCGGACATCAGCTTCTGAGAGGCCTTCCTTCCAGGGTGTGACAACCCATGTATGGCGTTGAACACTTTGCGGCACCAGACGACTGGCACGACAGGGCAAGGATCCTGTACGGGGACGTCACACAACAGCCTGGTACCTGCCGAATGGAACTTGACGTCGGCCAACTGGAGGCCGGTGATGGCTGTTCTGTAAGCTTGTACTTCCGGGTCTGAGGCTTGGTCCGCAGCCATGAGGGCGTAGTCGATGCCCAAATGAACCGTATTGACGACCGCGCGGGAGAGGCAGTCTGCCACCAGGTTTTCCTTACCGGCCACG
Organism: Somniosus microcephalus; assembly: GCF_052327205.1. Classification (NCBI taxonomy): domain Eukaryota; kingdom Metazoa; phylum Chordata; class Chondrichthyes; order Squaliformes; family Somniosidae; genus Somniosus; species Somniosus microcephalus. The sequence continues at coordinate 43,542,914 of NC_140988.1, forward strand.
TGCCGTATATCCGTGGTGAATTCGGATATGTAGGTCTTTTGACGCTGCTGTCGGGCTGACCACGGTTCGGCGGTCTTGGACATCGCAAAGGTCAGCGGCTTATGGTCCACAAAGGCGGTGAAAGGCCGTCCTTCCAGAAGGAACCGAAAATGGCGGATGGCCAGAAAAAGGACGAGCAACTCCCGGTCGAACGTGCTGTATGCTCTCTCATTCTGCCGTAGTTGATGGCTGAAGAATGCCAACGGCTGCCACGTCACGTTCACCCACTGCTGTTGCACGGCACTGTCTGCGTAGTCCGACGCGTCGGTGGTGAGGGCGATGGTGGCTCCTGGCAGCGGGTGCGCCAGCATAGTCGCGTTGGCTAAGGCGCTTTTGGTGTCGGCGAACGCTCGGACCATGTCATCCATCCAGTCTACCGGGTTCTTGCCAGTCTTGCCCTTGAGGGCCTCGTACAGGGGCCGCATGAGTAGTGCTGCCTTAGGCATGAAACGGTGGTAAAAATTTACCATGCCTAGGAATTCCTGCAGGGCTTTTATGTTCTGCGGGCGTGGAAAGGATGTCACCGCCTCTACCTTTGAAGGTAAAGGAACCGCTCCCTCTGAGGTGATGCGATGCCCCAGGAAGTCAATTTGGTGCAGGCCAAACTGACACTTGGCCGGGTTGATAATCAGGCCATGTTGGCTGAGGCGTTGAAAAAGGGTGCGTAGGTGACAGGTATGTTCTTCCTTGGTAGGACTGGCAATTAGAATATCATCCAGCTAGATGAAGAGGAACTTGAGGTCCCGCAGCACGGAGTCCAACAGGCGTTGGAAAGCCTGGGCGGCGTTCTTTAACCCAAACGGCATCCGTAAAACTCGAAGAGGCCGAATGGGGTGATGACTGCAATCTTCTGGACATCCTGTGGATGAACTGGGACCTGGTGGTAGCCTCGGACGAGGTCGACTTTTGAGAAAACGGTGTTCCCTGCCAAATGGGCAGAGAAATCCTGGATATGGGGAATCGGGTACTGATCAGGAGTGGTGACGTCGTTTAGTCGTCAATAGTCGCCGCATGGCCGCCATCGCCGCCAGGCTTTGGGATGATATGGAGGGGTGAAGACCAGGGACTATTCGACTGGCGAATAATCCCTAACCGTTCCATGGTGGCGAACTCCGCCTTTGCGACCGCCAGCTTGCCAGGTTCCAGGTGCCGGGCCCGCGCGTAGACCGGGGAGTCGTTGGTGGTGATGTGGTGTTCCACACCATGTTTCGTGGCTGTGGAGGAGATTGTGGGTCTTGTCAGATCGGGCAATTCGCTGAGCAAGCAAGCGAACTCATCAGGAGACGGTGCGTGACGTAGTGTTACTGCGATAACACGGAAGGGAATTAAAAGTGGCTGCGTTGATCAGCCGCCGGTTCCGAACGTCGACCAGGAGGCTGTTGGCGCACAGGAAATCCGTGCTGAGGAGGGGCTGGGAAACTTTGGCCGTAACAAACTCCCAGTGAAAACGTTGCCCCCCGAGGCACAACTCCACTCGCCGTCTGCCGAAGGTCCGAATTGTGCCGCCATTGGCCGCTTCAAGGGCGGGGCCGTGATTCTCCGTCAGCACATCGAGGGCGGACGCGGGTAAAATTCTGCACTGCGCTCCGGTGTCGCACAGAAAACGACGACCTGAGGGTATCGGTGATGAACAGCAATTTTCCCGCGTTGCCGATCGCCATCGCGGCTGCAGGGTGCCCGTTAGATCCCGTTCCTCGGTGGCCGCAGTGTCAGATGATGCTGGGTTTTTTTGGGGGGAAAACTGCAGGGAGGGCGGCAACGCTTCGCCTTCGCGCTGAACTGCGCGTGGTAGAAACACAGTCCAGCAGGCTGACGAGCTGGGGCGGCGTCTGCAGGGGATGGGTGCCTCGTGGCGGTGCAGTACTGCCGAGTTACAGCAAAAATGTTGTCAGCCTCCGCCGCGAGTGTTGCGCAGTCTTCAGTTTCAGATCTGGCCAGGGCAGTTTGTACCTGTTCAGGCAGTTGGCTGAGGAAAATTTCGCGGAATAGGAAACATTCCCGTTCTGAGCCCAGGAGTGTGAGCATTTGGCTCATCAACTCTGAAGGCTTGGAGTCCCCGAGCCCGGGCATAGCGAGTAATCGACGGGCGCGCTCCGATTTTGTGAGCCCGAAAACTTGCAGTAACCGCGCTTTGAGGGTTTCATACTTGCGCTCCGTTGGGGGGTTTTTGAGGAGGCTGATGATCCGAGAGGCAGTAGAGCTGTCGAGTGCAGAGACCAAGTAAGATACTTGGTCTGATCCGCATCGATGTTCCTCAGGGCGAACTGGGCCTCGACCTGAATAAACCACGAGGGCGCTTGCTGCTCCCAGAACTGCGGTAGCTTTAGCGAAACGGTGTTTGCCTCCATGCTGTGCTCTTCTTCTGTGAAAACGTTCACAAAAACGGGGTCACCAATGTAGGAATTGACGAATTCCTACGAATAACTGAGATCGACACAGGAGAACAATGAAACAGGTCTTTACTCAACGGAGATGCCACCAGGACTGCTTGGGCAGTCACGTGGTTTGCAACGTGACGTCATCGCGTTTGCCCGCGTTTTCCCGTGCTCTTAAAGGGGCCACGCCCTGTACATGCAAACTCTATATCCAAAACACAGTAATGCCTAACACAATGGTACAGGCTTAGGCTGGTGTTAGAACATCGTTAGAGAATTATGTACAGTTAGCCAGAGCCATTCAGTGGTTCTGCCACAATATTATATTTTGATGCAATTTACATAATTCTATTGTTTGCAGACAAATACTTAGTGGTAGCTGCACCAGCATGTTAGTCTTTCACTTAAGAGATCTGGGTTTCAATCCTAATCTCAACTGGCATTCACACTTTCCTTAGAGTGTATTTGCTACTGTCAGCCAGGTTCACTGTTGGACTGAGGCTAAGCTAGGTGAATTGGAGACAATTTTTGAATTGGGTATCTTATACAACAATGATGAGAATTTTTTCTAGTGGACTTTGGGGGTATTTAGACTGAGGGGGTCTACCTGTCGCTCTGCAGCCTTCCAAAAATTTAATTTTTGGGGCACACTTTGGAAGGAATTTTAATCTGGAGACTGGTTGGGAGAGGGAGGGGTGGGGGCTTGAAAGCGGGTAACCCGGGAGAGCGTCAAATATTTGGTACTTCACTATAGGCTCAAGCGTCAACTTTCAGTCGGCATCTTCCTCTTCAAACACATCTGGCTCCAGATATTTCAGGTAAAAGAACTGTTTTCTGTTTGATCAGCAAGGTGGAACTGGTTTAGTGGATCCCGTGCCACATGAGGCATTTTGAGTAACATTATATTCAAGCAACTTTGATCATAAGCATCGGAGGCCTCGGGTGGGGGTGGTGAGGAGGGGGGTGTTTGAGGCAGGAATGCTGGATCCAGTAGGTAAGTGTAAAGGTGCTTACGTCCTGGATTCAGCAGTCCTCACATTACTTTAGCTGGTGGGTTCCCTGAGGCCTGAGAAACCTGACCAGCCAGAATTAAATTTGAAATGCTGGTTAAATCTGAGGTATGCAGCCTCATTATAATATTTAAATGGGAGACCCGCCTCCTGGGAGTGGGTTGACTGCCCCCCCCCACCCCCCAACCCCCCCCTCCCCGTCCGTCCAACCTCTGTTAAAACCATAAGTGGGTGGGTTGGAGGAGTGTTGGGGTTGGGATTCCGTTTTTTAACATTTTAATCTCCCACTCGACCCCAACACACCTGTTTTTTGGGGTTAAAATTCCCCCCTTTGTCTTGTATAATGTAGCTAGCCACGAGGATAAATACTCATGATATAAAAAGACACCACACAATTAAAGTACACAAAACCTGCCCCCTGATGACGTAATGATTTTATCTAGTGAGTAGCTGATCTATACGGATCAAGTACCCCAGCCCGCATTCAGCCAGCCAGATATTGACCAGTAGCCAGCCAAACCACAACCAGCCGTCACCACCAGCCAGCCACCAAAGGCATAACCAGCCCCTGTCCACCACCAGCAGCAGCACCAGAACCCATCCACCCATCACTCGCAGCCAGCTGCTGGTCCTTGGCAAGCCAGCAGCATCCAGTCTGCAGGTGTCCACTAGGAAAGAGTTGGAGGTTTGGGAGTGGGGGAAGGGAGATAGAGGTCTGAGGGAGGGTAAACTGCCCTGCCCTGTTGAAAGAAAAATTGAAAAACATTGCAAAAATGTAACTGCTGCAATCCTTACTGCTGGACAAGGGTGCAGGAAACAGTCTGGTGTATTAGCAGATTGTGACAGAGTACAAATAGTTCACAGATGAACCCCCATTTTAGTGTGGCCCTGGTCCATGTTGGCACCCTTTTCCCTCTTCCAGTTCATGCTGGCTCTCTGCCTGACATGAATCTTGTCATTCATGGGAAATGACTTATGAAATAATACTGGGCGGCCTGCTGGTGGCGCTGTCCAGGGAGAGTATAAATACTCGGGCATGGGGCCAGCTTGCTCAGGACATCCTTTAACAGGAACTAGTGAAGGACACAACTAGATCTCCATGTTGAAAAACAGTTGATTAAAGCCTTGTTTAATACTCAGACCAAGTGCCTCGTAGTTTTCTTACATCAATTTAATCAACTGCCACCCTGTTCCATGCTCTGAGTGATTTGGGAACAGACAGCTACGATTCAAACTGTAGAAGGGAACTCGGACGTAGTAATCAATCCATCATGGAGAAACTACTCAGACCTGCCCGTCTCGACCTGGACCCAAATTCACTTACAGATGCTAAGGTATGGAAACACTGGTATCGTACCTTCAGCAACTTTCTCGAGGAGTGTGGTGAGAATGTTCCTAATAAGTTATGAATGCTTGCCAATTATATATCCTCTCATGTGTTTGACTATATCGAAGACTGTGTAGACTATGGCTCCGCTATCCAAACACCTACTTGCTTACTATGGTGGACGATTATTCACGCTTTCCCTTTGCTTTCCCCTGTCCCAATATGCTTACTTCCACCGTGATCAAATGCCTCGATCAGGTCTTTCCCCTTTGCGGTATGGCCAATTTCATCCACTCTGATCGGGGTCCCTCCTTCATGTCAAGCAAACTCAAAAGCTATCTTTCCCAACGGGGAATCGCCACAAGTAATACGACACCGTATCATCCTATTGGAAACGGACAGGTTGAGAGATACAACACCATTGTTTGGAACGCTGTTCATCTTGCACTGAGGTCACATAACCTATCAGACCAGCAGTGGGAAACTATGCTCCCTGACACGTTGCATTCCATCAGGTCTCTTCTTTCTACATCCACCAATGCTTATCCTCACGAACAATTCTTTGGGTTCCAGCGTCGCTCCACTCATGGGACGTCCCTACCATCATGGTTGGCAGCTCCTGGCCCCATGCTGCCCCGAAGATTCGTCTGATCCTCTAATAGTGATCCCCTCGTTGACGAAGTGGAACTGACGGATGTCAATCCCACATACATGCAGGTGCGGTACCCTGATGGCCGGGAATCCACAGTGTCACTTCGGGATCTGGCTCCTTGCCCAACCTGTCCCATGGACCCAATCGATAGTGGGACCCATATTAATAACGCCAATACCCTGTGCTCCTCTGAGGATAACGCCCTACCCGGGACATCAAGGAATCTGCCAGCTATTCCACCGGATCAAACCGGGGAACAGAGCGCTCCCCGCTGGATAGCCACCCAAAGCCAGGACGCCGGTCAGTCACCGACTACTAAGCAGGGTGAAGCCAGCTCTGCGCCGGTGGGGGCCCGCACCCGGAGCCACGATCTCCCCAGTCCCCCTCAGGTCGATCAAGGTGACACGAACTCTGCCGGCCCGCCGGTACGAACCAAGCAACCCAGGGACCAAAACACGGTCCGAGGAGACATGCCTTCAGGCCTCCAATGGAGATCCAAATGACTGCATCTATTCTTAGTCCGATTAATTCGGTAGAAGGAAGCCACCGGACTTCCAATCTTTCAGGCGGGAAGAATGACATGAATCTTGTCATTCATGGGAAATGACTTATGAAATAATACTGGGCGGCCTGCTGGTGGCGCTGTCCAGGGAGAGTATAAATACACGGGCATGGGGCCAGCTTGCTCAGGACATTCTTTAACAGGAACTAGTGAAGGACACAACTAGATCTCCATGTTGAAAAACAGTTGATTAAAGCCTTGTTTAATACTCAGACCAAGTGCCTAGTAGTTTACTTACGTCACTGCCCTTACCTCCACAGTCCATTCGGCCACTGTTTCTTTCCCCTCCCTTCATGCCGACTCCCCTCTCACTCCAGTCCATGCTAGCACTTGCCACCCTCCACTCAATGCTCCCATATTTACTACTCCCTCTTCCCCTCCTTCCAACCTCAGTCCTCCTGTCAGTTCTGCTCCACCTTGTGCCCATCTGCATTCCTATGGAATTTCTGTCCACAGTCTGTAATTGCAGTCAATCATCACAGTTTGTCTAGCTTTAAAAGGATTTATTTACAATATAGTTGTCAAACATCTGCGTTTGGTTTGGACATCAGTATTTACAGCCCCATTTACATGGAAACCAGCTGGCTGCTGAGGTTGATATATGGGCCGACTGCTTTCCTGGCACGAACAGGGGCTAGATGTGCTTGGGAGCTATGTCATGATTCAGGCTTGAATTCCAATCTCAGTCACTATTGCGATCATTCCCTGTCGGTAAAATGCTCCAGAGAAAAGCATGGCGTTCTTCTTCTTCCTAACATTGTAACTGTAATGCCTAAATTTATCCGGAGATGGTCACTGTCTCACCCCTGAGCTGCTTTATAATGATGTTCGGCAAATTCAGAAGCAGGTAATGAAATGCAGTTGCATTCAAGTGCTGCGTAAAATTTCAAAGGCCCATTGAAGTAAAAGATTCTAATAATTATAACTGCCATCTTGAATCATATATTACAGTAATGTCATCACAAATGTTGAATTTTTATTGTACTGAAATTGTTGGGACACATACCTACCCTACATGTATTTAGACATGTTGCTTAAAATATGAACTGTAGAGTGTAATATATTAAAGCACTTTTTGCAGTTTATTTTAACAAAACATTTACATTTCAGTTTTCATCAACATTGACTGTCTACAGCCCTTTGTAGGATGTGACAGGAGCGTAGGTTACCAAAGTGTAGAGTTTGTTCGGAGAGTCCTCATCCCCATTGCGTTTTCTGGATAAACGCACACGAATGCATTATGGAACATTCCTTACACCTTTAGTCCAAACAGCCTTGTTCAGACGAGTATCAATGCGGACATCAGGAGTACCCATCTCCTTCACTGCAAATTTACGGATCTCCTTAATAGCACGAGGAGCACGTCTCTTAAAACCCATGCCATGGATACACTTGTGCACATTTATTGTATATTCCCTCGTAACCACCTCGTTGATGGCAGAACGGCCCTTATTTTCCTCTCCACCTTTCTTAGCAGGAGCCATTCTGTCGGGAAAATGCTGGAAAGAGCGTCTTAAAGGAGGAAAGAGAGGTAAAGAGGTGGAGAGGTTTAGGCAGGGAATTCCAGAGCTTAGGGCCTCGGCAACAGAAGGCACAGCCACCAAAGGTTGAGCAATTTAAAATTAGCGATGCTCAAGAGGGCAGAATTAGAGGAGTGCAGATATCTCGGGAGGTGGGGGGCGGTTGTGGGGCTGGAGGAGATTACAAAGATAGGGAGCGGCGAGGCCATTGCGGGATATGAAAACAAGGATGAAAATTTTAAAATTGAGGCATTGCTTAAAGGGGAGCCAATGTAGGTCAATGAGCACAGGAGTGATGGGTGAACGGGACTTGGTGCGAGTTAGGACATGGACAGTCGAGTTTTGGATGACCTCAAGTTTATATAGGGTAGAATGTGAGAGGCCAGCCAGGCGTGCATTGGAACAGTCAGGTCTAGAGGTAACAAAGGCATGGATGAAGGTTTCAGCAGCAGATGAGTTGAGGCAGGGCCCGGAGACAGGCGATCTTACGGAGGTGGAAAGAGGCGGTCTTAGTTATGGCATGGATATATGGTCGGAAGTTCATTTCAGGGTCAAATATGACACCAAAGTTGCGAACAGTTGTGGTTCAGCCTCAGACAGATGCTAGGGAGAGTCGGTGGCTAGGGAACGGAGTTTGTGGTGGGGACCAAAGACAATGGCTTAATTCTTCCCAATATTTAATTAGAGGAAATTTCTGCTTATCCAGTACTGCATGTCGGACAAGCAGTCTGATAATTTAGAGACCGTGGAGGGGTCGAGAGAGGTGGTGGTGAGGTAGTGCTGGGTGTTGGCAGTGTACATGTGGAAACTGACGCTGTGTTTTTGGATGATGTCGCCAAGGGGCAGAATGTAGATGATAAATTGGGGGGGGGCCAAGGATAGATCCTTGTGGGACACCAGAGGTAACGATGCGGGAGCAAGAAGAGAAGCCATTGCAGGTGATTCTCTGGCTACGATTAGAATGGAATTAGGCGAGTGTAGTCCCACCCAGCTGGACGATGGTGGAGAAGCGTTGGAGGAGGATGGAGTGGTCAATCTCCACAGTGAATACATCAAAAGATGGGCATTACAGGGTTGGTACTTTGGAGGTTGTCATATCTTAAGTCCCTCAAAAATGCAAGTTGCAAACAGAAGCAAAAATAAATATGAAAGCTAAATAAATAGTGCATTTGGGTCCATGGGATTCCCCCTAGACTGACTCAATAGAAAATGTGTGCAAGCCAAGACCTGGTGGTAACAGCAGATAAGAGACAGTTGGACAGCCTGCAATGCTGTTGATGGGTGTGGGTGTAACTAGCCTGACAGGAAAATAACTTAATGTGAGCTAAGTGGGGCTATGAGTACATTACCTTAAATGGGGAGACAGTAACAAATGCCTGCTAAGGGTGCAATTACACTACAAGTTTAGCATTGGTTTGAAGCAATATCTACTTTGCACTTATGCTAAACTTGCAATTTGGAAACAGGGCTCAACTTGATTCTGGAGTGAAGTGAGACTCCCTGGAGGTGGTATTCTCACAGAGCTTTAGTATGGTATCAAACCTGGTTTACAAAGTCCTCATGGGGTCCAATAGACCCATTGGGTACAATTTTGTTTAGAGAACTAAGGGGAAAAATTCAGTTGATTAGCACCTCCTGTTAGCGCTCTAAGAGGGTGCTAATGGGGCACAAAGCAACTAGCACCCGGGCGCGACGTTTGCGCCACACGCAAAATTGACCAGACATTTTGCGGCACCGTTAAACACTACCGCCACAATCTCCTGCGCCCGCAGATCGTGACATCAGTCGAGCGTCCCCTGCCTTTCTGCCTGCCGCTAGAGGGGAACGTTTTGCAGTCAGGAAGGGGCTGGGGGAGCGCTATTTAAAGGCGGCCGCTTCCTGCATTTTTTTTGTCAGCAAAAGTTTTGGTTTTAACGCTGTCCTAAGGAGTTTTGGCCCTCAGCACCACTTTTGAGGTTCCTAAGCGCCGAGCTCTTTCCCTGGGCCTATCCATTAGTGCTTCCAACACAATTGCTTTTGAGGTCTCTCCAGGCCGAGATTCAAGGCTGCACTGAGCAGGGTGTGGCTGGCCAGCAAGATGGCCCCTCCCCTTTAAGAACTGGCCGGCGCCATTGTGTCTGTGTGCCATTGCTAACTGACATCACATGAGCTTCACCAGCGCTCTGAGGTCGCGCCTCGCTCCTCGGCGTTAAGAGAGGTGTGTAGTGCCTGATTTAGCGCTCAAATCACCTCCAGGGGCGATAGAGGCCAAGTTTGCAGTCGGAGGCGATAATTAGCGCCGGGCGCTAAACTTTGCACCCGGCCGATAATAGCATCCCAAATGGGGCGATACTGAATTTCTCCCCCCAAGAATTTTGCCCTTCCTTATTTTGAATGTTTAGGGTTAGATTTTCCTCCATTTTCACACTTGTCTTCCAGCCAATGAGGAAAATTGTCATTTTCCATCCCAAATCTCTAGCCAGAACCATTTTCCACAGTACTTCCAGCAATGCCTGCCGCGTCCTAGCCCTGCCGCATGAAAATTCTAATGGTGATGGGGAGGCTGAGGGGGGTTTGTGGCAGGATCTGGTATCCTTCCCATAACGTCCAGTGATGGCCAATGGGAAGCATCGCCTGTACAAACCAGGCATTGGGGTCTGCTTGTGGCAGACCAGATACAGTCCACAGGTAAAGGCCACAAGAGCCCAAGGAAAACATGCTGGTAGGTCCATAACAATTTTTTTTTTAATGTATTCAAGTTTTCAATAGTGCTTTTTAATTTTTTTGTCAAGTATCTAGTGTTTTTTAAGCTTTTAAAGTATTATTAAATAGTTCTATTAAAAAAATTTATAGCGGAAGAAATCCACCATATGTGTGTAATGAGGCTGCACTGCGGAAAACTGGGCTGATTCTAGGAGTTCCATTGATTGGTGATTTCAGCACTAAATCCACTACAGAGGAAAATCTCGGCCTTAAATTTCTAACTGTTGGGAGACAGCTCTGACAATGAGTGCATCACCTTCAAAAGCGAATGTGCAACCATCTGCTTTTTCCATGGACATCAGCTTTTCCAGGTCCCATTCACAGGGCTGTTTTGGGGCTGTCTGAGGTCGGTTGCCCTGTGAAACTGACGCATTTGCCCCCCGGAATGAAAATTGGAGAGATCGAACTCGAATGACATATAACCGATGACAAGTCTTTGTCAGCAATGTCAGTTATCATTGTTTCCCAAATTTACTCATTTTTGCGTGATGTCTCCTAGTTCGTAGAGAATTTGGACAAATGATCCTACAGTTTCTTTCTGCCAATGTTGGTGAAGAATTAAGTTATATTTGGTACAAAGTATTCATAACATCTTTGCATCAGTGTGTCGTAGATATCTGATGATTGGACTCAAATGTGAAAGCTTTATAAACATACTCTGCTTCTTACCCACTGCCATAAACAAGAATGCTAACCTATCTAATCCCATCACTCTTTATGAAGCTTTGTTGTGATCCGAAACTGAAAATCTTTGTTTTTTGACCACACCATTGGCTGGCTGAAGTTAACGCTTTCTGCTGAATTGAATTTAAGCAGACTGAGAATTTCTGTTCTCCACAAATATTTAGAGTTTTAGTTTACTTCTGCCATCATATCATATGAGTAGGCCAAAGCTTGTCTTAATTTTAAACAGATTTATTTAAAATAAACTAAAATAGTATTTGACTTGATTTCCACAACAGTCTCCCAACTGAAGAGAATGATAGATGTGGTGGAGGAGAGGGAAACACAACAATATGTGAAAAAACTATGTATAAAGTATGAAAACAAAAAGGTGTTTTTAGTATAAAAACAGAAAATGCTGGAAATAACGGGCGAAAGGTCACTGACCTGAAACGTTAGCCCTGTTTCTCTCTCCACAGATGCTGCCTGACCTGCTGAGCATTTCCAGCATTTTCTGTTTTTATTTCAGATTTCCAGCATCTGCAGTATTTTGCTTTTGTATTTGTGTAAGGTATTTTTGGTATTGGCTTACAAAGCCTTGACTCAGTGGTAGCAAATAAGAGCATACGGCCCCTCAAGCCTGCTCCGCCATTCAATAAGATCATGGCTGATCATCGACCTCAACTCCACTTTCCTGCCCAATCTCCATGTCCCTTGATTCCCCTAGAGTCCAAAAATCTATCTATCTCAGCCTTGAATATACTCAAAGACTCAGCATTCACAGCCCGCTGGGGCAGAGAATTCCAAAGATTCACAACCCTCTGAGTGAAGAAAATCCTCTTCATCTCAGTCTCAAATGGCCGACCCCTTATCCTGAGGCTATAACCCCTAGTTCTAGACACTCCAGCCAGGGGAAACAACCTCTCAGCATCTACCCTCTCAATCCCCTTCAGAATCGTGTATGTTTCTTGTCTAGGCTAACACGTCCGTGCACTGCTGAGGGAGTGTGTTGCTGTCTGTCAGATAAGATGTTAAACCAAGGCCCTGTCTGCCCTCTCCGATAAATATAAAAGATCCCATAGGACTTTTTAAAATTAGTGCAAGGAGTTCTCCTGGTGTCCTGACCAACATTTATCCCTCAACCACGACCACCAAAAACAGATTATCTGGTTATTTATCTCATTGCTGTAAGTGGGACCTCGCTGTGTGCAAATTGGCTTCTGCAATTCCTTACATTACAACAGTGACGACGCTCAAATATACTTCAATGTCTGTGAACCACTTTGGGATATCCTAAGGTGTTATATAAATGCAAGTTCTCTCTTTCTCTCTAAGTCTGTGATTATAAAAGAATGCTGTTTGGCATTTTCAAAACCTCAAACTATTCCTTCTGTCCAGCTGGGTCAGCACAGAACAAGAACATGTATTCTGTGAACGACCTTGGCAGCATTTCTGATGAATGCAAAGTGTACTACATATTCCAAGTCAGGAACATATTGCACATTAGTACAAACAGTTACCTACTCAACTAGCCTCTGGCTTATCTCTCATGAATTATAGTAATGTGCTCACTAATGTAACATAATTCATGACCATAATTCATCATTCAATATCCTGTACATAATTGCAACAGCATTCTTCCATTTAATCTGAACTAAAAGTTGTTTCCCAAAGGTTGATCTAGGCTGAGTGTTGAAAAGAGGCTTCAGTTTACAGGCCCACTGTTGTCTCTCATGCCAATGATGGATATATTCCTCATCGGTTGGAAAGCTCATCTCCAAGGATATTGAAGTCCTGTTGCTTCGTCTCAGTTATAAGTTGATTGACACATAAGTAGAGGTATGCTTCAAACTATCTTGGGAGCAGATTAATGATCATGCATTGTGTCTCAGAATTGATAACCTGTTCAAAGTAAGAATTGGTAACCTGTTCAAATGGACTGATACTTTATCTTGCTTCATTTGGCTTTGTTCCATTAAAGACGCCAGGGTGATGCTGTGCATTATACAGTTCTGGCTCACTTGTACCAGCAGAGTTACACTGCATGCACACAAATGCATACATCCCATCAGGGAGGGGTAACTGACTGTCTCACATCTCCACTATTTACCCTGAGCTACTATCTCCAGATAACAACTCCATCCCCTACCCAAAAGCACCAAAAATTCTACTGTGGACTATTTGGTCATCATAATCTATTTCTACACCTATAATGACCAATTCCATCCTTACCCCTACAATGACCACTTCCATTCCTGCCCCTAGAATGGCCAATTCCATTCCTACCCGTATAATGACCAATTCTATCCCTACCCCGAGAATGACCAATTCTATCCCAACCCCTAGAATGACCAATTCCATCCCTACGCCTAGAATGGTCAACTCCATCCTTAACCCTAGAAGGACCAATTCTATCACTACCCCTGTAATGACCAATTCCATTCCTACCCCTATAATAACCAATTCTATCCCGACCGCTAGACTGGCCAATTCCATCCCTACCACTAGAATAGTCAATTCTATCGCTACACCTAGAATGACCAATTCCATCCCTACCCCCAGAATGACCAATTCTACCCGTACCCCTAAAATGACCAATTCCATCCCTACCCCTAGAATGACCAATTCCATCCCTACCCCGAGAATGACCAATTCCATCCCTACCCCTAGAATAACCAATTCTATCCCTACTGCTAGAATGCCCAATTCTATCATCACACCTAGAATGACCAATTCTATCACCACACCTAGAGTGGCCAATTCCACCCCTACCCCTAGAATGACCAATTCTATCCCTACCCCTAGAATGACCAATTCTATCCCTACCCCTAGAATGACCAATTCTATCCCTACCCCTAGAATGACCAATTCTATGCCTACCCCTAGAATGACCAATTCTGTACCTACCCCTAGAATGACCAATTCCATCCCTACCTCTAGAATGACCAATTCCATCCCTACCCCTAGAATGACCAATTCCATCCCTACCCCTAGAATGACCAATTCCATCCCTACCCCTAGAATGACCAATTCCACCCCAACCCCTAGAATGACCAATTCCACCCCTACCCCTAGAATGACCAATTCCATCCCTACCCCTAGAATGGCCAATTCCACCCCTACCCCTAGAATGGCCAATTCCACCCCTACCCCTAGAATGACCAATTCCATCCCTACCCCTAAAATGACCAATTCCACCCCTACCCCTAGAATGACCAATTCTATCCCTACCCCTAGAATGACCAATTCTATCCCTACCCCTAGAATGACCAATTCCACCCCTACCCCTAGAATGACCAATTCCATCCCTACCCCTAGAATGACCAATTCTATCACCACACCTAGAATGGCCAATTCCACCCCTACCCCTAGAATGACCAATTCTATCCCTACCCCTAGAATGGCCAATTCCACCCCTACCCCTAGAATGACCAATTCTATCCCTACCCCTAGAATGACCAATTCCATCCCTACCCCTAGAATGACCAATTCTATCCCTACCCCTAGAATGACCAATTCTATCCCTACCCCTAGAATGACCAATTCCATCCCTACCCCTAGAATGACCAATTCTATCCCTAACCCTAGAATGACCAATTCCACCCCTACCCCTAGAATGACCAATTCCACCCCTACCCCTAGAATGACCAATTCCATCCCTACCCCTAGAATGACCAATTCCATCCCTACCCCTAGAATGACCAATTCTATCCCTACCCCTAGAATGACCAATTCCACCCCTACCCCTAGAATGACCAATTCTATCCCTACCCCTAGAATGGCCAATTCCACCCCTACCCCTAGAATGGCCAATTCTATCCCTACCCCTAGAATGACCAATTCTATCCCTACCCCTAGAATGACCAATTCCATCCCTACCCCGAGAATGACCAATTCCATCCCTACCCCTAGAATGACCAATTCTATCCCTACCCCTAGAATGACCAATTCTATCCCTACCCCTAGAATGACCAATTCTATCCCTACCCCTAGAATGACCAATTCTATCCCTACCCCTAGAATGACCAATTCTATCCCTACCCCTAGAATGACCAATTCTATCCCTACCCCTAGAATGACCAATTCTATCCCTACCCCTGGAATGGCCAATTCCACCCCTACCCCTAGAATGGTCAATTCCATCACTACCCCTAGAATGACCAATTCTATCCCTACCCCTAGAATGACCAATTCTATCCCTACCCCTAGAATGACCAATTCCACCCCTACCCCTAGAATGACCAATTCTATCCCTACCCCGAGAATGACCAATTCTATCCCTACCCCGAGAATGACCAATTCCACCCCTACCCCTAGAATGACCAATTCCATCCCTACCCCTAGAATGACCAATTCTATCCCTACCCCTAGAATGACCAATTCCACCCCTACCCCTAGAATGACCAATTCTATCCCGACCCCTAGAATGGCCAATTCCACCCCTACCCCTAGAATGGCCAATTCTATCCCTACCCCTAGAATGACCAATTCTATCCCTACCCCTAGAATGACCAATTCCATCCCTACCTCTAGAATGGCCAATTCCACCCCTACCCCTAGAATGGCCAATTCTATCCCTACCCCTAGAATGACCAATTCCATCCCTACCCCTAGAATGACCAATTCTATCCCTACCCCTAGAATGACCAATTCTATCCCTACCCCTAGAATGACCAATTCTATCCCTACCCCTAGAATGACCAATTCTATCTCTACCCCTAGAATGGCCAATTCCATCCCTACCCCTAGAATGACCAATTCTATCCCTACCCCTGGAATGGCCAATTCCACCCCTACCCCTAGAATGGTCAATTCCATCACTACCCCTAGAATGACCAATTCTATCCCTACCCCTAGAATGACCAATTCTATCCCTACCCCTAGAATGACCAATTCCACCCCTACCCCTAGAATGACCAATTCTATCCCTACCCCGAGAATGACCAATTCTATCCCTACCCCGAGAATGACCAATTCCACCCCTACCCCTAGAATGACCAATTCCATCCCTACCCCTAAAATGACCAATTCCACCCCTACCCCTAGAATGACCAATTCCACCCCTACCCCTAGAATGACCAATTCCATCCCTACCCCTAGAATGACCAATTCCACCCCTATCCCTAGGATGGGCAATTCCAACCCTACCCCTAGAATGACCCATTCCACCCCTACCCCTAGAATGACCAATTCCACCCCTACCCCTAGAATGACCAATTCCACCCCACCCCTAGAATGACCAATTCTATCCCTACCCCTAGAATGACCAATTCTATCCCTACCCCTAGAATGACCAATTCCATCACTACCCCTAGAATGACCAATTCTATCCCTATCCCTAGAATGACCAATTCTATCCCTATCCCTAGAATGACCAATTCTATCCCCAGCCCTAGACTGACCAATTCTATCCCTATCCCTAGAATGACCAATTCTATCCCCAGCCCTAGACTGACCAATTCTATCCCTACCCCTAGAATGACCAATTCTATCCCTACCCCTAGAATGACCAATTCTATCCCTACCCCTAGAATGACCAATTCCACCCCTACCCCTAGACTGACCATTCCATCCCTACCCCTAGAATGACCAATTCTATCCCTACCCCTAGAATGGCCAATTCCACCCCTACCCCTAGAATGACCAATTCTATCCCTACCCCTAGAATGACCAATTCTATCCCTACCCCTAGAATGACCAATTCCATCCCTACCCCTAGAATGACCAATTCTATCCCTACCCCTAGAATGACCAATTCTATCCCTACCCCTAGAATGACCAATTCCATCCCTACCCCTAGAATGACCAATTCCATCCCTACCCCTAGAATGACCAATTCCATCCCTACCCCTAGAATGACCAATTCTATCCCTACCCCTAGAATGACCAATTCCACCCCTACCCCTAGAATGGCCAATTCTATCCCTACTCCTCGAATGACCAATTCCATCCCTACCCCTAGAATGACCAATTCTATCCCTACCCCTAGAATTACCAATTCTATCCCTACTCCTCGAATGACCAAATCCATCCCTACCCCTAGAATGACCAATTCTATCCCTATCCCTTTATTTTTTATTTGTTTATGGGATGTGGGCATCACTGGCAAGACCAGCATTTATTGTCCATCCCTAATTGCCCTTGAGAAGGTGGTTGTGAGCCGCCTTCTTGAACCGCTGCAATCTGTGTGGTGAAGGTACCCCCACAGTGCTGTTAGGGAGGGAGTGCCAGGATTTTGACCCAGCGGTGATGAAGGATCGACAATATACTTCCAAGTCAGGATGGTGTGTGACTTGAAGGGGAACTTGGAGGTGGTGGTGTTCCCTTATGTCCTTCTTGGTGGAAGAGGTCGCGGGTTTGGGAGGTGCTGCCGAAGAAGACTTGGCGAGTTGCTGCAGTGCATCTTTTAGATGGTACACACTGTAGCCATGGTACGCCAGTGGAGGGAGTGAATGTTTAAGGTGGTGGGTTGGCGGGGGGGGGGGCGGAGGTTGAGGTGGGGGTCGGGAGTGTCAGCAAACATTGTTTGAATGTGGGGTCCAGGGGAGCACTCCTGGTCCTCCACATTCAGATAAGTAAATGCGAGAAATTTAATTTATAGATTACAGGCGGTCTCAAGGTATGAGTTTTACTGAGTGTAGCTGGCGCTGGAATCGGCCACCTCGGCAAACCAGTCTTGAATTGGGGACCTCAAATTAGGTCCTTTGCATATGCAACTAAGAGGCCTAACATCTGTTTCAGGCGTAGATCCTGGATGCCTTTTTTTTCCTTTCCCAATATGGTGACCAGCACACTTCAAGCCAGAAATGTGCGCACGCTCCCTCCCGCCATATTGAGAGCTTAGTAGGCCAGTTACCACCCAATAAACGGGCCAAATTTATTGGCTAGAGTGGTTACATTGCCTGATCACTCTTACTGAAATCCCTTCTTTTTACTGCTGTAATTGTGTCTTTTATCAATATTGCTACTCCCCCTCCTTCCCCAATTTCCCTGACCTTTCTAAAGATCTTATAGCCTGGAATGATTAACTCCCAATCATGCCCAGTTTGAAGCTAGGTCTCTGTAATGGCTATTACATCACAATCTTTAAGCTGAACTTGTGCTTCTAACTCACTTGCTTTATTTCTTATGCTATATGCATTGATGTACAAAACTCTTATTTGGATAACTTCCCACCCCACCTATATGTCTAACTGGTCTTTTTCTCACACTTTTTGACTTACTGTGTGGATTTTCCCCTCCCACCCCCTAACTAGTTTAAATCTTTCCCCACTGCCCTATTTACTCTTTTCACAAGGATATGTGCTTTTCTGGTTCAGGTGAAGGCCGCCTCATCTGTACAGCCTTTTCTGGCCCCAAAAGTGGTTCCAGTGTCCCAAGCACCTGAAACCCTCCCTTCTACACCATCCTTCCAGCCACACATTGACAGCCCTAATCTTTCTCTCCCTGTCTGATGCAGCACTAGGAGCAATCCAGAGATTACTACTATGGAGGTTCTACTCCTTAAAGTAGAAGTTAATTCCTTGAAATCCCCTTGCAGAACCTCGAACCTGCTCCTATCTATGCTATTGGTTCCCACATAAACCATGATCTGGTTGTTTGTGCTCCCATTTCATAGGTTACCCTCCTCAGTGTCACCCTTTCTGTCTCAAATTTTTTTCTCCAGTGCAAGCAAGTTCAGTTCAACTAGTTTTCCTTCATAACTATGGAGTCCTAGGGGGAAAAATTGAATCGCGCCCCCTTTGGGGCGCTAACTTCGCCGGGCCCCGGAATTGAGTGGTAGCGCCCCAAGAGGGGAGCGGGGCGCTACTGGAAGCGCCCCACCTCCCTCTTGGGGCGCTGCGAGGGAATATCGCGGCGCTACATTCCGCAGCACCACACGCTGTGGCACGTGGCGCTGCGGTATTGCAGGCCTTCCTCCCCCCCTTAAAGGGGAGGGGCCTTGCGCAGCGTGATCCGGGGCCCAGCTGGGCCACCGGGGATCGGAGTGCGGGCAAAAGGGCCTGGCACTCAAGAGAAGTGGCGGGCTCATGGAGCGCAGCCGGCACTCCGCGGGGGGGGGGGGGGTGCGGGTCAGGAGGCCGGGGATGGCAGCGGAGGTAGGTGCCTTTAATTAGCGCTGCCCCAGCTGCAGGTTGGCCCCCCCTGACCTGTCGGACATAGCGGCTGGGGCGCTGCACACAGCGATGACATCATCGCCGGCGGCGCTGCGCCGCGGGGTGCTAACGGTTACCGCCATCGCTAACCTCCCGCTGAATTTTGCGGGAGGCGTTGGCAGCACCACGCCCGGGCACTAGTTGCTTTGCACCCCGTTAGCGCTCTCTTAGGGCGTTAACGGGAGGCGCAAATCAACTGAATTTTCCCCCCCTAAGCTCTTAAATTATTGTTGCTGCTCTTGTTTGAACCCTCTTCAGTACCGCAATGTCTTTTTGAGGGTAGAATGCCCTGAATTGCACATATTATTCTAAATGTGACCCCATACAGAATATATACAAGGTTAGAATAACTTCTTTCCAACTTCTAATTAAATCCTCTCAAGGGATTCTAGCATTTAATTAGCTTTAACTGAAAACTTTCAGTGATGATTAACAAAGTTGATTACTGGGCTGTATATCATCTCCAGCTGTTATTAGTGCCTGCTGGCACAGCACCACTTCATCATCTACCCACCTCCTTCGTGGGGTGGTGTATGTACATTCAGCAGTTAAGTACTACTGCTTTCAACATCAATTGAGCACAGAATTTCTAATTTAACGGACATTTGTCTGGACACAGGTCTGCCTGGTATCAATGTTACCAATAGTCGATTACCATTTCTGTGTAATATCTTGCACAAACATATTGGCCACGATTTCGCCTACCGAGGCGGGCTCAGTCCACCGAGGTAGGTGCCGGACGGCGACCCCGCTCCCGGTTCCATCCCGCTGTGTGAGAAGAATTTTCCGTTAATAGGGCTTGTTAAGCCCACCTTGAGGTTCCCAGCCAATTAAAAGGAAGCGGGTCTGATTACGTCATTTCATGACACGTCATCGGCTGGCTTCCTTAAAAGGACCATGTCCAAATTGATTTTGACAGTTGTGCTGTCAGTGTTCTACAGCATTGAGGTGCTGCAAACACTGACAAGCACTGCACAAAGGTGCACAGCTGCACCCAGGCTCTCCTATGACTCCCTCCATATGCTTATGGAGGGAGTCACAGCACGAGGAAGGTCCTCTTTCCTTCCAATGGACGGAAGACACCTCCCCAGGAGACCAACGCAGCCTGGTTGCACATTGCACAGGAGGGCACAAGCAGGGATGTCATCAGGAGGACCAGGCTGCAGTGACGCAAACCTTTCAATGATCTGAGAAGATCACGAAACGTTACTGCCAAGCCACACTCAACCTCATCCTGCTATGTCACTCATCACATCCCCATCACTCTGCTTTCCCTACCCTACTCCTGCACATCTTTACTCACACCAACTTATCTTGCACCTCCACCCATCCTTCTCTATCTACATTATCACTTCCCCATTTCACTAGCCACCCCTCACACTCACCCCCATCCTACTGCAAGCATACCAACTAACAACACACAAGTCGCACTTAGGTGGTTTAGCCAATGTTCATGTGAGGTTTCTGATAATGTGCTGTCAAACATTGAAATCTTTATTTTCAACACTTGGACAGATTTGTGTGCACCTTTGGAAGTGGCTTAGTGAGTTGCAGTGAATAGTGAGACATAAGGGTAACCCTCCCCCCCCCCCCCCGCAATGCTAATGAGTGTCAAAGGAATGGCTTGGACATTGTAAGAACATAAGATATAGGAGCAGAAGTAGGCCATTTGGCCCTATGAGCCTGCTCCATGGAAACAACCTCTCAGTATCTATCCTGTCAATCCCCTTCAGAATTTTGTATGTTTCAATGAGATCGCCTCTCATTCTTCTAAACGCTAGAGAATATAGGCCTAGTCTACTCAATCTGTCCTCATAGAACAATCCCCCCCATCCCAGGAACCAGTCTGGTGAACCTTTGTTGCACTCCCTCTATGGCACGTATATCCTTCCTTAGGTAAGGAGACCAAAACTGTACATGATACTCCAGGTGTGGTCTCACCAGGGCCCAATATAATTGCAGTAAGACATCTTTACTCTTATACTCAAATCCTCTTGTAATAAAGGCCAACATACTATTTACTTTCCTAATTGCTTGTTGTACCTGCATGTTAACTTTCAGTGATTTGTGTACAAGGACACCCAGGTCCCTCTGAACACCAACATTTCCCAATCTCTCACCATTTAAAAAATACCCTGCTTTTCTATTTTTCCTACCAAAGTGGATAACTTCACATTTCCCCACATTATATTCCATTTGCCATATTCTTGCCCACTCACATAGCCTGTCTATATCCCCTTGAAGCCTCCTTGCATTCTCCTCACAACTTACATTCCCACCCAGCTTTGTATCATCAGCAAACGTGGATATATTACATTTGGTCCCCTCATCCAAATCATTGATGTAGACTGTGAATAGCTGAGGCCCAAGCACTGATCCTTGCGGTACCCCACTAGTTACAGCCTGCCAACCCAAAAATGACCCGTTTATTTCTACTCTCTGTTTCCTGTCCGTTAACCAATCCTCAATCCATGCTAGTATATTACCCCCAATCCCATGAACCCTAATTTTGTTTAATAACCTCTTGTGTGGCACCTTATTGAATGCTTTCTGAAAATCCAAATACACCACATCCACTGATTCCCTCTTATCTATTCTGCTAGCTACAACCTCAAAAAATTCTAACAGATTTGTCAAACACGATTTTCCTTTCATAAATTTGTGTTGACTCTGCCCAATCCTATCATTATTTTCTAAGTGCCCTGTTACCACGTCCTTAATAATAGATTCTAGCACTTTCCCTACTACTGATGTCAGGCTAACTGGTCTGTAGTTCCCCGTTTTCATCTCCCTCCTTTCTTAAATCGTGGGTTTACATTTTCTACCTTCCAATCTGTGGGAACCATTCCAGAATCTATAGAATTTTGGAAAATTACAACCAATGCATCCACTATCTCTATGGCCACCTCTTTCAAAACCCTAGGATGTAGGCCATCAGGTCCAGGGGATTTATTGGCTTTCAGTCCCACTAATTTCTCCTGTACTATTTTTTTACTAATACTAATTTCTTTCAGTTCCTTGTAGGGATGCTTTATGGTGATGGTGTGAGGTGGTGCCAACCTGGTGCATCATGTGGCAGCCAGGGTGTACAGTATCAAATGAAGTAAATCTGGCCATGGTGAGGCCATCACTGGCGTCTCGGGCAGCAATGTGGTCGAGTGTTGTTGCTCTGTGTGATGTGCAGCATCAGGTGATTGCGGAGAAGGTTGGTGTTGTTGTTGATGCTGGTGTTGGGGCTGATTGTGATGGAATTCTGAGGACCAAGGTGAGATTTTTCAAGGGCACCAATGCTGCTGGAATAGATGGCAACTGAAGTTGAGATGACAGAAGCGATCTGTTAATGGTGAGAGAGGTTGCTCCAAGGAGGTGACAGTGGATAGAGAGTTTACTCCAACCACTTCCAAACTGCATAAAGCTCAAAAGTGGGTTCCAAATCATGAAGGCTCCAGCTTCTAATATTGGGAAGTGAACAGCTGTGAAATGGTAGGTTTTATACCACTTTTGCAGCTGTCACCTATTCACAGCAATGGAGAGTCTTTGAGAACACGACCTACTTACCTGACGTGATACCCGCTCTCCGGGAACCTCATTAAAAACCTGGTAAAATGGTAAGAACATGGGAAAATGGTGCTTAACTACCTTTTAACAAGCTTTTTAGCATCTAAATTGGCTGACCCGCCGCTTGGTGTCGTGTCTGTTCAGGGATGACAGACCCGACACTTGGGAAACTGACAAGGAGACGGGTTTACAGTGGGACCAACCCACTGTCAATCTTTGTGATTTTAACAGCGGACCAAACCTGCACTCTGAGCGCTGGTAAAATTCCGGCCGTGGTGTGCAACGGACTTTCTGAACAGGATAAAGTGCACCTCACAAGCATCCATGCAGACAACAGGATCTGATTTTCAACACGTTGAATAGATACGCTAGCACCTTTTCAGAGCAAGAATTGGACAGGATTGTCTTAGGGATTAAGGTTGCTGATCTATAGTCCTCAACAGTTTTATCTCCTACTGGGAAGGAATGTCATTTATGTGTTTCCCCTGAACCAAGAATTATGCAAATGATTTATGCAGAAAGACCATTGTTAACCCCGTTACCCCCTAGAGATCAAATAAATCATGCTTCTTGAACCTGAGACAGTTGTGTGCCAATCATAGTGCAGATTTGTTGTCTCAGATGAATGGACAAATTTGCACAATGCTTCTTGGGACCTCTATTTGAGGCATTTCTGTTGAGAAGAACGGATTTTAAGAACTTTATCATCAGTAATAATTGTCTCTTTAGCATCCTGAAAAGCTTCCTCTTGAAAGGCTTACAATGTGAATTGGAAGAGGTTACCTCTGTGGTATCAAGATAATCGGTTTAATACTTTAAATTTTTACATCCCTGCAATTGTATGTTATTTGAAGTCACTGTTCAGTCAGAATCTCAAACTGAGCTCCATTAGAACACAAGTGACCATTTCAGTCGAACATCTGTCTGTGGACTGCAAAAATACATACGCTGATGTTGAGATTTGTGAAGGGTGACAGAAGATCAAGCCCTTTGTTCAAGTGTCAGTAGCAGTATGGCACCTCATGGTCTTTAGAAATGCATTCCTGCTTTCTTCGTTTCCACATTATTATGACATTTCAAATCTCATTTAAAAAGAAATTGTTTCCTTTGGTGATTTTTTTGTGCTCATCATTTTGAGGTGTGCTGGCATATCTTTCCAGCAGACATTGTCAACATCAGGCACTTGAAGGTAGCACAGGCCTGATGTAGAGTAAAGCTCCTTTTACTTCATCCCAATAAGGTTCTTTAACCCTAGCTTCAGAATGCACCCCTACTGCCCCAGTGCAAATATTTCCATTTCACTATCAACCATCCTATGGCCTATTTTAGGTGAGTTTACCAAATTGTGGGCAGTTTTGCACTAAGTTGATATTGTATGAAGTAGAGGTATTATTTTATTTATATTATTAAGTATATTGGCCCAGATTTTGCGCTAAGAATAACGGCAAGACTATCGGCAGTCACCGTTATTATGGAGTAAATCGGACAGCAATTTAGAGCGTCTACACATGCGCAGTTAAACGTGAAAATCTGGATGTTCCTGTACGATTTGCCCTGTTCCTCCTCAAGAATCGGCACTAAAATACATGAAGGCCATGAAGTTGCCAAACTACTGAAAAATCCACACAGGTTTTGCTTTGCTCACTATGAAGAGCACACTCACCCCACAGGAACGCATTCTGCTTACCATGGTCCAGAGAGCTTAAGCGCAGGTTGGCAGAGCACTTCAAAACGACCAACTATTCTAGTTCAAATGTTCATCACAAAAGCTTGATTTTACACTGCAAGACATTTTGTCCTTTCATTTCTCAATGTGAATATTTAATAAAGTTAAACTCAATGTGAATATTTAATAAAGTTAAATAATTTAACATTTTCAATCCATTAATTTGTATATTTTATCTGTTTTCCCATGTCAGCTTAAGTTCACTGGTACAACTTTAAATATAACACAGACAGCCTCAAGTCTGCCAGATGGCAATGGTGCTAACAATTATTTAAATTTTACACCTTACAAAACATATCATAAATAAGTAGGAGGCCACCAGGGTGTTGCTCACAGCACTTTTATAATCGCGAATGTCAGAACACTGACTGGACAATTATTATATATACTACCTGTATTACTTTATATTATTACTAGCTGGGGGTGCCCGGCGTTGCCAGGGCAATTTTGGGCCGCGCGGTCTCCCTGCCCCTGTCTGTCCCCCCTCTCTCTCCCTCTCCACCTCTCCCTGTGCTGTCCTCTCCCTCCCTCCCCTCCCCCTTCCTCCCCTCTCGCTGCCTAGCGCCTGAGGCCCGGTGCTGTTGTGATACCGGCCGTGCGGGGCCTAGCGCTTCAGGGCCGAGGACAGCCGGCCGCTGCCGCTCCCCCGACCGCTGTGTGTGTCGGGCCGAGCGGTTGCGAGGCACGGCCCGAGTGAGCCCAACTTACCTGCCGCTCCAGTGGGGCAGGAGCGGGACCGGGAGCTGCAATGTGGGGGTTTCTTTTGCTGCTGCTGTCCCTGTGGGGATGGAAAAAGTGGCGGAGAAGTTTAGGGAGACTGGAGGATTAGGACCCACCCATGACGCACTGATTGGTCAACCATCAGGTGAGTGAACTGTAGGATTGGTCAAGCAGCACGTCACTCAATGCTAATGAGAGGTAGGATTGGTCAACTGCTAATGAGTGGATTTTTGAGGATTTTTGAACGTTTTTTGTATACTGTCCAAACAATTTTTGTCTGACGAAAAAGTACATATGCCTACGAGAGTCCCCTAACGATAAGGTTTCTTTCGATATAACATACGTGTAGGTACGCTCTATAACTTTTGATTGTATAGCCAGAAAGACAGAGAGAGAGACAGACAGAGAGACATACTGGTTTATATATATAGATATAATAATGCAGCTTATCTGTGTCATTGCTTATGGAGCAAAAGAAAAAGAAAAGATTGTCTATTTTCTTGCAACTAATACACTTTTTATTTTTTCATTCGTCCTATGTCACTCGCTGTATCTTTCAATTTGTTTTCCACTCTTTTCATCTCTCTTGCTCTCTCTCTCTCTCTTATGATAAACTGTAATGGAGCAATGGGTGATCTTTAAGGAGGAGATGTTCCAAGTACAGGCTAGGTACATTCCAACAAGAGTTGAAGGGTAAGGGAACCAAAGCAAGGGCTCCTTGGATGACGAGAGAGATAGAGAAGATGATGAAACAAAAAAAGAGGGTGTATGATGCATGTCAGGTGAATTCTTCAAGGGAGAACCAGACCAAATACAATAAGTTGAGAGGGGAAGTGAAGATGAAAATAAGATTGGCAAAGAGAGAATATGAGAGTAGAATGGTGGTTAACATAAAAGGGAGCCCAAAAATCTTCTACCGGGATGTAAATAGTAAGTGAGTAGTAAGAGGCAGGGTGGGGCCTATTAGGGACAAAGAAGGTGATATATGCTTAGAGGTGCAGGGCAAGGCTAGAATACTCGATGAGTATTTTGTATCGGTGTTTACTAAGGAGGTGGATGCTGACAAAATATCGGTAGAAGTGGAAAAGGTAGAAACAATGGAAGGGGTGAAAATTGATAGACAGGATGTACTAGAAAGGCTGGGTATGCTTAGAGTGGATAAGTCGCCTAGTCCAGATGGCTTGCATCCCAGGTTGCTAAGGGAATTTGGGGAGGAGATAGCGGAAGGGCTTGCCATAATTTTCCAAACTTACCTAGATGTGGGGTTCGTGCCTGAGGATTGGGAAGTGGCAAATGTAGGGGGTGGCGGGTGGTGGTGTTGCCTGGCGCGTGCGTGCGCCCAGTCAGTTATGCCTCTGACTGTTTTGTGAGCGGTTCGAATCGCTCCCACGCCCCTGGGTTCTAGACACCGGACTTAGGTACAAGGCGGCAGTACAGAGAAGACTCGAGTAGACAGGTAGTTGGATTCAAACAAAACCAAGGTTTTATTGAAGAGGAAAACTTGATACAATCTTATGGAAAAATTACTGGTGTACACTTCTGCAGGCAAAAATTACAAAAGAGTCATAATAATACTATACTTATATACTTATACAGGGAATGGGGAACACACGGCACATCAAGGGAAAACAACTATCTTAACAATCCTCTTATCCTTATCCCACCCCCTATACCTAACTAGGTTAAGCTATGAGGGGTCAGAATTCATGCTCACCAATCAAAAGGGTTTGTTAGACTCAAAACAGCGGTTGGGTTCGGGGTTCGCTTTTGGTGCTCTCTGGAGCCTGCCGTCATCACGTGGGCTCCGGGCGCTGCAAGGGCGTTGTCCAGGTTCGAGTACCCCAAAGTTAAAGTCTCTGCTTGGGTACTTTACCTTGCAGGGATGGTCCTTAGTCGACAGCCAACAGGTTGAGTTTGCATGAAGATAGTTGCAGGTTGGCTGAGGCTGAAGGCCCGATGATTCGAAGCCTACCCTCAGTTGGTCTTCCTCAGTTGGTCTTCCCTCCTCCCCTCGTCGCGTCCCGCCTGGCCTGGCCTGAATTTGTCCGTGTCCGCTCGATGTAATGCCGGGGCCGATGGAGTGGCAACAGGCACGGGCAAAGGTCAGGGAGTGAGCGCGGGATGGGGAAAGAGCGGCAGCCACGAGGGCAGGCAGAGGGAGAAGAGAAGGAAAGAGCAGTGCAGGGCAGAGAGAGCGATTGCTACCCGGGGCCTTCAATTATACCTTCGTCGAAAACCCTTATCTGCACGCCAAATTAGGTTAGTTCTTTGTTTTAATTTTGGTGGGCTAGTTAAAATAATGGTAGCAATTCATACTAACTGGTTTTTAGATGGCCGGTAATCACAGCTACCGGCCTGATAATTGACTTGTATTGTCCTGAAAGTTCCTTGATGGGCCTGTCCAGCCTCGATGGCTGTGTTAATCTGTTTCCGATAATATATGCAGACTGTTTGATGGCCTTAACTATAGGCCTAAACTGAATTTAGATTTTGTCTCCAATTCGGTCTAATGCATAATTCAGAGTTCTGGCTGGTTCCAAAATACAAAAGCTTCTCTTCACAGAAAAACCTGCAGCTTTGGTTTCGATTCTTCCCAAGCTGTCTGCGTTGCAGAATCCATTTTAAAATCCTACAGGCTTTCTGCCATGAGGCACGGACACCATCTTGGGTACCCTTTTTAATTTAAAATGTCCACGCAGGGTCCCATTTATTAACAACAGCCTTCGGGAAATGCAGAAATTTTGCGAATCTTACACAAATGTGACACCATTGTTCAAAGGGTGTAAGGACAATCCTAGTAACTACAGGCCGGTCAGTTTAACATCAGTGGTGGGTAAAGTTTTAGAAACAGTAATCAAGGAAAAAATTAACGGGCACTTGGAGAGGTTTAAGCTAATTAAGGAGAGCCAACACGGATTTGTAAAAGTCAGATCATGTTTGACCAATCTAATTAAATTTTTTAATGAAGTAACACGGAGGATTGATGGGGGGAATGCAATGGATGTTGTCTGCAGGAATTTTAGGAAGGCGTTTGACAAAGTACCACATAGAAGGCTGGTTAACAAAATTGAGGCTCATGGTGGGTAGGTAGGTCAGTGGCAGCTTGGATAAGGAATTGGCTTAAGGACAGAAAACAGCAAGTTGTGGTAAATGGCTGTTTTTCTGACTGGAGGATGGTAGACAGTGGTGTTCCCCAAGGGTCAGTGCTGGGGCCACTGCTTTTTTTGATATATATAAATGACCTGGATATTAGAATACAAAGTAGAATTTCTAAATTTGCTGATGACACCAAACTTGGGGGGGGTGGCAAACAGTGAGGATTATACTAATCGACTGCAATGGGACATAGAAAGGCTAGCAGAATGGGCGGACAAGTGGCAGATGGAATTTAATACAGAGAAGTGTGAGGTGATCCATTTTGGTAGAAGGAAAAGGGAGAGGCAATATACATTTAATGGTACAGTTTTAAAGAGTGTGCAGTGACAGAGGGACCTGGGAGTTCATGTGCATAGGTCCCTGAAGGTGGCAGGACATATTGAGAGAGTGGTTAGCAAAGCTTATGGGATCTTGGGCTTCATAAATAGAGGTATTGAGTACAAAAGTAGAAGAAGTTATGCTGAACCTTTATAAAGCGCTGGTTAAGCCACAACTGGAGTATTGCATCCTTTAGGAAGGATGTGAAGGCCCTTGAGAGGTTGCAGAGGAGATTTACCAGAATGGTTCCGGGGATGGGGGATCTTAGCTACAAGGACTGGTTGGAGAAGCTGGATTTATTTTCATTAGAGCAAAGAAAGAAAGGAGGTTGAGGGGTGATTTGATAGAGGTGTACAAGATTATGACCAGTTTGGATAGGCTAGATGGGAAAAGGCTGTTCCCACTAGTTGATGGTACAAGGACTAGGGTGACACAAATTTAAGGTTTTGGGGAAGAGATACAGGGGGGCTGTGAGGAAAAACTTTTTTACGCAGCGAGTGGTGAGAAACTGGAACTCGCCGACGATGGAAGTGGTGGAAGCGGAGACACTCAATGTTTTCAAGGGGAGACTGGATAGGCACTTGAGGGAAATAAACTTGCAGGGCTACGGGGATAGAGCGGGGGAATGGGACTGACTGGATTGCTCTACAGAGAGCCGGCATGGACTCAATGGGCCAAATGGCGGCCTCCTCTGCCGTTATGACTCTATGGGGTCGATTTTCATTGACCCGTGGAGTCGGGATTGGAGGCGTGCGGGGGGTTAAAGTCCCGAATTCGGGGGACCCGACACCATCCCGCCCCCAACCCGCCTCCATGTAAGTTTCAAAGGAGGCGGGTACCCGCCCCGCACTGGGACCCGCCTACCCGAGGTGGGAAGGGATTAGTGCCAATTAATTGCCTGTTAACAGGTAGTTAACTGGCAATTTTTAGCCTAATCCCTATTTTAAAGCTTGAAGTGTGGGATTCCCGACGGCTCCAAACCACGCCAAGTTAGAGGAGTTGGGCCGTCGGGTTGAAGGACTTGGAGGGGTCGAGATGTCGATGTTTAGGTGCGTGATGGGTGAATGAGTGCAAAGGTAAGTGTGTTTGGTCTGTCTAAAGTGTGTAAAGAAGTTTAAATTACCTGTACTTGCCTTTTCAGCCTTCCTTCCTCTAGGTTTTGGGACTGCATCATCTTACCAGCACAGAAAGCAGAATGGCTGCGAATTGTCAAAAGTGACAGCCTGCAGCTTTCTGTGCCGGTGAGATTTCTAACTGAGTCTGTGTAGAAGGACTCAGGTTAGAAGTAAGACTGTCAGTGTTTGACAGCTTCAAACAGCTGTGAAACACTGATATTTCATCGGTCAAAATGTCTTGACAGATGAAATTTCAGTCTGTGATGTCACCTGTTGCCGGGTGGCCCTTAATTGGCCTGCTGAGCCCGCTGGGCGGGCTCAACAAGGCCAATCAAGTTAAAATCATGTGGATTGGCCTGTAAGATTCGAAATTTTCATTAATAACCACGCAGTAAATTAGGGTTAATAAGACAGTTTTATTGACCAAAAGATGCTTGTACAGAGAAACCCTTGATAAAAGGGCACACAAAATGGCCGCCGGACCTCGTGACCAGTTTCTGGGACCATTTGAATTTCTGTTACTGCAAGTCAGACAGGCTTGTGGATTGAGGACATTAAGCCCGCGAAAACCAGTTTCGGGAAACCGAAACTCAGGGAACTGAGCATACATATTGATTAGATTATAAGTACAGGACAGTTTTGGGTAGCAGGATGAGGCCCATCAAGAAATGGGCGGACAATTGAACAAACACTTAAACCCATTTACTGTACAAAGAAAAGCCGTTTAACAGCCATCAAGGGCAATCTCCAGACCGATCAATATACAAACCGAGTTATGGTGACAAAGCAAAGACATTATCGGCCCGGGAAGGCCAGTTAAGCTATCACCGGCTCCCGTTACGAAGACAAAACACCCCTGCAGAGAATTCTGCCCGCCAAAAATATTACAAAGACAGGACTATGATTTGGCGGGAGATAAGAATGTTCCAAAGGGGTATAACTGTGGATTGAAAAAGTCCATCAGTACGCTTCACTTGTAGTACACTTCTTCAGGATGATTCGTAACTTCGGAACTCCTATGGTACGCTTGATGTCAGCTTTACTTCTTGAACGCTTGATGAATCGCTTCAAAAACGCTTCGGAACTTCTACGACTCTTCGGTTAAGGCAGCACTTCGGTTTCGGAACGTGGTCGGTGTTCGGCCAGGCAAGGCTCGGCCACGACGGGAAGCCGACGAGGGTGGCCCGGGTACTTTTGTCGGGAGATCATCGACGACCCAGGCCGAAGGAGAAGACACCCTCGGGAAAAACGACGATCCAGGCCGGAGATAAAAGGATACTCCGGGCCCAGCACTCCAGTGCCTCAACATCCCATCGGTAACGGATTCTCACAGGTGCATTCAGTGCTTCAACATCACGTCAGTAACGGATTCATCCGTGGCGAGTGCTCACCAAGGCTGTATCGGCAGCCTCATCGTGGGAGAACCAAGAGGAAAACAAGCTGCGCCAGAAGTTTCCAAATCCACGTGACGACGGAAAGCTGTGCCAAAAGGGCTGCAAACCCCTTTTCGCAATTCTGAAAGTGGTGAGCATGATCCCGAGTTCCTCAAATCGAAACTTAGTTAGGTCTAGGGGAGGGGGTTAAGGGTAGTTGTAATGTGTTACCCCTTTTACGATGTGCCGTGTGTTCCCCATTTCCATAGAGTTAAGTTCATAGATGTGTGCATGCTTGTAGTAGCTTTAATCTGTGCTTATGACATGTATTTTATAATGCTGCAAACTGTTTAATAAAAGCATCCATTTCGTGCTATTCAACCTGGTCTATTGAGTTTTCTCTGCACTACAGTTCCCTGCACCTAAGTCCAAGGTCTAGAACCGTAGGGAAGAGTGGGTCGAACCACTCAAGGGTAATTATTGCAAGAAGCCTGGCGGGAGACCAGAGCAAGCAAGGCCGCATCTCGATGGAGGCGGGACTACAACCCCGAAAGTTGTAGTCCTGCCTCCTTCCCGACTTCTGAATGAGACTCACCCCCATGACTCTCTATATAAATTTTCTTGCCGTGAAATCTATGGCCCCAATATTTATGGGGAGGCAGTTTAGCAGTCGGGAAACCTGGAAATACGGGTTTTACTCAGGTCCTGCCGAATTTAAGTAGGGCGGGTAGGCCTTTGGCACCAGGATCAGCCGGGGAGTGTAGAGGGGAACAGCGATGAGGGGGCACTTAGCTGTTCCAACCAGCAGTTCTCGCCTCCCTTCAGCTGCCGGAATCAAAGCGCAGGAATCCTGGCCGGCCAGTGTTAAAGCTGGAACAGAGAAAAAATCTTAGGCATGCCGCCTCATTAAAATATTTAAATTACTGACCCGCCTCCTGAGAGCAGGTTGGTCATTCGACCCCTCCCACCTCCGTTAAAACCGGAAGTGGGCGGGTTTGAGGTGGGTTGGGTTTGGGTTTGAAATTTTTTTAATTTTAACTTCCCACCCAAACCCACCCTTTTTGGGGTGTTAAAATTAACCCCTATGTGTCCAAAGCAGAATCTTTTTCTCACTCTTTCTGTTCCTGTGTTACTCTCTCTGTCATTGTGTCTCCTTGCTCTTCTGTATCTCTCCCAATCTGTCGCTACTGCTCTCTCACATGTTCCTTTTCCTATGTACTGAGTTTGTTTTTATTTTTCAAGGCCCAGAGTATGCAGCAAGGTAGCTGATTCCATGTACTGGGTTGAAAGTGAGTATTGGATCAGGCAGGAAGGGGCTTTCTGCGAGGTGGCAGAACATATGCATGTAAGAGTGAAAATGGGAGACTGGGAACTCAGGCTGGGAGGGAGTGGGGGAGGAAGCAATGGGGGTGGGGTTTGTGGATTAGTGGGTGGGGGAGACCGGGGGAAAGGTGGATGGATTTGAGGAGTTGGCACCTGGGAGTACTCGTGGGGGTTAGAGTCTGGTGCCTAGAAATTGGCCCACGAGTCACCGCCATGATCCGGTCTAAAAATGGCGGCCGCCACTCTAGCGCCCTTCTGTGGTGTGGAACTCGGTGGCCACCATTTTAGTGAGGGCCGATAGCAGCGCTGGCCCTGGAAATATAAATTAAGAGAGTGTGACGTCACACGCTAACTTAATGTCACTCAGCGAACTTGGCCCTTAGTGCTGAGTTCAGCGCTGTGTCCTAAGCTCGCCATGAAAACCCAGCATTCAGCAGACTGACAGAGGCACTGTCAGCACCTCTTAAAGGGACACACACATCTTTCAGGTAAGTTTGCATTAAAGTTTTTGGACTAGATTTTTAATATTTTATTGAAGTGGTGGCTTGGCGCAACACATGTTAAAAGTTCTTAATGTGTGCAGGAAGTGCTACTGGATGCTTGCAAGGTCTCAGATGATAAAGGAAGGCCTCTGAGAAGACAGAAAATGCTGGAAATACGCAACAGGTCAGGCAACATCCCTGGAGAGAGAAACAGAGTTCATGTCTCAGGTCAAGATGCTGCCTGACCTGCTGAGTATTTCCAGCATTTTTGCTTTTATTTCAGATTTACAACATCCGCTCGCAGAGGTAAGAGGAAGAAGCAGAAGAGGAGGAAGCAGAAAGAAGAATGCAACCCAGACAGCCCCTTTCTGGCTGGGATATCTGGGATGGAATCATCCGCCTGCGGTCCCAGTGACCACAACCCCAATTCCCCTTTCAACATTTGTCCCACACCTTACCTTCCCTCTCTTACAGCATCCTCTTGGCCACAATGCTGAAATAAAAGCCACCACAAAGCGAACTTTCCAATCCAACTTTATACATCTATCCATTCAATATGGCATCAAGAAATCAACTCATCACCCTTATGCATTCACTTAGTGACTGCCTTGTGTGTGCCTTTTGCCTATCCTATTGATGTCACGCAGTGCTACCCCAGTGGCTGCAGCATAGCTGGTGGAAGGCTGCTGACTTTCAGTGGGGGACACTGCAGATGGCCTTGCTGGTTGACCTTGAAGAGCTGGTGGCTGGGAGTGTCAAATTGAGTGACGGTGCTTCTTCTTCTTTTTCCTTTTCCTTTTCCTCTTCCTCCTCCTCCACCTCCACCTTCACTTGCTGGGCAGGCTGCATTTCTTGGGTGTGTGAAATGAGGAAGGCACAAGGGTGGAGTTGTGGTGAGGGGAGGGCGGGAAAGCAAGAGGTGCACACGAGAAGGAGGATAACATATGAAGATACCAGCATCTTGTATCCTTTCAGCCCCGCCGCTGTCATTGAGCAGTGTGTGAGGTTAGTGATGCAGTTGGTAGGAGACGGCTTTTGAAGATGCATTCACTGACCTTGCCACTGGTCTGAGGACACAAAGCTTCCTTGGGCACTGGAGCCGGGTGGTGGGGACGACACTGCTGGCAGTGATGTGGTCCCGCATCGTTCCTTCTGAAGGGCCTCCTGGCCTCTGTGGGTAGAGGACCTCTCTTGCAGTGTTGAACCCCTGCACAAAGCTGGAGTGCTGCGTGCCCCTTCCATGGCTTGCTGAGGCATTTGTGTTAGTGCTGAAGCACTTTTCCCATTTTTTTAGGTGTGGGAGGCAATTCAACATTAAGAGCTGAAGACTTCCATTTGGGAATTCTTTTTAAGGTTAATTTCTTTTTCAGAAGGTAGTTGAGCTGTAAGGGCTGAAAACTGCATATTGTTACATTTCCGAAGGCATTGCCCTTTTAAGAAAACGTCATGCTATGCCCTTTTAACATCCCACAATGCTTTGCGAAATCACAGCCTCGCTTTCCAAGGCTGTTGAAGCTGCCCCACTGCTTGGGTGCACAACATTGAAGCCTCCTGCCACTGATAATTAGTCCCCAGCACCAATTTTTCAGTCCTGTCAGTGCCACCGTTTTCGGCGGCTGTTAACTCCCAGCCGCGGTGGCACTGGCAGTTTTTGTGGCAGCCATGAATTGCTAGGCCTGGGCCTTTGAAGCATTGGATCCGGGTGGGGGGGGCGGCGGCGGGGGTTTGGACAACTGTGGTTTAGGAACACGCGGTCAGGCTATGGTCCGAGGGGGTCTGAGAACACTGAGGAAAGGTTGGGGATTGTGAGTAATGGGGCAATCCAAAAGCACTGGTGGGAGTAGGGATGTCCTTAGTACCCAGTGAATCAGGATTTCGAAAGGACTTGGGCTCTGAGAGGACTGTTGGACTGGGTCTGGGTCTGGGCCTGGAGAGTGCTAGTTTTGGGAGCAAGTAGGTGGAAGGGCATGCTTGAGGTGCCTGGGAGAAAAGTTGGAGGCTGTGGCTGGAGTGACCGTGCAGACTGTGGGCTTCAGTGGGAGCAGAAGCTATGGAGGAACAGAAACAGCAGCCACAGCAGAAGCAAACATATTGGCGAGGGTTGTCATTGATAGGACGTGCGCCCGCATTAGGAAGAAGCATAGTGGCTGCGATTGTACCAAGTCAAATATAATCTGCATTGACTGCAATTGTAGCAAACATAGCACTTGTCTGGGAATCCAGATTATGGCGTCAGCCACACCAGGAGCAAAACATAGAGGCCTAGAAAATCTATCGTGCTGCACCCGTTTCACATGCATAAAACAGGTGCCTAAGGGTCCAGTATGGCAGGCGGCGTGCATGTTTTCAATCCATGCTAGAAGTGCGTCGACGTCATACTGGATCAGGCTCCTCCATAGGTGTCCATTAAATGCTCATTATAATATTTAAATAAGGGCCCTATGCTTGTTGTAGGTCCCTTTTGTGAAATTGGTCTGCCCGAGTGCCTGACTCGCCATGTGATAAACACACCCAGCAAATCATGGCATGAACAGGCAGCAAAGACCCTTTGGTGAGCACTATTTAATGGGCTCATTATCACCATGTAGGTTAGTTACTGGTATGGCTTAGGCTGCTGGTTAACTTCTGGGCCTTTTTCTGGCTATTTTCTGCATTTTACAAATACATCCGGAATGGGCGGATACGTGGCAGATGCACTATAATGTGGATAAATGCGAGGTTATCCACTTTGGGGGTAAAAACAGGAGGGTAGATTATTATCTAAATGGCAATAGATTGGGAGATGGGGAAGTGCAGAGGGACCTGGGTGTTCTTGTGCACCAGTCACTGAAGGAGAGCATGCAGGTGCAACAGGCGATTAAGAAGGCAAATGGTATGTTGGCCTTCATATCAAGGGGGTTCGAGTATAGGAATAGGGATACCTTACTACAGCTGTACAAGGTGCTGGTGAGACCGCATCTGGAGTATTGTGTACAGTTTTGGTCGCCCCATCTGCGGAAGGATGTTCTTGCCATGGAAAGAGTGCAACGGCGATTCACCAGGCTGATACCTGGAATGGCGGGAATGACCTACGAAGAGAGATTAAATAGTTTGGGCTTGTACTCACTGGAGTTTAGAAGATTGAGAGGGGATCTCATCGAAACATATAAAATTATGGCAGGCCTGGACAGGCTGAATTCAGAGAGAATGTTTCCAATGGCCAGGGAGCACAGAACCAGGGGCCACAGTCTAAAAATAGCGGGCAAATCATTTAAAACAGAGATGAGGAAGAATTTCTTCACTCAAAGAGTGGTGAGCCTGTGGAATTCCCTGCCACAGAGGGCTGTGAAGGCTAATTCAATAAATATTTTCAAGAGAGAATTGGATATATTTCTGAAGGCTAAGGGGATTAAGGGTTACGGAGAAAAGGCGGGGACGGGGTACTGAACTGGTAAGATCAGCTATGATCTCAGACGAGGATCAGCCATGATCTCATTGAATGGCGGAGCAGGCTCGAAGGGCCGAATGGCCTACTCCTGTTCCTATCTCTATGTTATGTTATTCTGACTTTTACTAACATCTTTGTGCTGATGCTGAACTGCTTTTGTCTGCCTTGAAAACAATTTTGCTGCAGTGCCAATCAAGCGGGCTGCTTTGTCCTGGATGGTGTCGAGTTTCTTGAATGTTGTTGGAGCTGCACTCATCCAGGCAAGTGGAGAGTATTCCATCACACTCCTTACTTGTGTCTTGTAGATGGTGGAAAGGCTTTGGGGAGTCAGGAGGTGAGATACTCGCCACAGAATACCCAGCCTCTGACCTGCTCTTGTTGTCACAGTATTTATGTGGCTGGTCCAGTTACGTTTCTGGATGTTGATGGTGGGGATTCGGCGATGGGAATGCCGTTGAATGTCAAGGGGCGGTGGTTAGACTCTTGCTTGTTGGAGATAGTCATTGCCTGGCACTTGTGTGGCACAAATGTTACCTGCCACTTATCAGCCCAAGTCTGAATATCGTCCAGGTCTTGCTGCATGCGGGCATGGACTGCTTCATTATCTGAGGAGTTGCAAATGGCACTGAACAGTGTGCAGTCATCAGCGAACATCCCCATTTTCGACCTTATGTTGGAGGGAAGGTCATTGATGAAGCAGCTGAAGATGGTTGGGCCTAGGACACTGCCCTGAGGAACTCCTGTAGCGATGTCCTGGGGCTGTGATGATTGACCACCAACCACCACAACCATCTTCCTTTGTGCTAGGTATTACTCCAGCCAGTGGAGAGTTTCCCCTCTGATTCCCATTGACTTCAGTTTTACTAGGGCTCCTTGATGCCACACTTGGTCAAATGCTGCCTTGATGTCAAGGGCAGTCACTCTCACCTCACCTCTGGAATTCAGCTCCTTTGTCCATGTTTGGACCAAGGCTGTAATGAGGTCTGGAGCCGAGTGGTCCTGGTGGAACCCAAACTGGACATCAGTGAGCAGGTTATTAGTGACTAAGTGCCGCTTGATAGCACTGTCGACGACACTTTCCATCACTTTGCTGATGATTGAGAGTAGACTGATGGGGTGGTAATTGGCCAGATTGGATTTGCCTTGCTTTTTGTGGACAGGACATACCTGGGCAGTTTTCCACATTGTCAGATAGATGCCAGTGTTATAGCTGTACTGGAACATCTTGGCTAGAGGCGTGGCTAATTCTGGAGCACAAGTCTTCAGCACGACAGCCGGGGTGTTGTCGGGGCCCATTGCCTTTGCTGTATCCAGTGCGCTCAGCCATTTCTTGATATCACGTGGAGTGAATCGAAGTGGCTGAAGACTGGCTTCTGTGATGGCGGGGACCTCAGGAGGAGGCCGATATGGATTATCCACTCAGCACTTCTGGCTGAAGATGGTTGCAAATGCTTCAGCCTTGTCTTTTACACTCACATGCTGGGCTCCACCATCATTGAGGATGGGGATATTCATGGAGCCTCCTCCTCCCATTAGTTGTTTAATAGTCCACCACCATTCACGACTGGATGTGGGAAGACTGCAGAGCTTTGATCTGATCCATCGATTGTGGGATCGCTTAGCCCTGTCTATAGCATGCTGCTTCCGCTTTTTTGCATGCATGTAGTCCAGTGTTGTTGCTTCCCTAGGTTGCCACCTCATTTTTAGGTATGCCTGGTGCTGCTCCTGGCATGCTCTTCTGCACTCCTTATTGAACCAGGGTTGGTCACCTGGCTTGATGGTGATGGTAGCGTGAGGGATATGCTGGGCCATGCAGTTACAGATTGTGGTGGAATACAATTCTGCTGCTGCTGATGGCCCACAGTGCCTCATGGCTGCCCAGTTTTGAGCTGCTACATCTGTTCTGAATCTATCCCATTTAGCACGGTGGTAGTGCCACACAACACGATGGAGGGTGTCCTCAGTGTGAAGACGGGACTTCGTCTCCACAATGACTGTGCGGTGGTCATTGCTACCAATGCTGTCATGGACAGATGCATCTGCAACAGATAGATTGGTGAGGATGAAGTCAAGTAGGTTTTTCCCTCGTGTTGGTTCTCTCATCATCTGTCCCAGGCCGAGACAGGCAGCTATGTCCTTCAGGACTCGGCCAGCTTGGTCAGTAGTGGTGCTACTGAGCCACTCTTGGTGGTGGACACTGAAACAGCTGGAATTGACATTTATACCATTTCTTTGGGGTTTCCATCTGAGTTACAGCAGGTGACTTGTAGCAGCTTCATAGAATCTCAGAGCCATGGACACATGAAGGATGCAAGATATTTAACTTTATAGATAAGAAATATTTGGATGAGAATTAAAGACAAAAATCTAATCCTGTGATTCACATGATATTTGTAAACTACTACACTTTCATTTGTTTATTTTTTCTTCTGATTTCATTTAGTGGATTACTGGATTGTTGCAGGCTCTTGTTCATTTGCTCTGACAGTTACTTTCTTCTGAATGTTTCTTATTCTGCAATGAGGTGCTTTAACCACAATGGCCCAGAAATTCGGGTCTCCACGGGTGAGTACACACGGGGTACTCACCCGTAGGCCCAATGGAAGTGCCGGTTTCCTGCATGCACTGCGCATGCACGGGAAACCAGCACTTCCGTTCCCCTGAAAGCAGGGGTTCAGAGGTCGAACGCGTGTGCGGGAGAGGCTGTGCGTGCGCATCGAACTTTTTTTTACAGGTTTTCCCGGGAGGGTAAGTCTCCAGAAGTTAGACATGTAAAAAGCAGGTGTAAGGCCTGCTTTTTACAAGGTAAGTGGTGAATTAATTAAAATTAAAACATTTTTTCCACAGGTTTATTATTTTTAAATACTTTAAAGAAAGGTAAGTTTATTTTTAGTGCCGTTAGAAAATAAAATTATTTTTTTCAAAAATTTAAATTCTTGTTTAAAATAGTTATTTCATGTAATTTATAGTTTATTTTAAAAATGTGATGTTTTTTAAAATTTATTTGAAGATTTAGTGATGTTTTGGGGCCCGTAGTATTTTTAAGTTTGACAGCACTTCTTGTCAGACTTATGAATAGAAAGATAGAAACATAGAAGATAGGAGCAGGAGTAGGCCATTCGGCCCCTCGAGCCTGCTCCGCCATTCAATGCGATCATGGCTGATCATCCAAATTCAGTACCCGGTCCCTGCTTTCTCCCCATACCACTTGATCCCTTTAGCCTTAAGAAATATATCCAACTCCTTCTTGAATATATTTAATGTATTGGCCTCTACTGCTTTCTGTGGTAGAGAATTCCACAGGTTCACCACTCTCTGGGTGAAGAAATTCCTCCTCATTTCTGTCCTAAAAGGCCTACCCCTTATCCTTAGACTGTGACCCCTGGTTCTGGACTCCCCGACCATCGGGAACATCCTCCCTGCATCTAGTCTGTCCAGTCCTGCCAGAATTTTATAAGTTTCAATGAGATCCCCTCTCATTCTTCTAAACTCCAACGAGTACGAGCCCAATCGTCCCAATCTCTCCTCATACGTCATTCCTGCCATCCCAGGTATCAGCCTGGTGAATCTTCGCTGAACTCCTTCCATGGCAAGAATATCCTTCCTCAGATAAGGTGACCAAAACTGCACACAATACTCAAGGTGTGGTCTCACCAAGGCCCTGTACAACTGGAGCAAGACATCCTTGTTCCTGTACTCAAACCCTCTCGCTACGAAGGCCAACACACCATTTACCTTCTTAATTGCCTGCTGCACCTGCATGCTTACCTTCAGCGACTGGTGCACAAGGACACCCAGGTCTCGTTGCACTTCCCCTTCTCCCAATCTATTGCCATTCAGATAATAATCTGCCTTCCTGTTTTTGCCACCAAAGTGGATAACCTCACATTTATCCACGTTATATTGCATCTGCCATGCTTCTGCCCAATCACCCAACCTGTCCAAATCATCCTGGAGTTTCTCAGCATCCTCCTCACAGCACACACGCCCACCCAGCTTTGTGTCGTCTGCAAATTTTGGGATATTACATCTAGTTCCCTTGTCTAGATCATTAATATATATTGTGAATAGCTGGGGTCCAAGGACCGATCCCTGCGGTACCCCACTAGTCAGTACCTGCCACTCGGAAAAAGACCCGTTTATTCCAACTCTTTGCTTTCTATCTGCTAACCAGTTCTCTATCCAAGTCAATGGAGCATTCCCTGCTCCGATTGGCTCTCCATGGCCCATGTGATCCCAGGGGACGCATCGAACTAACTGCGCTCCTGGGATACGCAAGCACTGCGCGCCGGCAGCTGGACCAGGCCCCGGATCGGAATTCCACGGGGGCCCACAGCTCAATGGCCGGCGCGCAAGGTAAGTACAGGTCGGGGGCTTGCACCCGCGGGAAGCCCCCGACCCGAATTTCTGGGCCAATATCAGAAAACATCCCCAGTGCCTAAGTGTAAATATTTCATTTCCTGCACCAACCATCCATGTAGTCTCTCTGTCTGGTAATTTAATGCCAAATAATGCTGAATTGGCAATCTTTACTGGGCCTACATGGACTGGAATAAGGCTGCTCAAACTCATGTCATACAGGGCCCTCACAGTCCATCAATCTGCACTGAATTAAAACCTGTGTTTTATAGCTAAGCCATGCATTCATCTACTTTTTAACTTAAAAAAAAGTAATTGCCAAAGGTATCATTAAAAAAAAAAGTATTCACTGTAGCCCCACACGAAACTATTGTGTATCAGTCGCGGCTCAGTGGCAGCACTCTCACCTCTGAGTCAGAAGGTTGTGGGTTTAAGTCCCACCACAGAGACTTGAGCACAAAAACCTAAGCTGCACTGTCGGAGGTGCTGTCTTTCAGATTAGATGCTAAACTGAGGCCCTGTCTGCACTCTCAGGTGGACGTAAAAGATCACAAGGCACTATTTCAAAGTAGAGCAGGGGAGTTATCCACAAATTATCGCCGGTGTCCTGGCCAATATTTATCCTTAAAGTTCAACATTACTTGAACAGATTATCTGGTCATTATCACATTGCTGTTTGTGGGCCCTTGCTGTACACAAATTGGCTGTTGCGTTTCGTACATTACAACAGTGGCTACACTTCAAACGCAGATTGGGTGACCGCTTTGCGGAACACCTCCATTCAGTCCGTAAGGGTGACCCCGAGCTTCCGGTCGCCTGTCATTTTAATTCACCGCTCCATTCCCACTCGGACCTCACCGTCCTTGGCCTCTTGTATTGTTCCACGGAAGCTCAACGTAAACTCGAGGAACAGCACCTCATCTTCCG
The DNA here is from genome assembly GCF_052327205.1 of Somniosus microcephalus. Lineage (NCBI taxonomy): Eukaryota > Metazoa > Chordata > Chondrichthyes > Squaliformes > Somniosidae > Somniosus > Somniosus microcephalus. Next base: position 43,584,444 of record NC_140988.1, read on the forward strand.
ATTAGGCACTCTGCAGCCTTCCGGACTCAATATCGAGTTCAACAATTTCAGATCATAACCTCGGCCCCTATTACATTTTTCCTTGTAATTTTTCCACTCTTTTCCCCCCCCCCTTTCCTTTTGTTTCTCTCTCACACCTGGCAGCTATCTCTTGCCCTGCCAGTACACTTCACACCTAATCTCAGCCTATTACCATCTCATCTAGCTTCGAATACCTTTTACTGTCTCTTTTACTTCTTTTGTTTCTTTTACTTCTTTTGTTCTGATCGCAGCCCTGCCTTCGATCTATTTTCTTTTCTTTCCAGTTTTGAAGAAGGGTTCGACCCGAAACGTCAACTCAAATTTCTCTCCACGGATGTTGCCTGACCTGCTGAGTTTTTCCAGCATTTTCTGTTGTTACTTCAAAAGTACTTCATTGGCTGTAAAGGACTTTGGGACGTCCTGAGGTCATGAAAGACACTTTATAAATGCAAGTTCTTTTTTTTTACTCCAAGATGATTGTGTTTTGCCATGGGCTTTGGGCATTGTAAAATATAATGGCTAAATTGGGCCGTGTAACGCCCATTTTTTAGGCACAAAATGGCCACCTAATGCTTGAAAATGGGATTTGAGATGCGCGCGCACACTTCCGATGGGAAATGCGCAGGACGCCATTTTGGTCAATAGTTCTGCAACCGCTGGCAACATGCAGAGCAGGCAGATCATGACACAAATCAGTGAGCAACACTGATTTGATGCCAGCGCTACCATTTTCAAACTGCACACTCCAACCAATGCCCTGTTCTAACCTCGCACAGCTGAACATGACATTAAATGAAATGAAGCACCCCCCACCAGCTCTAATTAAAGGGATCATGAACTACTTACAGGTTAGTTGCTAGATCATTTCTTCTAGCTGCAGCTGCAATTGTATGTGTTTTTGGAGCTTTCCAGTACTGTACTTGGCTAAAGTTTGAATAGTCTACAGTGAGTGGTCTGGCTTTTGCTGAAGTACTTTTTTTGTTGATTTAAAAGCTTGTGCTGAAATAAGTTTCTTCCAGGCATGGGTGGCCTGGTAGGGCTTCCTCTAGGAATTGAACATGACTGGGAGAATGAAGAGAGGCCATGCAGAGCAGGACAAGCTGTTAGAAGGAGGGGGAGAAGGAAGAGGGGGAGACGGGCTCTCAGCAGGAGGCCATATCCACCGAGGGCCTTTAGGGAGCAATTCTCTTAACTCAACTTTAGCGAGGACCAATGCTTGAGACGTCTTCACTTCAATAAAGAGGTTGTGACTGAAATCTGTCAACTGCTGCAGAGAGAACTGCAACCTCCAAGCAGGCCAAGGACAGCATTGTCTGGGGCTGTCAACGTGACCATGGCTCTGAACCTTTATGCATCTGTCTCCTTCCTGGCTGCTGTTGGAGATATAAGCAACATCTTGCAGTTTGCAGTGTGCTGCTGCATAAGGGAGGTAACTGAGGCTCTCTATACACAGTTTAAACTCATTTCTTCTTGCCAGAGACAAGTAAGTGGAGCGAGCACAAGAGTTTGCACGGATTTCAGGTTACCTCATGGTGCAGGGTGCCAACTGCACACGCATTACCCATGTGAACCTGGCCATTTTCTGGAACCAATAGGGATTCCACTCCCTTAATTTACAACTGGTGTGCAACCACAGGCAGCGCATCGTGCAGATAAATGCCCGTTATCCTGACAGCAGTCACAATTCTTCATTCTGCGGCAGTCCTCTGAGCCCACCTGTATTTGAATCACGATGGCAAGTCAAAGGCTGGCTACTGGGCGATGAGGGTTACCCACTCATGACATGGCTCATGACTCTGATCCGAAACCCACCCATATGTGCACAGCAGGCCTTCAATGAAAGCCTCGCTGGCACAAGGAACATTATAGAACGTGCCATCGATGTTCTCAAACAACACTTCCGCTGCCTGAACCACTCTGCAGGAGCCCTGCATATAGATATGTGAAGAGAAAAAGATTGGTGAAGTCAAGCGTAGGTCCCTTGCAGTCAGAATCAGGGGAATTTATAATGGGGAACAAAGAAATGGCAGACCAATTAAATATATATTTTGGTTCTGTCTTCACAAAGGAGGACACAAATAACCTCTCAGAGATGTCGGGGAACATAGGGTCTGATGAAAAGGAGGAACTGAAAGAAATCAGTATTTGTAGGGAAGTGGTGTTAAGGAAATTGATGGGATTGAAGGCCGATTAATCCCCAGGGCCTGATAATCTACATCCTAGGGTACTTAAGGAAGTGGCCCTAGAAATAGTAGATGCATTGCTGATCATTTTCCAACATTCAATGGAATCTGGAACAGTACCCATGGATTGGAGGGTAGCTAATGTTACCCCACTATTCAAAAAAGGTGGTAGAGAGAAAATGGGGAATTACAGACCGGTAAGCCTGACATCAGTAGTGGGGAAAATGCTAGAGTCCATTATAAAAGATGTAATAGCAGAGCACTTGGAAAACAGTGACAGGATCGGACAAAGTCAACATGGATTTACAAAGGGTAAATCGTGCTTGACTAATCTACTGGAATTTTTTAAGGATGTAACTGGTAAAATAGATAAGGGAGAACCAGTGGATGTGGTGTATTTGGACTTTCATAAGGCTTTCGATAAGGTCCCACATAAGAGATTAGCGTGTAAAGTTAAGGCACATGGGATTGGGGGCAAGGTACTGACTTGGATAGAGAACTGTTTGGCAGACAGAAAGCAAAGAGTTGGAATAAACGGGTCTTTTTCCGAGTGGCAGGCAGTGACTAGTGGGGTACCGCAGGGATCAGTCCTTGGACCCCAGCTATTCACAATATATATTAATGATGATCTAGACAAGGGAACTAGATGTAATATCTCCAAATTTGCAGATGACACAAAGCTGGGTGGGCGTGTGTGCTGTGAAGAGGATGCCGAGAAACTCCAGTATGATTTGGACAGGTTGGGTGATTGGGCAGAAGCATGGCAGATGCAATATAATGTGGATAAATGTGAGGTTATCCACTTTGGTAGCAAAAACAGGAAGGCAGGTTATTATCTGAATGGCAATAGATTGGGAGAAGGGGAAGTGCAACGAGACCTGGGTGTCCTTGTGCACCAGTCGCTGAAGGTAAGCATGCAGGTGCAGCAGGCGGTTAAGGCGGCAAATGGTATGTTGGCCTTCGTAGCAAGAGGGTTTGAGTACAGGAACAAGGATGTCTTGCTGCAGTTGTACAGGGCCTTGGTGAGACCACATCTTGAGTATTGTGTGCAGTTTTGGTCGCTTTATCTGGGGAAGGATGTTCTTGCCATGGAAGGAGTTCAGCGAAGATTCACCAGGCTGATACCTGGGATGGCAGGAATGATGTATGAGGAGAGATTGGATCGATTGGGCTTGAACTCGCTGGAGTTTAGAAGAATGAGAGGGGATCTCATCGAAACTTATAAAATTCTAACAGGACTGGACAGACTAGATGCAGGAAGGATGTTCCCGATGGTCGGAGAGTCCAGAACCAGGGGTCACAGTCTAAGGATAAGGGGTAGGCCATTTAGGACAGAAATGAGGAGGAATTTCTTCACCCAGAGAGTGGTGAACCTGTGGAATTCTCTACCACAGAAAGCAGTAGAGGCCAATACATTAAATATATTCAAGAAGGAGTTGGATATATTTCTCGAGGCTAAAGGGATCAAGGGATATGGGGAGAAAGCAGGGACTGGGTACTGAATTTGGATGATCAGCCACGATCGCATTGAATGGCGGCGCAGGCTCGAGGGGCCGAATGGCCTACTCCTGCTCCTATCTTCTATGTTTCTATGTTTACTCAGCTGAGTGGGTATCAAAATTTATTGTAGTATACTGCACATCCTCGCCTTAATGAGGGACCAGTCCTTGCCACTCACCTATCAGGCGAGAAGCTGAGGAGCAGGAGCACAAGGAAGAGGAGGAAGTGCAACAGGAAGTGGAGAAACGGGAAGAAGTGCATATGTCTGGAGGGCCTCCTGCCCCACTTTGGATACAGGATGTCTCTCCTTCTCTACACGTCTTGCACCAAGACCTTCAGAGCATTGTCAGAAAACCTTGGTGTTCGCTCTCTCACATGTTCAGCCATTCCTCAAGGTAACAGAGCACAGATTCACTGGAGACTACGTGGATGGCTGGTGCGTGCAGCCAATGAACAGTGCAGGTAGCGCTGGCCGCACACAGCAATGATGTAAAGCAGCAGGCAGCACCAGAATGTGCTGCCTGCAACGCAATGAATGGGTGTGGGTTAAGCAGAGGGTCTTGCTCGACGGGAGGGCAGATTGTACAATCGGGCACAGTGATCAGTGTGTCTAATTCATGGTCCTCCTGCTAGTCCAGCCATTAAAACTAATAATGGGAAGATTGGAAGGACCTTTGCATCTGATTGTCTGAGCTGCTCTTCCATTGAGTGAGGCTCCATACCAGGAGTACTAACTCAATGAATTTAGCCTGTCGTATATTTTGCTTTATTTATAATATTGTGTAATCATCTTACGTTCAACAGATTGCTATGAATAAAATTGTTCTATGTACAGGTTAGTTGGACTGTTAATTATGTAAGAAGCAAAATAGTGACCTGATATCGATTTGCACGCATCAGAAATGCATTGCCTACAATTAGAATTGCACGTATGTGGATTCAATTGCACACGTTGCACACAGACGCAGTATTTTATCTTGTTTTTCATTCCTTATGTGGTGTACCTGCTTAAATAGTGAGGTGCATGTTTTCACACTTCAAAGACTTAGACTTGTGGCTACGCTTCCTGACTGTAGCAGATAACCAATGTCTGCGTGCTGAAACAGTCAACGTCTGTTAATATGCTGCAGTGTGTAGACTGCATTTTAGCATTTAAAAATAACAGCGTACACAAAGCAAATGTAAAAGAATACCCGTATTTAGGTTTTATTTATGATATCCAGCCTTTGTTTGGTGTAGGGGTTACGGGGATCGGGTGGGATATGTGTCGGTGCAGGCTTGATGGACCAAAATGGCCTCTATCTGCACTGTGGGGTTTCTGTGATTCTGTGATAAGCACATTGAAATTATGACACGGGTCAGGTTTCCTCCTAATACAACAGACAGCAGGTGTTTTCATACTCGCCCATGACCCTGTAACTATAGTATAGTACTAAGAGTGCTTCTACAGCTAAAATTCGTTTTCAGCCTCATGCACCTGTTACGCCATTGTCAACTATTGGATGCAATATCCTTGCTTGCTTTTTCAGTGGCCAACTGAATCATTTTCATGAGGTTGGAAGGCAGGGTGGGGGGATTTTTACCAGAAATATGATTTCAGTAAAGAAGACCATGTCCCTAATTAGCCTATGGACAATATAATTTAAAGTTTTTTTTATATATATGTACTTAATAAGTGATTGGACTCCTAAGAAATAAATCATGAGCAGACCTTTCATCTTCGGCGGGGGCATAAAACGAGCGATATTGGATCGGCCGCCCGTTTTCCACCCTGTCCAATTTTCCTTTCTGCTGAAGTCAGTGGAAAAGAGAATTGGGCGGAGTGTACAACAGGTGGCTGACCCGATAGTGCCTGCTTTACACCGCTGCCAAAGTTGAAAGTTCCAGTGCATTTTTCCATATTGATAGCATTGAAGGAAAGGATTGTCATAAATATCAGGAATGCAAAGTTCTATCTACACTGTCCTAACAGGTGCCTCCATCACAACCTTAGAAGAACATCTCCTATTGCAGCAAAATTATATTTACACTAATAACATATTCCTCCATTAGCTTCCATTAAGAAACGATGGCAGTAAAACCGCATCGTCCCCCAGGCAGGAATCACGAGATTGGATTGGATGAACAAGGCCCTGTGGCCCATTTGATCTCATCCTTTCAGAATATTGTTTTTGCATTGCAGCATGTAACTGTATCTTAAATGAATCCAGTGCCCTGGCTTTAATCACCATTCCTAACAACTGGTTCCAGCTGTTGATCGCTCTGCAAAAAAATGCTTCCTTGCATCTGTCTTAAATTTGCCTTTCACACCCTTGAATCTGTGCCTCCTTGTCCTGCTACCCTGGCATATGGTTGAGAACTGTTCCAGTTTTACATTCTCTATCCTGTTAAGTATCTCATACCTCCTAAAGTCTCTTTTCAAGGCTGCCAGTTTATCTATTTTTTCCTGATAGCTCATTACAATGGCATGAGGGCAGAACTCACTAATGTGGACTGGAAAAATAAATTAAAGGGTAAGACAGTTGAAATGCAGTGGTGGACATTTAAGGAGATATTTCATAACTCTCACCAAAAATATATTCCAGTGAGAAAGAAAGATTTTAAGAGAAGGGAGCACCATCCGTGGCTAACTAAGGAAGTAAAGGATGGTATCAAACTGAAAACAAAGGCATACAATGTTGCCAAGGTTGGTGGGAGACAAGAGGATTGGGACATTTTTAAAAACCAGCAAAAAAAATAATAGAGAGAGAAGATGAATTATGAGAGTAAACTGGCAAGAAACATTAAAACAGATAGTAAGAGCTTCTATAGGTATATAAAAATGAAGAGGGTAGCTAAAGTAAATGATGATCCCTTAGAGGATGAGACTGGAGAATTAATAATCGAGAACGGGGAAATGGCAGAGACTCTGAACAAATATTTTGTATCTGTCTTCACGGTAGAAGATACTAACAACATCCCAATAATGGATAATCAAGGGGCCACAGGGAGGGGGGAACTAAAGACAATCACCATCACTAAGGAAATAGTACTTGGTAAAATAATAGGACTAAAAGATGACAAGTGCCCTGGACCAGATGGCCTGCATCCCAGGGTCTTAAAAGAAATGGCTGCAGAGATAGTGGCTGCATTGGTGGCAATATACCAAAATTCCCTGGACTCTGGAGAGGTCCCAGTGGATTGGAAAACCGCAAATATAACACCCCTATTTAAGAAAGGAGGGAGACAGAAAGCAGGAAACTATAGACCAGCTAGCCTAGCATCTGTCTTTGGGAAAATGCTGGAGTCCTTCATTAAGGAAGCAGTAGCAGGGCATTTGGAAAATCATAATGCAGCCAGGCAGAGTCAGCATGGTTTTATGAAAGGGAAATCATGTTTAACAAATTTGCTGGAGTTCTTTGAGGAGGTAACGAGCAGGGTGGACAAAGGTGAACCAGTGGATGTGGCGTATTTGGATTTCCAGAAGGCATTCGATAAGGTGCCACATAAAAGGTTACTGCATAAGATAAGAGCTCACGGAATTGGGGGTAATATATTAGCATGGATAGAGAATTGGCTAACTAACAGAAAGCAGAGAGTCCGGATAAATGGGTCATTTTCCAGTTGGCAAACGGTAACTAGTGGGGTGCCACAGAGATCGGGGCCTCAACTATTTACAATCTACATTAATGACTTGGATGAAGGGACCGAGTGTAATGTAGCCAAGTTTGCAGATGATACAAAGATGGGTGGGAAAGCAAGTTGTGCAGAGGACTCAAAGAACCTGAAAAGGGATATAGACAGGCTAAGTGAGTGGGCAAACATTTGGCAGATGGAGTATAATGTGGGAAAGTGCGAGGTTATACACTTTGGCAGGAAAAATAAAAAAGCAAACTATTATTTAAATAGAGAGATTACAAAATGCAACAGTTCAGAGGGACCAGGGGGTCCTTGTGCATGAAACACAAAAAGTTAGCATGCAGGTACAGCAAGTAATCAAAAGGCAAATGGAATGTTGGTCTTTATTTCAAAGGGGTTGGAGTATAAAAGCAGGGAAGTCCTGCTACAACTGTACAGGGTACTGGTGAGACCACACCTCGAGTACTGCATACAGTTTTGGTCTCCTTATTTAAGGAAGGATATATTTGCATTGGAGGCAGTTCAGAGACAATTCACTAGGTTAATTCCAGAGATGAGGGGGTTGACTTATGAGGAAAGGTTGAGCAGGCTGGGCCTATACTCATTGGAGTTTAGAAGAATGAGAGGTGATCTTATTGAAACATATAAGATGCTGAGGGGACTCGACAAGGTAGATGCAGGGACGATGTTTCCCCTCGGGGAAATCTAGAATGTTTTAGAATAAAGGGTCGCCCTTTTAGAACTGAGATGAGGAGGAATTTCTTCACTCAGTGGGTCATAAATCTGTGGAATTCTCTGCCCCAGAGAGCTGTGGAGGCTGGGTCATTAAATACGTTGAAGGTGGAGATAGACAGATTTTTGCAAGGGAGTGAAGGGTTATGGGGAGAGGGCAGGGAAGTGGCTTTGAGCCCAAGATCCGCCATGATCTTATTGAATGGCGGAGCAGGCTCGAGGGGCCAAGTGGCCTATTCCTGCTCCTATTTCTTATGTTCTTATGTTCTCATTGCTTTAGCACCGGGGATCTGCTTTGTTGCAATCTGTACTACTTCTATGGTCTGGATGGGCTCCTTTACTTCACTTTAACTCAACTGCATGCAATACTTCAGGTGTGACTTGAGCTGGGCACAGTCTTCTATTGTCACGGCCTCTCGTAATTTGAGCTCAATTCATTGGCAATATAACGCAGCATCCGGGGTCTCTTTCAATTTCCCTGCCACTGAATATAGGCATCTCCTATTTTTATTTTCAGCATGTGGTACCTTGTATTTGTCCCTATTGAATTTTAATTAGCCACCAGTCAGCACACATGCAATTCTTTTGAGCTCTCGCTGTAAATTCTTTCGGTTTTCAGTTGTCCCCAGCTTTGTGCCATCTTCAAATATAATTACTTTTCATTGGGGCTGTAAATCCAGGTCAATACCAACAACTGGAAGGGTCCCAGTCTGGACCAGAACAGCTCTGCATCATGTTTGACACAATGACATAAATATGCAAGGTGGCACACATTATTGCATTGTATGCTTACAGTGTCAGCTGTGGCTCAAATGGTAGCACCCATGCCTCTGAGTCAGAAGGTTGTGAGTTCAAGTCCTACTCCAGAGACTGGAGCAGAAAAATCAAGGCTGACACTGAGAAAGTGCTGTACTGTCTGAGTTGCCGTCTTTCAAATAAAGGCCACGTCTGCTTTCTCGGGTGGACATAAAAGATCCCATGGCACTATTTCGAAGAAGAGCAGGGGAGCTCAACATTCCTGGTTACAGGGTTTTCAGGCGAAAGAGAGAGGGGGATAAAAAAGAAGGGGGGGTTGCAATATTGATTAAAGAATCAATTACAGCTGTGAGGAGGAATGATTTTTTTTTATTCGTTTATGGGATCAGGGCGTCGCTGGCAATGCCAGCATTTATTGCCCATCCCTAGTTGCCCTTGAAAAGGTGGTGGTGAGTCGCCTTCTTGAACCGCTGCAGTCTGTGTGGTGATGGTACTCCCACAGTGCTGTTAGGTAGGGAGTTCCAGGATTTTGACCCAGCGACGATGAAGGATCGGCAATATACTTCTAAGTCAGGATGGTGTGTGACTTGGAGGGGAACTTGGAAATGGTGGTGTTCCCATGCACCTGCTGCCCTTATCCTTCTAGGTGGAAGAGGTCGTGGGTTTGGGAGGTGCTGCCGAAGAAGCCTTGGCGAGTTGCTGCAGTGCATCTTGTAGATGGTACACACTGCAGCCACGGTACGCCGATGGTGGAGGGAGTGAATGTTTAAGGTGGTGGATGGGGTGCCAATCAAGCAGGCTGCTTTGTCCTGGAAGAATCTTAGAAGAATCATCCAACGAGGCCATATGGGTTGAACTGAAAAGCAAAGATGGGGCAATCACACTGCTGGGAGTGTACTATAGACCCCCAAACACTCAGAGGGGGATAGATGAGCAAATATGTAGGCACATTTCTGAGACGTGCAAAAATAGAGCAGTAATAGTAGGGGATTTCAACTTCCCTAATATTAACTGGGATAAAATTAGTGTGAAAGGTATAGAGGGAGCAGAATTCTTAAAAATCCATTCAGGAGAACTTTTTTTAGCCAGTACATAGCAAGCCCAACAAGAGAGGGGGCGGTTCTGGACCTAGTTTTAAGGAATGAAGCTAGGCAGGTGGAAAAGGTATCAGTGGAAGAGCATATTGGTGGTAGTGATCATAATTCAGTTAGATTTAGCATAGTTATGGAAAAGGACAAGGATAGACTAGGAATAAAAGTTCTCAATTGGGGAAAAGCTAATTTTACTAAGCTGAGATGTAATTTAGCCAACGTGGACGGGAGGCAGAAACCTGAAGGTAAATCAGTGTCGGAGCAGTGGGAGGCATTCAAGGAGGAGATAGTGAGGGTTCAGAGCAAGTATGTTCCCATAAAGAAAAAGGGTGGGACTAACAAATCTAGAGCTTCCTGGATGTCAAGGGGCATACAGGGAAGGATAAAGAAAAAAAGGGAAGCTTATGACAGATACCGAGGGTTCAATACTGCAGAAACTCTAGAGGAGTATAGAAAGTGCAGGGGTGAAAGGAAAGCAAAGAGAGGGCATGAAAAAATATTGGCAAGTAAAATCAAGGAAAACCCAAAGATGTTTTATAAATACATTAAGAGCAAGAGGATAACTAAAGTAAGAGTAGGACCAGTACCGCTGGCGGGACTGGTCATTGGAGCACTAACAAGCAATTATCTGCTTGTTGAAGTTGATTTTCCCGTGTCGTTGCGAATTTGGGGCTTTCCCCACCTGAAACCCGCCTGCAGGGAACCCCGCTGCTGAGAGCTGGCGTGAAGCTTGCTAGCTGTCAGCTGCAGGTAAGGAGAAGCTGCGATTTAAAGGGCCAGCACTTGTATGGTGAAGGACCTTGTTGTTGCAGGTTTGGGGCTACTTCTTCAAGGCTTAGGCACAGCTGTGGAAGGTTGGAGCCTCACACACTTCTCCAATGCGATCTCCTGGGAAGCCCCTCTCGCCACCCTCACTCAGCGCTTCCTCAGCGGAGGCATCTATGAGAAGCGTGGGATGCCTTTTTTTCCTTCCCTTCTTGCCATTAGAGGATCTCCAGCAGCAGAGGCGGCAGCAGCAGAACCAGGAACAGCATGATGAGCACCAGGAGCACCAGGCTGCTGCTCACTCACCTGAAGCTGCACAGGCCAGAAGGGGCCAGCGCTTGGAAGTGGCTTGAGAGCACCTTGCTGCGCTTTAGGGAGCCATGGGGACCCGTATCTGCACTGGCAGTCCTACTCAGAAGGACATCCATGAGGATCTGGTTTCTCTGTTCAACAGATGGCCAACGCTCCTCAAGAGATGTCATTCTCTTATGAGCACTCACCATGTTTTCCGTACTCTGGCGAGTTATCTCCTGCATGGAGGTTGCCAACCTTTCCATGGTGATGTGTTCATGCACCAATGACTCCACAAAGGCTCTGCTCATGGTCGCTATGGACTCCTCCATTCGCTCCACACTCGCAGCGACCCTGGAGACAAAACCTGCCAGAGACTCCTGCATCTGTGCATGGAGATCCATCACCTCTTCTCTTGCGGATGGAGGCAGAGGGTCGACATGCAGCGCAGCTGAGCTGAGCTGGCAGAGTCCTGCGTCCTCTGACGAGGACTCTCCACTGCTGTCCCTGTCTCCAGAATCTGCTGAGGCTCACTTGTGAGCTGTGAAACGCCAGGTGACAACACTACTCTATGTCCCAAAGGTCTCCCCGAGGTGTGAGTGTCTGCGCTGGTGCTGGGTGCGCTTACTTCTGCTGACGCTGCACCCTCAGAGGTTGGAGCTTCCTCTGAGGAGTCTGGCTGCACAGCCTCTTCCTCCTCCACAGTGAGGACGGGGGCTCTGGATGGTACTGTGGGGGGAGTAAAGGAAGGAGATAGAGATGTAATGCCAAGGTTCTTCTGGTGACTCCCAGCGAGTTGGCATCTGCTGACACCTGCATCCATGCAGCATTGGTCTCAGTGGGAGGCCTCTTCCTCCCTGACCTAGGGAAGAGGACCTCCCTGTGGGCCCTAACCCCATCCAATAATGCCTGCAGTGAAGCCTTGTCGAATTTGGAGGCAGCTCGGGGTCTGGCACTGCCCACAGCTGCTGCAGGCTCCTCTGCCATCCTGTGTGGTTCGTTTGGAAGCCTTCAGAGGATGCAGTGCTTGCTTTGGACCTTGAAAGCACCACAAATGATGACATCATACTGTGGGGATTTCTGACTCGAATTGGACAATTAGCAAGGCTTCCCACATGCTGGGAATTAATTGGCCACTTGAGGGATAATTGCGTGGAGCTGGCTGACACTTTTTTATGTGTGTCAGAAACCCCACATTCGGGGAAATCTGACCATTCCCCACACAAGCCGAAAATCGGGGCCTATGACTCTATGATAACTGAAACAAACATGCTGTAATTACATCCTCCCACCAGTGGAGGTGCTGTGGTGCCTCTGTATTGCCTCTCCCAGCTCCTCAGCCTGTACTGCAGAGAAACTCCAGAGTTAAGTTTTGCTATTTAGTTATAAATAACTAGCTGGAGTGCCTGGCGGTGCTGAGGGTTTTTTGAGGGCATGGCATGTTGTTGTTGGAAGAGAGAGAGAGAGAGAGACTGGGGGGAGAAGAGAGAGACTGGGGGGAGAAGAGAGAGACTGCTGGATTTAGTTTGGGATTAGCCTGGAGAGAGAGGGGGGAAGGAGCGCCTCAGGCCTGGCCCGATGGACCCCTGCAAAGGAAGGAAAGAAGGAAGGAAGGAAGAAGGCGAGCTCTCCCTCCCTGTCCCACCCCCTCACTCTTTCCCTCCTTCACCCTCTCTCCCTGCCCCTGTCTCTCCCTGCTTTACTCTCTCTCCCTCCCTCCCCTCTCTTCTCCCTCTCTGCCCCTCCTCTCCCTCACTGCCCCTCTCCTCACCCTCCCTGCCCCTCTCCTCTCCCTCCCCCCCTCTCCTCACCCTCCCTCCCCCCCTCTCCTCACCCTCCCTCCCCCCTCTCCTCACCCTCCCTCCCCCCTCTCCTCACCCTCCCTCCCCCTCTCTCCTCACTCTCCCTCCCCCCCTCTCCTCTCCCTCCCTCCCCCTCTCCCTCCCTGCCCCTCTCCCTCCCTGCCCCTCTCCCTCCCTGCCCCTCTCCCTCCCTGCCCCTCTCCCTCCCTGCCCCTCTCCCTCCCTGCCCCTCTCCTCTCCTCTCCCTCCCTCTCTCCTCTCCCTCCCTCTCTCCTCTCCCTCCCCCTCTCCTCTCCCTCCCTCTCTCCTCTCCCTCCCTCTCTCCTCCCCCTCCCTCCCCCTCCCTCCCCCTCTCCTTTCCCTCCCTCCCCCTCTCTCCCCCTCTCCCCTCCCGCCCCCTCTCCTCTCCCTCACCCCTCCTCTCCCTCCCCCTCTCCTCTCCCTCCCTCCCTGCTCTCCCTCCCCCCTCCTCTCCTCTCCCTCCCCGCCTGCTCACCCCTCCCTCCCCCTTCTCCTCTCCCTCCCCCCCTTCTCCTCTCCCTCCCCCCCTTCTCCTCTCCCTCCCCCTTCTCCTCTCCCTCCCCCTTCTCCTCTCCCTCCCCCCTTCTCCTCTCCCTCCCCCACCTCTCCGCTCCCTCCCCCACCTCTCCGCCCCCTCCCCCACCTCTCCTCTCCCTCCCCCACCTCTCCTCTCCCTCCCCCACCTCTCCTCTCCCTCCCCCTCCCCACCTCTCCTCTCCCTCCCCACCTCTCCTCTCCCTCCCCCCCTCCTCTCCTCTCCCTCCCCCCTCTCCTCTCACTCCCCCCTCTCCTCTCGCTCCCCCCTCTCCTCTCCCTCCCCCCCTCTCCTCTCCCTCCCCCCCTCTCCTCTCCCTCCCCCCTCTCCTCTCCCTCCCCCTCCCCCTGTCTCTCCCTGATTTTGTCTCTGTCCCCCCCTCCCCCTCTCTCTCTGCCTTTCCTCAGAGCCCGGATGCGGTGAGCCAAAGCCCCCGTGTGTGGATCAGCGCCTCAGGGCCGGCCGGTGTGCGGCCTTGCGCGTGATGCCCAGCCGGACTCACCTTAGCTGAGGTCGCGCTCCGGGCTGCCGCCGACGTTGACGCGCGCGCTGACTCCCGCCCTGCCAGCCTTTACTAAGATGGCGACGATGGCTACGCTCGGCTCAGTCCCGCGCCGCCAGCCTTTACCAAGATGGTGACGATCGTGGGGCAGGCCCAGCGGGACGGGCGGTGCCTAGCTTGGGCGTGGCTGGCGAGGAGAGGCCGAGGCTTCGCGGCCTGAGGCCTGCAGGCAGCTCATCCACCGCCGAGTTGGGGAAAGCCCGAGTGCCCTTTGGAGGAGGATTTTTTTTTCTGTTAAAAGCAACTTTTTTTGCTGGAAATCTATATTTCAAAATAAACACGCAGAAAGTGGGAAAAATAAATGAATAGTTAGGAATCAAGATGGCGGCCACTCACCTCGGCTCAAAAGGATTAGGCCTGCCCACACACGCAATGAAACGCCCCCCATGACGCATCGATTGGTCAACCATCAGGTTAATCCCCTGTACGATTGGTCAACCATCACGTCACTCAACGCTAATGAGCGGAATGTTGCCGTTTTTTGAACCTTTTTTGTATACTGTCCGAACAATTTTTGTCTGACCAAAAAGTAAATACACCTATTAGACTCCCCTAATGATAAGCTTTCTTTTGATATAACATGTGTGTAGGTACGCTCTATAACTTTTGAGTGTATAGCGGACAGACAGACAGACAGACAAACAGACAAACTTACAAACAGAGAGACAAACCACTTTATATATACAGATAATAGAACACCAAAATATTATATAAAAGTAGGACAGAATATATGACTTTAAAATGGTACTGAACGATGTCTGCGTGCCCTGGTTCAATTATCCTCTGCCCTCTAACCCTTGCTTCATCTGAAGATTATACTTGGTCTTGACTCCCCATGTGCAATGCCATGGGAGATCGACTAGTAATATATCATACTCTTCCTCATCAAGATATATCAATATAAAAGTCATGAGTCCCTCAATAAGCAGGAAATGCTGAATAATAGTCAAGAAAAAGGTGAGTTGCGTAGAGGAAGAATATTTTTGACATCGTTTTGATTACTTCCTTCAATCAACATTAAGGAGAGCATATTATTCAAATTTGAAAAAGCATTTTGGCATTCAGGATTTAAATGCAGTTTTATAATTCCCCCACATCTTCTACCTTAGAGCAGTGGTACCCCTAATAAAGCCCCCTTCCACCCTCCAGCTCATCTTTCCTGCATAGTTCATCTCTAGTTTGGGGAAATGTTGACTGAGCTGGGATTTGGTGCTTCTCTACTTCCTTCCAGCAAAAAAACCCAATTGAATGCTATTAGAAGGTAGAGTTATCCTGGGGATCATACAATAGCTGAAAGGATTTTTTGTTGCTCTATTTGATAAACTACTGACCCTGTATTTTTTTTCTCTTTCAGTGTTAGCTATGGCTCAGTGGGTAGCACTCTTGCCTCTGAGTCAGAAGGTTGTGGGTTCAAGTCCCACTCCAGAGAGTTGAGCACAAAAATCTAGGCTGACACTCCAGTGCAGTACTGAGGGAGTGCTGCACTGTCGGAGGTGCCGTCGTTCAGATCAGACATTAAACCAAGGCCCCGTCTGTTCTCTCAGGTGGATGTAAAAGATCCCATGGCACTATTCTGAAGAAGAGCAGGGGAGTTATCCTCGGTGCCCTGGCTATTATTTATCCCTCAATCAACGTAACAAAAACAGATGATCTGGTCATTATCACATTGTTGTTTGTGGGAGCTCTCCACTCTCGTCCCCCTCCCTCCTGTGGAAAAGTACCCACTCTTCATTGTTGCTCAATTACTCTAAGGCAATGTTACTAACTTTTTGGCAAAAGTAACAGGCCTAACCAACATTTTGCTGGAGCTCAGGAATGCTACGACCTGCTGTCCCACAGAGGGAAGGGTCCTGGATTTCAGACATTAATTTCAATCATACAACTGTGTGCTGGGATGGAGCCGGGAAGTCTGGAGACTGCAAGTTTGAATATTGCAGGTACTGACATATAAAAGATTTAAATAAGAAACCCATGAACACTTTGGGCTGGATTTTGTAAATGGAGGTGAGTTGGAGGCGGGACTGCTGCTTGTCATGTCAATATCCCGCCTCCATCCTCGCCTGACCATTCAGAGGGATTTTCCCCTGATTGAGCTTTTTAAGCCCGCCCTGTGGGCTCAGCAGGCCAATTAGGGAAGAAGTCACTGACAGATCACGTCAACGTCAGACGTGCTATCTGTCAAGACTTCTTGAAAGAAGAAAAGACAGCGTTTGACAGCTCTGTGAAGCTGTCAAACACTGACATTCTCTTTAGTTTGATGAGCCTTTGAGGTGAGGACTCATCAAACATTGCAAATTTGTAAATTTCAGATGTCTGATGGATCGGAGGGTCCATCAGCCATTACCTGAAATTGACAAGGAGGATGTCCGCTCTCCCCATCCAGTGCGGCCAAAGGCTATGGAAGGAAAACAAGGAAAGTGAACACTTTTTTAAACTTATCACTCACCTTGCATATTTACCACTCCACACTTGCACCCATCACTCATCTCTACATCTTACTTCCAGGTGCCTCCGACCGCCGCAGACCTCCTCCACGTCTCCTCCAACCTGGCGGGGTTCTCCGAGGTTGGGAAGCCTTCACCTGTGAAAGTAAAATGGCACTAATCCTTTTTCTGCCTGTTAACTACCTGTTAACAGGCAGTTAAAAGGATTAAATGCCTTTTCCACCTCCAGGAGATGGGATCCGAAGCTGCACATCCTCCCGCCTCCTGGCAAAAGGGCACGGAGGCGGGGTGGGTTTGCCACCCGCCTCCAATTTTACGTGCTGTCCCGCCTCCATGCCCGCATCCTCGGGGCTTGGAAAATCCAGCCCACTATCTTTCCCAATGCGTTTCTCCTGATTTTTTAATCCAGTCGTAGGCTGAGCTGTCCCAGGAATCTGCCCATCACAATCAAGGATCTGTGCATTATGTTGAGCACCAGCTTCTAATCTGCCCCGTCAGACCTGTGTCCATTCCGATCCACCCTGGGTCTCCTACAGCAGCCCTGGCATTACCTTGAAACTGCATTTCTCCATTCCACTTGGGGCTCAGGAGCTTTTCCAGCAGCAAGGTGGAGTGCTTGCCCTTGCTGGGTGACGGTATAATTATGTCATCTCAGGTTCACACCATGGGTGCTGAATGCTGGCTTGGCTTGAGGCTAGATTCCACGTCTCTCTTGGTACTCTCAGGGTACTGCTGGGAGGCAGCAAGATTGGGGAGAAGCGGGACTAAACATCTTCAGTCAGGAGGCCAGCTGGAGTTAGTTGGAGCTGAGGCTGCCCAGACAAGAGAGAGAGAGGCTGGAAGTAGATAGGTTGGTTTCAAGTTGAGCTGGGCAGTGAGAGGCAATGCAGACGTCCTTGTGCTGATACTCCCATGGAAGCTATGGATAGATCCATATTTTGATTCAATCAACCTGAATTTAGTCATTACTAAATCATTTGTCACACATTTGATTCATCTTTTACATTTTTAATTCAAGGTAAAAACCATTTCCTTTACATGGCAAAATATTAACATGCAATAAATAAATAAAATGTATTTCCTACTTTGACTTAAACAGTATTATTCTGAAAGAATGCATACATTTCTATATTTATATAGATATATACGTTATATTTGTACATTTAGCGAGTAAAATCCACTATAAAATCCTTTAAAGATAGCATGAAGTGCAGCAAAACACAAGTGCTGGGAATTTCCTCAGGTTTTCTCTAGCTCTGCCAGCTTAACCTCGTCCGAAACCTCTATTACATGCGTAATTGGTGTTTGCAACAAACCTCCGACAATGTTACGGTCACAGAGTGGGAGAAGCCCCAGGGAAAGTCCTGGCGAAGATCATCTAGTTTTTTAATGACCAAATCAGGAATCTCTTGAAAAGACTGCAAATTAACATTCTCTCTCTCTGTGCACGTGTCACGTTAAAATTCAATTTCTTCTCAGAATAAAAAACGCTTTTTCCTTTAGAGACAATTTTGAAACAAATCAGTTGTGACAGAAGCAGAGCTCTATCAAGGTTTGGAAGAGATGGGAACATTTGCTTGTCAAGTGATAGCTATATGCTGAAGATATTTCATTGTGTCTTTGAATTTGATCTGGGATATATACAGCAGCCTCTTCGACATATCTTCAGTTCAATTTTGGTTTCATCTAAAGGTAATGGCTGGGCTCCTTGGCGGAAGGCAATGAACATTACTACCTCCATGTACAAATAATTAGTTTAAAAATTACAATGCAGTGAAAAAAATGCAGCTTTCAGCCCTTACTGTCTTTCAATAAAAAATTTACCATGAAAAAGTCCCAAATGGGATTCTTCAGCACTTAAAGCTGAATTCCCTTCCGGACCTCAAAAGAATGGTAAAAATGCTTCAGTAGTAACACAAATGGCTCAGCAAGCCATGGAAGGGGCACCCAAGGTCTTGCACGCAGCACTCCAGCTTTGTGCAGGGGGTCAACACTGCAAGAGATGTCCTCTACCCACCGGGGCCAGGAGGCCCTCCAGAAAGAACGATGTGGGACCACATCACCGAGGCCATTACTGCCAGCAGTGTTGCCCCCACCACCTGGCTCCAGTGCCCAAAGAAGCTTCATGACCTCAGACCACTGGTCAAGGTCAGTGAATGCATCTTCAAAAATCATCTCCTACCAATTGCATCACTAGCCTCACACACTGCTCGATGCACGATTCCCCTCCCCACCCCAATCACTCACCTACTAACAATCTGCACCAATCACAAGGTACATCTCCCATTCCTAGCTTCACCTCACCCCCTTGGAGCAGACAATGCAAGCCATTCTTGTCAGGGAATGAGCCCTTGGCCAGCGATGAGATTGAAAGGATACAAGATGCTGGTATCCTCATACATTATCCTCGTTCTCACGTGCACCTCTTGTTTTCCTGCCCTGCCCTCACCACAACTCCACCCTTGTGCCTTCCTCATTTCACACACCCGAGGAATGCAGTCTGTCCAGCCAGTGGTTGATCAAGAAGAGGAAGAGGAGAATGAACAGGAAGAAGATGATTGATTTCACACTGCCAGCCACCAGCTCCTTGAGGTCGACCAATGAGGCCATTTGCAGTGTCCCCCACTGAAAGTCAGCCGCCTTCCACCAGCCATACTGGGGTAGCACTGCGTGACATCCCTAAGTCAGGCAAAGGTACACACGAGACAGTCACTAAGTGAACGCATAAGAGTGATGGGTTGATTTCTTGATGTAATATTGGATGGATAGATGTATAAAGCTAGATTGGAAAGTTTGCTTTGTGGTGGCTTTTATTTCAGCATTGTGGCCAAGAGGACATTGTGATGGTCAGTAACAGAGGGAAGGTAAGGTGTGGGACTAATGTTAAAAGGGGAATTGGGGTTGTGGTCACTGGTACTGCAGGCGGATGATTCCATCCCAGATATTCCGGCCAGAAAGGTGCTGTCTAGGATGCATCCTTCCTTCGGCTTCTTCCTCTTCGGCTTCCTTCTGTTCCCTCTGCCAGCGGATGCAGTAAATCTGAAATGACAGCATAAAATGCTGGAAATACTCAACAGGTCAGGCAGCATCTCGAACTGAGATGTGAACTTTGTTTTTTTCTCCACATATGTTGCCTGACCTGTTGAGTATTTGTAGCATTTTCTGTCTTCTCAAAGACCTTCCTTTACCGTCCAAGGCCTTGCAAGCATCCAGCAGCATGCCCTATGCACTTAAAAAAACATTTAACATGTATTGTAGCAAGCCACTACTTCAATTAAATCAAAAAAGTCCAGTCCAAATGCTTAAATGCAAACTTACCTGAAAGATGTGGGTGTCCCTTTAAGAGGTTCTGACAGTGCCTCTGTCAGTCTGTTTGCACGCTGGATTTCCCTGTCATGGTTATGACCCAACTCAGCACTATGGTCGAAGTTGGGCGTGGTGACGTTAAGTCAGCATTGCACACTGACTGACATCACCACTCCGCCATTTTTTTTGCAGGGCGCTAGTACCCATTTTTTGTCGGTAATGGGTGGCATTAAGCCCCTGAATTTTTTGCCAAAAATGTATAAAAGGCTTTTGCTTTTTTCTGCTGCACATACCCCGTTGATAGAGAGAACATCCCTAATGCTAAACTGCAGAAAATTAATCTTACCAGTGGTGAAACTCTAGTCAATGTATAACTGATCTTAGGGAGTCCCTGTGGATTCATATTGCTCATTATTAGCCCGCACTGGTGCCACATTGGACTGAAAAAGCCCCGCTGGAGTGGATGAGGTTAATCCTAATCGGTACTGAGGGTTATCACCTCATATACTGCCTGACGTAAGAAGGGCTTGTGGTCCCTGGCATCAACTCGCCTGACAATCAGGGCCTATTCCTGCAGTTGGTGTCTTCCTGCACAATCCCTGCACCTGAATGGTGAGGCCCTACTCACCCCCAATATTGGGCCTCGGGCTTCGTTCCCATGAAGCAGGCTAGCTGCGGAGAGTACAAGGCAGCTCACCCGGCAAAGCGTGGTTAAAGATTGAGCTGTTGCGATGCTAGCAATGGCCTTTAGGTAAGTGAGGAAGGGGGGTGATCGGGGTCAATCTGTAGCCACGTCAGGGGATCAGAAGCTGGGGGGCGATTGGTTGCCAGGGGGTGAGGGAATTGATAGCTGGGTCGGAGCTCCTCCTGGTTCCACGTTCAGGTAAGTATATTTTAAAAACTTACCTTATTGGTTGTGGCCTAACAGGTGGGCCCTTTATAGACTGCCTGTATAGGCTGCATGTAGTCCTGGTTTTTCTGTGCAGATGGCGCTGGCTGCCTCAGGGTAAACCAGTCTTGTAGTGTGGGGCCTCAAACAGGCGTTAGGCTAATTATTTTCCTATGCAAAGGGATAATATGCCTGTTTCAGGCGTGTGCATACACGGCAATTTTTGGGGTTTTACCAATATACTGGGCAGCGCACTTCGGGCTTATAATGAGCGTGCACTTCCTGGCTGCCATATTGAAGGCTTAGGAGGCCAGTTAGTGCCCAAAAAACTAGCGAATTTCTACGCCCAGGTCTGTGCCAGTGTTTTCACCACATAGTCTTATTTCAATCTCCTGCTCGCAGATCACACCCTTTGATAATCTTTCTTTTTGAACAACTATCAAATTCCTTTTTTAAAAAAGCTATGGCCTCTACTTCAACTGTGGGTAAATTCTTGTCACAATGTATTGATTGTTTCAGCTCAACAGTAGAACAATAGATCATCATAAAATAAACCTAACAGAAAGAGTTGTTTAAATAAACTGGGAACATTTTAAAGTATAAATTTACAGTGCGAGAATGAGAACCAGAGAGTAAAGGCCAATTGTAACCCCTCCGGCCTGGTGGAAAATGGGTGAGCGGGCAGTTAAAATGACCCGTGGGACTTACCTGCACCAATCCCGCTGCCTTCCTACAGGTTCCAATCTTAACCTGCTGTTCCGAGCAGGTGAGAGGAATAGCTACTACTGTGGCAGAACCACTGAATGACTCTGGCTAACTGTATATAATTCTGTTTAACGATGTTCTAACACCAGCCTAAACCTGTACCATTGTGTTAGGCATTACTGTGTTTTGTATATAGAGTTTGCATGTATGGGGCGTGGCCCCTTTAAGAGTGCGGGAAAACGCGGGTAAACACGATGACGTCACGTCGCAAACCACGGGGCTGCCCAGGCAGTCCTCGTGGCATCTCCGTTGAGTAAAGATCTGCTTAATTGTTCTCTTGTGTCGATCTCCGTTATTAGTAGGAATTTGTTAATTCCTACACTACAAGCCAGCGGGGTCCTTCTTTAAATATGCAGATTTGGCTGTGATGACATCATCAGGGCTTGACTGCAATTTTAACTGGAGGCCTGTGTGGGGAAGCCATTGTGACTGACCCACCAGGCCAGCCTAGCGGGAACAAGAGCTGGGACCAGAAGAGGCTCAAAAAGGTAAGTGGATTTTCTTTTTTTACTTTCCTTTTAGGGCCAGGAGGAACAGGATTGCTCCTCTAGGCCACACAAGGAAAGTTTAGACCTCCCCTCTTCCAGGCTTCACCCTCTCCCGAGACCAAAAGGCCCTCCTGAACCCCCTCCCAACCATTTAGCTGGTGACGGGGACCCGGCAGTGGCCTCCTGCATTTAAGCGTGCATGTACATGTTTTGGCTACCCCTACAGTTAAATAGTGGCCAACAGTTACAGTTCTGGGCTAACACATGAA
Organism: Somniosus microcephalus; assembly: GCF_052327205.1. Classification (NCBI taxonomy): domain Eukaryota; kingdom Metazoa; phylum Chordata; class Chondrichthyes; order Squaliformes; family Somniosidae; genus Somniosus; species Somniosus microcephalus. The sequence continues at coordinate 43,606,482 of NC_140988.1, forward strand.
GAATGGACATGTGGGCAAGATGCCTGTGGAACAGTACCTAATATAAGCCACCACCTTCAAAAAAGATGGGGAGAAATTGGAAAAAAAAATAAGCTAGTTCAGGGGAGGTAACTTTATATAGCATAGAAAGAGCAAATCACATTTTGTTAGGTTTCCACACATCAGACACCAGGGAAACCAATCATCATGCTTAAGTCTGTCTTAACCAAGCTACTGAAATATTCAGCTTCTGTTTACCTGATATGGAGTGCACACACACTCCCCATTGGGACACACTCCATTTACCTTAAGTCCAGAGAGCTTAGGTTCAGGAGCCAACGAGCCAAAGCCTAGGGACCATGTGGATGTGTGCAGGGCTATTGCTGGAGTTTAACCCAGTAAAACCATCGGATTTAGCAGCATAGAACACTGGTAAGCAACAGAAATGCACAACAAGTCCATCCGCACCTGAAAAAGAAAAAAAGGCAGAAAATGTATTTACAGAAGCTGACAAACCTGCTGTGTATTTCCTGCATTTTTTGTTTCGATTTCAGATTTGATGTATTTGCAGTTTTCTTTTTCTTATTATCTCTACTGGAAAGCTACCCACTGCTTGTTGCATTAGGACCATCCTCCCCATTAAGTCACCAGCTTGCAAAGATAGCAGGAACCAAGTGGGAAAAAGTCTAGCCTCAGGGACAAGTCTACTTGCTCATTAATGAGCCAGGCTGGTTGGTCAGGCAACAGTGGGCTAGAAATCTGCCTGGTTTAGATATTGGATTACTGAATCTGCCATGGTGCTCGACTCTGTTCTATTTTTCTATCAGTCGGCATGACATCTGGAGCCAACTTGACCCCAAAGAGACCCTGCTTATCTTTCCCCTCCCCAACTAGGGTAGTTACTGATTTGTCATTAGACAACTGATAAATGTGGGTTTGAGCCCTTGCAAAGCAGGCAGTAGATATCAGGAACTGCTCATAAGTGGCACGGTGAGCAGCATAACTTACCATAAAATTAGTGTATTGATACCACCATCCTAACTACACATAGGTACACACCATACCCCATTGAAGCATGGTTCCTTCCAGCTGTTGAATGTGCAAAGTTTCAGAAGCAACTGTTTGCCTTACTGTGAGATAAATCATGTTAGCTTTCAAACCTTGAACATAATAGAGCTACATGTTCTCACACCAGGCCACCAGATAACCCATTTTGGCAGCTGTCATTCCCAAGCCTCAGTTTCCTCATCAGCTTTATGGCAAACATCTATTTTCATCATGGCGAAAGGTCAATATGTCAGCCACATTGACCTTTAGATCAATGATGATCTAAAAGTCCAAGTCCAGTGCTGCACGCCAGGCTTACTCATTACTAAGTGCTTAAAACGCATGTGAGGGTTTATTCCAAAGAGAGGTGCCTTGCATCAAGCTGACTCCCCTGTAAGGGTATTGAGTAACAGGTTGGTGGAAGGTCATGAAAGCAAAGATGTCCTGTTGACACAAAGTCATCAACCTTTAACTTGGTTTTTAAGAGTTTTCCTATAAGGTCTGGTAAGGACTAGAATGAAGCAGAATTAACCAGTTTGACTTTTTGCATTTGCCTACTTGAGAAAAACTTGCTTAACCAGTCTAGTGACCCTTGTACTAGCAGTCTTTTGCAACAGCATGCTTGTTCATACGACAGGCGTTGATACAAACTTCTGAAGATCGTTATACCCGTTTCATTGCACTCTGGTGCGTCAACGTGTTCACAAAAGCTCCAAGTATTAATCTTGGGTAAATATCTAAGCACATGTGTTCATTGCTACTTACCATTAATTTTTGGGGAACTCTATTTGTATTTCTAGATTCAACTAGAGGTGTTACTACACATATTTAGTAATTCGTTAGAACAAGGTGTAGTGCCAGAGGACTGGCGGATAGCTAACATAATACCTATATTTAAGAAGGGAGATAGAACATGTCCAGGGAACTATAGGGCAGTCAGCTTAACATCGGTGGTAGGAAAAATAATGGAATCCCTACTAAAGGAGAAAATACAAGAACATCTAGAAATGAAAAATATAATAATAGTCAGCATGGATTTTAAAAGGGAATGTCTTGCTTGACCAACCTCATTGAATTTTTTGAAGAGGTAACAGAGAGAGTAGACAAGGGTAATGCAGTAGATGTAATTTATCTGGATTTTCAAAAGGTATTTGATAAGGTACCCCATAATAGACTGATGAACAAGGTCAGAGAATGCGGAGTCAGAGGACAAGTAGCAGAATGGATTGTTGGCTGGCTTCAAGACAGAAAGCAGAGAGTAGGGGTAAAGGGTAGCTATTCAGAGTGGCAGAAGGTGGGAAGTGGTGTTCCACAAGGATCAGTGCTGGTACCAATGTTGTTCACAATTTATATTAACAATTTAGACTTTGGAATCAAAAACATAATTTCTAAATTTGTGGACGACACCATACTGAGGAGGACTGCAACAAATTACATGAGGACATTAATAAACTTACAGAATGGGCATATAATTGGCAAATGAAATTCAACACAGATAAATGTGAGGTATTACATTTTGGTAAGAAAAATAGGGAGGTCACATATTACTTGGAAAATAAGTATCTAAATGGGGTAGAGGAGCAAAGGGATCTCCGAGTACAAATACAGAAATCACTAAAAGTAACGACGCAGGTTAATAAGGCCATAAAAAAACAAACCAAGCACTAGGGTTTATTTCTAGAGGGATAGAATTGAAAAGTAGAGAAGTTAGGCTAAACTTGTATCGAACCTTGGCTAGACCACACTTGGAATTCTGTGTGTAATTCTGGTCGTCATATTATAAAAAGGATATAGAGGCACTGGAGAGGGTGCAGAGAAGATTTACAAGGATGATACCAGAAATGCAAGGGTATACAGATCAGGAAAGGATGAACAGGCTTGAAAAAAGAAGACTGAGGGGTGACCTAAAATTATGAAAGGTTTTGATAAAGTAGATACAGAGAGAATGTTTCCACTTGTGGGGTAGAGCAAAACTAGAGGCCATCAACATAAGATAGTCACCAAGAAATCAAATAGGGAATTCAGAAGAAACTTCTTTACTCAGAGAGTGGTGAGAATGTGGAACTCGCTATCACAGGGAGTGGTTGAAGCAAATAGTATAGGTGTATTTAAGGGGCGGTTAGATAAACATATGAGGGAGAAGGGAATAGAGGGTTATGCTGATAGGGAAAGACGGGAGGAGGCTTGACTGGAGCATAAACACCGGCATGGACTGGTTGGGCCGAATGGCCTGTTTCTGTGCTGTATATCCGATGTAATCCTATGTAAACTGAAGTCAGCTTCCACTCCTCAGCAGATGACACCCTTCACCTTTGAAAATAAAGAAAATGTATGATGGATGCTCCATTAGTTTCTCTTGAATTTAATTCTTCCCACCCCAGCTTTCAATGGCGCCAGCATCTATCTGTTTGCTGTTCTCTGCCCCCTAGAGTGGCATATATTTACTGAGCGCCAGTAAACCATTGTGATTGACGCTCCTAAATTACCCTCAGCTTGACTGAACAAGAGAGATCAGTCTAGCTGCCTGCAGATCTTTTTTCAGTGCTGTAAATGCCTTACGTGGTTTCTACATCTCAGAAGAAATCTGCATTATCTTATACTTAACCTTTGAACAGCAATGTGCTTTCTCCCCAGCTCTCCATGGGATTTGCATTTTATCTTTACATCCTCAGCACCAGAGCTATTAAGTTTCCTATGTGGGTTAACCTCATCTCTCCCACTGGTGTCTACAATTGATTTCAAGTACACTAAAGTTTATTTCTGGGCCCAGCATCTGTGGGTGTGTTGCCATTAAAAAAGCGCAAATGTCTTCTCCCGACAAAAAGCATCCAGCCAAAGTTATTCACAAATCGTTTTTAGTCTATTCAAGATGAGTGTCTGTGTTACAAATTCAGGTCTGCCATAGATATCTACACAGGTTCATTGGTGTCAGTCACTCACAACCAGTCTGGTTGCTTGCTTTTTATGCCCTATATCTATTAGCACAGTTGTGGGATTCAGGTGCGTTACTGTGACACTCCTTTGTGTTCTTGGCCACACTTCCATGTCTTATGCACATATTCAATCACTTTGAATGTGGCTGAGTTAACACTGGGTGACGCAAAGTTTGGTTCGAATCATAAACTGCTTTGTTCCAAAGTAGTTATAAAAACACAGAACAATGAGATTGATGACAGTGCTTGATACAAGCAGTACAACCTCTGTTCACATAATTCTACAAAAAATAAGAACATGCGAGTGCTAACCCACTCTGTTGGGTCATAACTTAAAAGCACAATCACTCTATACCCTGTACTACTGCCCAGGACAACAGTTTGCTGTCTGCGCAACCTTTTGCTGCTCCACTGATTCTTGGACCCCAATTTTACTCCAATCTGCCAAGAGAAAATGGGGCGGGCGAGCGGTTAAAATCACAAAATTGATTTACCGCCCTGTTCCCACAGGAAGCCTGCCGACTGCCATTTTAACTCTGGAGTTGACACAGGTGGCAAACACACCCGCTGGAAACATTAATAGATGCAAACTGGGATCCTATGACATTATTAGGACCCAGGCCCAACTTTAACTGGGTGGGTCAGAAGTTGCACCCAGTGGAAAACCCACTGAGTAAACCTTAGCAGCATTGGCTTCACAAACTGACTGACATGACGGGAGGCTGGATTTAAAGGGGCAGGTACTCGGGTCATTTGGGTCTGTGTGCTATTGTGAGTAGCGGATTTCCAAGCCAGTTCTGAGCTTGCAGTTTGGTTCCTTCTGATTTTTTTCCCCTTACTTGCCCTGATTAAGTATTCGCTGCTTATCGTGGCTGCTCTTTTTGCTTCTTTCCTTTGGATGGCAGAACAGTTGGAAAAAGAGGAGCAACAAGCTCAACAACTGGAACAAGCAGTAGGTGTGTCTGTGAGAAGACAGTAGGTGAGGGGAGCTGCTTGCAGAAGACTTTACCCAGCCCACATGGTCCATAGGCCAAATCAGTTTCTCTGAGGGGCACTGCATGAAGTGGTTGCACTTCACCAGACTGTTACTGATCTATGTAGCCTGTTGAAGTAGGACGTACTGCCTGCTGGACCAGGGGGATATGCATTGCCAGTGGTTGTCAAAGTCACCAGCGCCCTTAACTTTTTTGTCACAAGCTCCTTCCAGGCTGCTACAGGGGACATCACCTGCATCTCGCAGTCTGCAGTGCATGGATGCATCTAGCAGGTCACCAATGCCCTGTTTGCCAGAGCAATCCAATACATTACCCTCCCAATGGATGCCAACAGCCAGAATGAGAGAGCTTTGGGATTTGTAGCAGTGCCCGGCTTCCCTCGTATCCAGGGCATAATAGACTGCACTCATAAAGTTATCAGGGCACCAAAAGACAAGCCAGGAGTTTTTGACAGCACTCTAACAATGTTCAACTGCTGTGTGATCATCACAGAAGGATAATCCAATTCTGTGCCAGTTTCACAACGCAGCTGCCACAACGCCTTCATTCTGCGGACACTCATCCACCTGTCCCCACTTTTTCACCCACCCAGGAATGTCAGAGAATGGTGGCTAGGGGACAAGGGATACCTCCTTCACACAAGGCTGATGACACTCCCCTGTAACCCCACCACATCTGGGCTGCACAGTTACAAAAAAAGCCATGGGACCATCAAGAATACCATTGGCACCTTGATGCAAAGATTCAGGTTCCTTGATATATCTGGGGGCTCGCTACAATATGGCACAGACAAAGTGGGCAGCATCATTGTAGTTTTCTGCATTCTGCACAACCAGGCGATGCAAAGAGGACTGGAGTTGGAGGAGGCACAGTAAAAAGATCATCAGATGAGAAAGAATTAGATGAAGGTGACAGAGAACCACAAGAAGGAGGAGCAGCATAACGCATTTCAGCTAGAGAGGCCAGGATAGAGCAGTGCTTTTGGTAATCTGCTCAAATCCCTTATCTAACAAGTGACAAAACACCCACTGCATTAACAGTCCATGTTACCCCTTCACCATTCCCTTGATTCTACGTTAAAGAACATTGAAACCAATCAGCCAATCTCTATATCAATGACATTCAGAAGATGCAGACTATGAAACTGCAATTAAAAGAATCTATAGACCAAAGTGCAAAATATGATACAGGTGATGATTTAATTCTGAACACAATATTGTAGTGAACTATTTTGTCACCCAAGTGATCAACCCATAGCACTTTTCTTAAAAGAAAGTTTACTAACTCTACTACTGCTACGAGGAGCTCTACCAGTGGCTTCAGCAGAGCTGGTGTAAGGCTGCTACTACTCATCCGGGTACCTTTGAGATACTGGAGACCAAACCTGAACCTGAAACCCAAATCAAACCAAATTCTTGTCCTTAGCGTTTTCCACAATCTCTCAGATGAACAGGTTTAACAACAATTTAAGGAATCAAAAATACAAACAAAGGCAGTAGGTTTAACAAGCCACATTTTGTTGGAAAACTCTAAGCCAAGAAATAATTTTTCATAAAAGTAAAAATGAATGTCAGATGGCTTGAGAACGATAAAAACATATTCCCAACTATAGTATACAAAGGCTGCAACCCCGGCCAGTAACACTGGGGACAGCGTGAGACCTGCAGCAGTACATCAGTAGCCAGGCTCAGGGAGATGTGTGACCTGGGGGAGGTGTGGGGCCCTGTTTACGCTGACTTTTGTCAGCAAATGTTGAGATGCTGACAGGGCCCCTAATGCATTGATCATGTGTGTGAAATGCTGAGAGTTGGTATGCATGCAACAACCTGAGACAACAGGCAGGCTTAGTCCCTCAGACTTCAAGCATTAATATTGAGTAGCGCAGCTGCACTAAAATATTGCCTGAAATAAGGCCTCCTTTCAAAATCTTTGACTGGGAAGGGAAGCAAATATTGACCTACCAGTCCCCCTACATGTTTTATAGATCCCCAGAAAGGATAAATAGTAGTTTATGTGGAAAAAAATTGTACTCTTGTTGACACTGACATCCTGGAGGGACAGCTGTACTACACTGAAGATTCCCTGGACCTGTTAGCTCTCCCCTTTGCTATGGCACAGCAAATCATGTCCTTTAGAAGCTTGTTGAAATGTTCCACATCATGATAATATTATTTCTTCTTTTACCTCCAGGATCCTGTCTCTATCCTCAAAATCCAATTCAAACCAACACGTTAAGAACTGAAGGGTCAGCTCAAAGGCCTACAGTGTATATACATCATTATCAGTGCTCCACCCCACCCTTTCTTGTCCTGGACAGATGAGTGCGAGTGATACTGTGGCCAAGAGTACTACACCCCTGCACACATTCTGTGCATGCATTCCACATCTCCTGCCCTTCTGCATGGAGATCCTGAAGACCACAAAGCTATAGCCTGCCTCACAGTACCCCCAGGTCCAACTCACCCTTATATGGCATGCTAACAACAAGGTAAGCAGAGCCAGCTACTTGTAGGCTTGCACGTTTTTCACTGATAGCATCAAGAAGATGAATCCTGCAGCTCTGTCTCAACCGGACCCCTCTTCAACAAACATTTGACTGGCTAAAGCACCTATGGGACCAACCAGAGCAGGCGATGCACACCTGTCTACACAGCTGTGGAAGCAGGAGGTCATAGAGTCTTAGGGGGTGATTTTGCCAATGGGGACGTGATGGAGGCGGGACTGTTGCTTGTCGCGTTTTAGTCCCGCCTCCATTGACGTCCGGCCAACCCACACTATTTTCCCTTGATTGACCTTGTTAAGCCCGCCCAGCGGGCTTAGCAGGCCAATTAAGGGAAAGCCAGTTACTGGTGACATCAGCGAGTGACATTTCATCTGTCAAGAGCTTTTGACAGATGAATTGACATTGTTTGACAGCTCTGTGAAGCTGTCAAACACTGACAATCTAACTTCTAAGTTGAGATCTGTCCTAAGCAGAAAGCAGAAGGCTGATGCATTTGAGAATGCAGCGGCCATTCTGCTTTCTTTGCCGGTGAGATGAGGGACTCCTGAGACCTAAAGGGATGAAGCCTGGAGGAAGAAGCAAAGGTAAGCAAAGCTTTTAAAACACTCAACACTCACCTCACACACTTACCTCTGCACACATGCACCCATCACTCACCTGCACATCAGACACCTCGGCCCCTCTGACCCCCTGTAACTGTTTTTTGCGGTGGCCAATTTCCTATGGCCCTTGCCGCAATTGCCAATTATTGTAAGTGATTTCGCCCCGCCCATAGTGAGCACGCAAACCCCCTTACTACAAGTTCTGGACGATAGGGATTACTGAGGACAGATTTGAACACGGACAGCGTTTTCGGGCTCACCCGTACAGTGTTTATTAAGGTTAACAAAAACCACTCCACTCGCATACAGTACAAGCGGTGTGAACACAACAGTACAGTTTAAAACAGTACAACCCTGACTTGTCCAACAAGCCCCTGCTTACCACGGCCAAAAAACACCCTCCCGTGAACTAAACTATCACAGGACCCTTCCAACGCTAAACCCCCTCTGGTTTGGTAGGAACATACAGGCACCCCCTCACACAGCTAAGTGATCTTGTGGGTGTGTAGGCTTGGCAATGCTCACCTAGATTGCCCCTTTTATCTTGCTTGCAGCTTCCTCCCGTACGTCTTGGCTACCTGGTTCCGTACCGGCCTTGCGGCATGCGAGTCCCAGCCTTAGTTGACGTTCATCTCGGTTGGAAGAGCAAGGCTCAGCTCTTCTTGATGTTACGTTGTGTGGAGGGCAGGAGAGAGAGAGAGCTATCCAAACTGCTCTCTTTTATACCCCTCCAATTCACAAACCGTTGTCTGTGGTTTTAATGGACACATGGCCTGGGGGAATGGGTTTTCGATCTCTTGAATGGTTTGAAATGGTTTTTGATCTCTTTTCGATCTTCCTGCTGATTAACTTAACGAGTTCATCTTGACTAGAACAATGAGTCATCAGCCCTGTTAATCAAGACTTGGGAGTGGGCCTCTCGGGCCATTGTTCCCAAGGACAGTTCGTTACCATATGAATGAGTCATCTCCAGCTTGAGTGGGTTTTACACTGCTCCCCCCACCGCCCAAAACAGCCTGTCCAGTTTTTAATAGGGGTTAAAAATCCAAAAATCCATGAAGCCTGCGTCGACTACTACACCCCGCAGACCCACGGCTCGCCTCGCTGACCCTGGCGAGGTTCGGAGCCGTCGGGAAGCCCACACTTTAGGTGGCAAAATAGGGATTATCCAAAAAACTGCCTGTTAACTACCTGTTAACAGGCATTTAATTGGCACTAATCCCCTTCCCGCCTCGAGGTGGCGGCTCCCAGCGTGGGTTGGGTACCCGCCTCATGCGAAGATGGCATGGAGGCGGGTTGGGGCGGAATGGGTACCCGCCCCCAGATTCTGCCATTTTCCCGGCAGTCCTACCTCCATACCCACCTCCCCAGGGCTGGCAAAATCGCCCCCATAGAGCCATTACAGCACAGAAGGAGGCCATTCAGCCCATCGAGTCCAGGCCGGACCCATGTGGGCCCCTCTTTCTGCTGACATACTCTATCAATCACACTGAGCCCCGTAGCTAAAGGGGCTTGGGATCACTTGATCAATTGATGGTTTCCAGCACTCCACCACGCCCATAAGCTTCATCAGGGAGTGCGCATTGCCCAAACTCTGCTCAATCTAAACCCCTAGCCAGGGAAAGGCCTCAGCAAGTAATACCACTCAAATTTATCAACTGATGTCAAAACTTCAATATATGTATCTGCAAGCACTATGTATTTTTAATGTAGCGTTTATTTTGTATGATTACCTGAGAAAGTGTGTAACTTCTGTACAACTCATTACAAAACATTGTACACTCATGTCGTACACTCGTGGAATAAGCATTAAACTGTATTAGGATCGTATTTTGCATCAGTAGAGTAAAATCTGTACTGATCATTTTAAATCATTTTAAATAGTCATATTTTCTCATAACCAACAATTATTATTACAGTAAATGGAACATTTGTTTAAGTACCAACCTGCCAACATGGCCGTATAGTTAATTTAAAATATAGTTTAACAATATAAGTACAGTAAATAGAACCTACACCTCGATAAAGCAAGAAATTCAAACTAAGGTTACTCATTTCAGTAAACTGTATTCAACAATAACCTCCGTTAAACAACCAGCAGCTTAATCCCAGAATATGATGGGTTTCATCATCCTTTGCTGCTTATAATAGATAAATGTTTCATGAATTAATAATTGTATTTTGTATGAGTCCAGCTGCTTCACTGTCAAAAGCCTGTCTGACAGTGTGAAATCTGCATCAAGTATTTAGATTTTTATCTCTTCACACATTTTGCATTTTAATAGCTAAGTGTATCCTGTCACCTCCTTCAGTTAAATTAAATTCAATGACTGTACTAATTTATTTCTCCTTTATAAAAAATTGACTATCATTTTGATGAAGGATTCTAAGAATACAGAATGAAAAGCATCTGCTGATGGAGTACCATGGCACAGTTTTCTCAAGGACAGTGAATAATTCATAAATATTATTATCGTGTGGAGCTCTAAATCCATTGTTGAGTGAACTATAAAGAGCTCTGAGATGTTCAAAGCATTACCATGAAGTGGATGTATTGTGATAACCAATACTATATAGTGAAACAGAAATGTTTAGTATTTGGGCAATTGATTTTGCCTAAATTCTCAAAACATTGTGACCTAATTAGCAGTAATACTTTCATTACGTTATTTCCTTTGCAAAAGTGTCAGGTAGATAATCGAGAAAACTTTTGTCTTCACCCCATGGACAGTAATCCGTTGGAGCTGACACCCGCTTGTTTTTAAACGGATGAAAATCGAGTGGTTTCTATATAAGGTGGGGGATATGCTCTGCCAACTTACTGCTCATGCAAATTTGCCCCAATGTGTGCTCTGAAGGACTTCAGAGGAAAAATTCGGTTGCTTTGCGCCTCCCGTTAGTGCCCCAAAAGGGTGCTAATGGGGCACAAAGCAACTAGCGCCTGGGCGCGGCGATGATTGCACCGCTCGCGAAATTGACCAGACATTTTGCGGCGGCACTAAACACTACTGCCACGATCTCCTGTGCCTGCAGATCGTGACGTCAGTCGAACATGCAACGCCCCGGTAGCGTCCTGGACCGAATATTGAGTGGCGCCCCCTGCCGCTAGCAACGACAGGTTGAGGGGAGCATTTTGCAGTCGGGATTGGACTGGGGGAGCGCTATTTAAAGGCAACCGCTTCCTGCCTTTTTTTGTCGGCGACATTTTTGCACCACGTATTCTGTGAGAGAGAGAGAGAGAGAGAGAGACTTCTGGAGAGATTCAACGCTGTGTGAAGGAGTTTTGGGTACTGAGCAGCACTTTGCAGGTTCATTTTGATTTGACCTTCCTTGCATTGATTTAAAAGAGACTTTGGGGGCTGCACTCTGAGCTCTTTCCCTGGGTCTCTCCGTTGTTCTTTCCAGCAGATTTGATGTACAGGTCTCTCCAGGCTGAAATTCAAGGTTGCAATGAGCAGGGTGTGGATGGAGAGCAAGATTGACCCTCCCCTTTAAGAAGTGGCTGGCGCCAGTGTGTCTGTGTTCCATTGCTGACTGACATCACGAGCTTCGCCAGCGCTCTGAGGTAGCACCTTGCTCCTCGGCGTTAGCGCCTTAAGAGAGGTGTGTAGCGCCTGATTTAGCACTCCAATCACCTCCAGGGGCGATAGAAGCCAAGTTTGCAGTCGGAGGCGATAATTAGTGCCAAGTGCTAAACTTTGCACCCGGCCGATAATCGCGCCCCAAACGGGGCGATACCGAATTTCTCCCCCTTTATGTTATTACAGTAATAAAACTACTTGAACAGCCTCATTCTAGTTTTTTTAATTGTTTTTCTGAATTCTGTGCTCATTAAGGTGAGGGGTGTCAGTATTGGTGGTGAGGGTTTGGAACACTTCTCATTTCAGGCATCGATTGCTAGGATCAAGTATTCCCAGGTCAGGCATAGCCTGCTTAGATGCGCTGTAAAGCTGCTCTACAGTGCTCCATCAGTGCCGCTCGATTCCAATTTCACATCCATTCCCCACACTAGCCATGCTGTGGCCTCTCTGAGATACCAAATTAGGGGCAGTTTGGTGCTGTCAGACTACACTCTGTAGCTAGAAAAACACATTTTGTACACCAGTTGCCCCTCCCTGTTGTAACTACCAAACCCATTGCCTGATTATGGGTGAACCTTTCAATTTCCTTGTGCTCCTCTTGGCTCCAAAGAAACTTTTTTTCAATTATTACTTGGTGGCGGTTGTTGCTTAGGCCAGAAACCGCTCAAGTTTCCTGAGCGGAACAGGCTTGGAGGTTGCTCCACACGTTGCTCAACAATTTAGTGCAAGGGTCCTGAAACAGGCTTTAGGCCACTCAGTTACATATGTTTCAAGAAGGCACCGTAGGAGCCGGCGCAACCGTTTAGGCCAATATGGCAGCGAACGTACCTCTCGGCTGTTTGGGGGCAGGACGTTACTCCACGAAATTGTCCCACAGTGCACCCGTTTTAAGCCTGGAAAACAGGAGCTTGAGGTCCAATTTCTAAACAATTGACAAACATTCACTACAAGCCCACTGACTCCCACAGCTAACTGGACTACACTTCCTCCCACCCCGCTTCCTGTAAGGACTCTATTCCATTCTCCCAGTTTCTCCATCTCCGCCGCGTCTGTTCTGATGATGCCACCTTCCATACCAGTGCTTCCGACATGTCTTCCTTTTTCCTCAACTGAGGATTGCCCTCTACTGTTGTTGACACGGCCCTTGACCGTGTCCGTTCTATTTCCCGCATTTCTGCTCTCACCCCTTCCTCTCCCTCCTGGAACCACGATAGGGTTCCCCTTGTCCTCACCTTTCAGCCCACCAGCCTCCACATTCAACGGATCATCCTCCGCCATTTCCGCCACCTCCAGCGTGATCCCACCACCAAATACATCTTCCCCTCACCTCCCCTTTCAGCATTCCAAAGGGACCGCTCCCTCCGCGACACCCTGGTCCACTCCTCTATCACCCGCAACACCCCTCCCCTTCGCCCGGCAGCTTCCCGTGCAAGCACAGGAAATGCAACACATGCCCTTTTACCTCCATGCTTCCCACTGTCCAGGGCCCCAAACACTCCTTCCAGGTGAAACAGTGATTTACTTGTACTTCTTGCAATTTAGTATACTGTATTCGCTGCTCATGATGCAGTCTCCTCTACATTGAGGAGACCAAACGCAGATTGGGTGATCGCTTTGCGGAACACTTCCGTTCAGTCCGTAAGGGTGACCCCGAGCTTCCGGTCGCCTGTCACTTTAATTCTCCGCTCCACTCCCACTCAGACCTCACCATCCTCGGCCTCTTACACTGTTCCAATGAAGCTCAACGTAAGCTCGAGGAACAGCACCTCATCTTTCGATTAGGCACTTCACAGCCTTCTGGACTCAACATCGAGTTCAACAATTTCAGATCATAACCTCGGCCCCTATCCTTTTTTTCTCCATTTGTTTCTCTCTCTCCCACATGGCAGCGGTTGATCATTCTGCCAGTTACACTTCATCTAGAGCCATCTTTTGTTTCTTAACTTGTCCCATTACCATCTCCTTTTGCCTTGCACCAACCCTTAATCTCTCTCAATGTCTCTTAACCTCTCCTGCCTTCCATCCTATCACAGACCTTCCCTTTTGTTCTTTCCTCCTCTTCCCCCCTTTCCCTGCCCCTGCACTTGCTTAAAAACTTGTTCCATCTCCAGCTTTTTCCAGTTCTGACGAAGGGTCATCGAACTGAAACATTAACTCTGTTTCTCTCTCCACAGATGCTGCCTGACCTGCTGAGTATTTCCAGCATTTTCTGTTTTTAGGTCCAATTTCTACCTTGCTATGTAAATGAAAGTATTGTTTTTGTTGTTGTTCTCGCCCTACATCTGCATGCATACATTTCCCAGCAATCAGCAGCAGAAACTGGCTAATTTTTATTGACCAGGAGCACTGAGGCCACCCGTAGCAGTCCAACTACTTTGGTTTAGATCAGCGAATTCAGATTGGGAACCAAACTCCTTATTAAGTTCCGTGATGTGGATGGAATGTTTTTACTGAAGACAATTTGCATTTCCTTTGTTTGATAATAATTGTATTAGTTCCATTTTGTTGAAATGTGGCCTACTGCATCATTTCACACCCACCATTTTGTGTTTTTACTGCCATCAGCATAGTGAGTCATAGCAGGTCAAATGCTTCATTTACTAATTTTACACAATGTAAACTACAACTGCTGCTAGTGTGGCGTGCTTTTTGTAATCAGAATTCTAAAGTTTAAAATAAAACCACAACCAGCCTGCTGCACCACACTTTCATTTCTAATGACTAAACTGTCCCATCAGCTCCTTTCTATTATTAGAAATTGTACAGTTGGGCGGCCAGTGAGCACATCTCCATGCCTGTGTATAACCAGTATTTCCTGTTTATATTCCTGTTAAAAGGTAATACTCCTAATACTTCCTGCACTTGGCGGGAGTCTAAAGTGTGAAATTAAGATATAACGCAACTAGACGACCTCCTTTTTCATAGTACACAGCAGCTTTGATTACACTCGATCAGCAATATTACAAGAGGAAAGCCACATGCATGGGGACCTTACCAGTTTTTAAGGACATTGGAGAGGAAAGAGACTTTTGAGATGGGGCAGTAGTTTGCAAGGACAGAGAGATAGATCAAGGGTATGTTTTTTGAAAAAGTGTGTGAAAGGGAGGGGAACAGTGCCTAAGGAGAGGGAACCTACACAGTGTCAGCTAGCATGGAGACCAGGAAGCAAACTTGGTGGTCAGGAGTTTGGTGGGAATAGGATTGTGATGATGAAGATTAGCATAGTCAGCTGTATCAATCACTGCAGGGAGACTGATGAGCACAAGGAAGAATAACACATCATGGTCAGAGTCACAGAGGATGTCATTCATGTCTTTAGTCATGGCCGCCTCGGTGCTGTGAGATGTGCAAAAGCCAAACTGGGGTAATTCAAACATATATTGGCCTAGAAATTCGGAGGTTTACTGCCACCTGTTACCGCCAGATTCGGGCGAAAAAATGGCGGCCGCCACTCTTCTGCCTGCTGCCAGTAGGTCCCGTGGCAGCCACCATTTTCGCATGGCCGGCAGCACTGCTGATGTCGGCAATTGTGATGTCAGTGAGTGTGCAACACTCATCTGATGCCCGATCTGTGAGTTTGGAGTTCGCCACTCAACTTACTGGCATGCCTTCAGTGTGATGCACTGAGCAAGCATTGACAAGCAGAAAGGAAGCTCCAGCAGTGGTATTTAAAGGGATCATCAGCAACTACTTGCACCTGTCATGGTTCTTCAGTTTGACAGCTCTGTGCAACTTTCTGGAACTCCAGCAGATTTATTAACTTCTCTCAAGGTTCTCAGGTAACGGAGTGTTGTTGCAAGTAGAGAATGCCTCCATTCTTATTTAAAGGCTTCTGCTTACACTTGCTCACAGTCATGGGGGCTCCACTGGCAGTCCTTCTCGTGCTCGAGTATCTTCGGGAGAGAGAGCGGAGGAAGAAGATGAGAAGATGCACGCAGAGGGAGGAGGGGGGCCAGGAGGGCTCTCAACAGGAGACCTTACCCACCTAGGGTCTTCCGAGAGCACTTACACTTAAGTGAGGAACAGTGTATTAGGAGGCTACTCTTCACCAAGGAGGTCACAGAATTCTGCCGCCTCCTGCAACTAGACCTGCAGCCTGAAAGCAGGGCAACCACGGCTCTCCCAGTGGCAGTCAAGGTCACCGTGACCTTTAATTTCTTCACCAGCGGATCCTTCCAGTCTGCAACAGGATACATAGCTAACATCTCCCAGTTCGCCATCCATCGCTGCATCCAGGTGGTCACTGAGGCTCTCTACACCAGGAGAAGGGACTATGTTATCTTCTCTCTGGGCATCGAGAAGCAGGACGAGCGCACATGTGCCTTTGCCAGGATAGTAGGCTTCCCCATGGTGAAGGGTGCCATCGACTGCACCCACATGGCTTTGCGGGCGCCGTATAACAATCCTGAGATCTTCCGTAAGCGCGAAGACTACCACTCACATAATGTGCAGTTGTTGTGTGACCAGCGCTTCCTGATGGTCAATGCCCACTATCTTGGCAGCAGCCATGATGCCTTCATCCTGCGTCAGTCTGGTGTGCCAGCAATCTTCCAGCCACCACATCAAACTCCAGAGTGGCTGCTCGGAGACAAAGACTATCCACTCTGCACCTGGCTGATGACTCCCCTCTGCATCCCTAACACTTGTGCCCAACACTCATATAATGAGAGTCATGCTTCCACCAGGAACATCATCGAGCAAACCATCGGGCTACTGAAGCAACAGTTCTGCTGCCTTGACCACTCGGGAGGAGCCCTCCAGTACACGCCGGAGCGGGTGTCCCATTTCATGGTGGTCTGCTACATGCTTCACAACTTGGTCATCATGCGGGCGCAGCCCTTGCCAGCAGGGATTGTGGGACCACCTCAGGAGGAGGACGAGGGAGAGGAGGAAGAGGAAGAGGACAAGGAGAAGGAGGGAGGAGGCAGACAGCCAAACCCCCTTCTGGATAGGCTATTCATGGACGCCTCATCAGACTCCGATTCCAATGAATGAAACCCCAGTTCCCCATTGCTCACCACATCCCCATCACCATCCCTCTGTCATGGAATATCACAGCATTCTCCTGGGCACAAAGCTGAAATGGGAACCACCAAAAAAGTTTCCAAATAAAATTAATAAATATAGCCAAAATCAATTGACACATGTTTACACTTACGATATGAACTAATCACCCTTGTGCAATCCCTTAGTGCCTGTATTTCGGGTGCCCCTTCCTGTCCTAGTGCTCCTACAAAGTGCTCCCCGAGTGGTTGCAGCATGGCTGGTGGAAAGCTGCTGAGTTTCCATGGGGGAGACTTCTGATGGCCTTCCAGGATGACCTCGAGCAGCTCTGGCCCTAGAAGGCCCGGCTCTAGACTGCACCACCTTGGCATGGGCGGCAGCAGTCTGGGTTGGCTGGCTAACAGGCAACCGCAAGGTTAATGGCGGAGTGGCAATGGTGGGAACAGGAATGCTGTTATCCTGAGAGAGGTCAGCAGGGTCCTACTCCACTGACCCATCACCACTCTCCCGGGGCGGCACCTCAGCATTCCTAGCACTCTGTTGGAGCAGAGATTGCTGGGCTGCTGCGACACCCTGCAAGCCCTGATCAACACTGGTAAACCCGGCCACGATGGCAGCAGTCTGAGCTTGGCTGGCAGCAAGCTGAGCTTGCATGAGAGCAGCCTAAGCTTGGGTGGCATCAAGCTGAGACTACATGACAGCGGTCTGAGCTTTGGTGGCACAAAGCTGAGACTTCATGAGAGCAGTCATGGCTTCCACTGCAGCAAAAAGACGTTGGCTCGCTTCCGCCTGTGCTGCAATGGCAGCTGCGACATCGCCCATCACACACTGTATCATGTACGATAGCAAAATACTGCAGATGCTGGAAATCCGAAATAACAACAGAAAATGCTGGAAAAACTCAGCAGGCCAGGCAACATCCGTGGAGAGAAATTAGAGTTGACGTTTCGGGTCGAAACCCTTTTTCAAAATTGTACTTACACACTGTATCATGTCTGGGTCAACACGGTCTCTTTGGGAGTCTTCCATCATTTCCAGCCTGGAAATCCTGGGCTCCAAGCTCTGTGCAGAGACCCCTGCAATGTTGCAGGTGGACTCTTCCATGCTCCTTGACATTGCCAAGAGGCTCTCTGGCAGGCTTGCCATTGCACCTAGCAATTCTGTGTGCATGCCCATCACCCTTCTTCTGAAGGCTGCCCCATCAAGGTCCTCATCTGAGTCCTGTGCAGCAGAATGCTTTCTCCAGGGAACTAGCCTGGAGCTACCCTTTTCCTCCTGGCCTTGCTGCTGTCTACTCGTGTTCAGTGCATCACCCTGTGCAGATCCCACTTTTACATTCGCCTCTAAAGTACGCCTTTAAAGTACGTGCAGTGCCAGTTTCTGAGCTGGTGTCTGCGAGTGACAGATGCAGTGACATTGTGTCATCGTCTTCTTCTTCCTGCTTGCTCTCATGCATCGCCTCGGTGACAGGCTGCTCAGGTGGTTGGTCTTGATTATCTGAAAGCAGAAAGGCACAAGAGCCAGTTATGGTGAGGGGAGGGGGTTGGGGGAAGCAAGATATGCTTGCATACAGCATCAGCAGCTTGAAAGTGAGAAGAGATTGTGGGATAGGGGGAAGTGGGATGTGTGAAGAAGGATTAGGAATGAGCATACTGTTGTTGTCCCTGTAGTGTGTATGTGCTTTAAGTCAGAACTACTTTTTACAGCTCCTGTATACTGTAGTACCGGCAGTAACCACACCGGTATATAAGCTGTCCGCATGCCTCTGTACTCCAGTCTAGAGATGACCCTCCTCCAGTAAAGACCTGTTGTTTGTTTATGTACAGCATCCGTGTAATTCTTTATCCACTGAACCACGGATCTAACAGTGCCGACGAGTGTTGATGCGAATCTACCTGCAACATTAAACAAAAAAAAATAGTCGAGTCCAGGAACACGGGCGTCGACCGCGAGCAACCGCCCAGCAGTCAGGCAGAGATCCAACTTCGCTGGGGAGGCTGTGGAGAGCCGGGCTTGGTTCCCCAGCCACAATGAGCAGTAAGAGACCGACGACAGGTCCTGAGCAGACCCTTCCCGAGCAGCGGCGGCTGGAGCCGACCGACGGCAGAGAGAGAGAGCCGGGCAGCGTCGACGGGGTAAGAAAGAGGGTGAAGAGAGCAGGGCGCAGCCGGGGATTGATCACCGAGCGGCGTCGAGGGAAAATACTGCAAACCGGAGAGAGAGAGGGTAAGAAACAGCCGGGTTCTAGACTGAGCGGCGTCGACAAATATCAAGAGAAGAACACGCAGAGTACAGCCAGGGATCACGGGCTGATCAGGGTCCGCGGGGCGAAGCAAGAGGAGGCGCCATTGAGCCGCGGAGAAGCAGGGATAGCGCGGGAGGCGCCATTGAGCCACGGAGAAGAAGGAAGAGCGCGGGAGACGCCATTTTGCGAAGCTGCAGCGGAGAAGACGGGCGAGCGCGGGAAGGAAGGAAAACGCGGGAGACGCCATTTTGTGCCAGCGGAGAAGAAGGGGAAGCGCGGGAGGCGCCATTGGGGACAGTTAACGCACAAACAAGGATGCCGAAGAGTGGCAGTATCTCTACGTTCGACAATGAAGTCGAAGATTGCGCGACATATGTGTAACGTATTGAGGTGTACTGCAGGGCGAATGAAGTGCCAGATGCTAATAAAGCACTGGTTCTGTTAAATTCCATGGGTGCAAAAACTTATAGGTTACTGTGAAATCTAATAACCCCAGAGAAGCCGGTAAACAAGGATTTTGGAAGCATAGTAGAAATCCTACAGGACCACTTAAGCTCCACACCGCTGCTGATAGCAGAACGATTTAAGTTCCATAAAAGGAACCAACACAAAGACGAAAGCAATGCTGAGTACCTAACGGAACTGCGCAAGCTATCGAAATACTGCCAGTTCGGAGCAGGACTAGCAGACACGTTAAGGGACAACTTTGTGTGTGGGCTACAAAGTGAAGGAACCCAGAAACGGCTTCTATCAGAAAAGGACCTTACGCTGGACAAAGCTTTCAATATGGCAGTATCACACGAAGCAGCCGCAAGGGGCGCTGCAGAGATACAACGGAGACCGCAAGAATACGGCACCAACAAAATGACCTATGGAACAGGGAAGTGCTATCGCTGCGGCAGAACAACACATGACCAGAAAGATTGTTGGTTCAAGGACCAAGTGTGCAGACAGTGTGGGAAAGCAGGACACATAGCAAGAGTCTGCAGGTCTGGGAAGAAAACCAACAGTAAGAAATCTCCACAGGAGAAGTACAGAAAGGTACACCAGGTGATGGACAGTGGTTCAGACGAACAGAAAAGTGACACAGACTCCGGAAGCAAGGAGCTGGGTTGTCTGAAACTACATAATGTAACCGAAATAGAGGATCACCAGACTATCTGGGTTACACTCAAGATAGACGGAGTCCAAGTGGAAATGGAATTGGACACAGGGTCAACTCCAACAGTCATAAATCAAAGAGACTACAAGCGGCTATTTTCACACATACCCTTGAAAGCTACAGAGATTGTCTTGAAGATGTACACGGGGCAAAAAGTCTACCCCAAAGGAAAAATAAGGGTGAAAGTGACATATAAAGGTCAGGAAATACCTAAAATGGATATATATGTATTGCCAAATGGAGGACCACCACTGCTAGGACGTGAGTGGATCCGGAAGATACATTTAGATTGGCATTCCATACAGGCACTGAAGGTGGAGGCCAAAAAGGATGACGACGTCATACCTGGACGACTGTCAAAATGCTAACTGACGCAAAAGAAGTGTTCCAGGAGGGACGAGGAACACTAAAAGGAATAACAGCAACAATTAAAATAGAGGATAATGCAAGCCCAAAGTTTCTGAAGGCCAGACCAGTGCCTTATGCGATCAGACCAGCGGTTGAAGCAGAGCTGGAAGGGTTGGAACGTTCAGGAGTACTGTCCAAAGTGGACTGGAGCGAGTGGGCTACACCCATCGTCCCTGTAATGAAGAGGTCGTTGAGTAATACGCCTGGGGAACCAAAGAAGATCCACATCTGTGGGGATTTTAAGGTGACACTGAACCCAGTCCTTCACACGGTGCAATATCCGCTTCCACGAATTGAGGATATTTTCGCCTCGCTATCTGGTGGTAAACGCTTCACCAAAATTGATCTAGCCCAGGCGTACTTGCAAATGGAGGTAGAAGAAGCTTCGAAACATTACCTTACGATCAACACCCATAAAGGGCTCTATCAATACAACCGGCTGGTGTTTGGAGTAGCCTTGGCTCCGGCTATCTGGCAAAGGGCGATGGATCAGGTCCTGCAAGGGATTCCAGGGACCCAGTGTTATTTGGACGACATCTTGGTCATGGGCGAAAATGACGGTGATCACCTCGCTAACTTGGAGAAGGTGCTCGCCAGATTAAAGGAATATGGGCTACGAGCTAATCGCCACAAGTGTGAGTTTTTCCAGAAACAGATCTCGTATTGCGGCCACGTCATCGATGAAGAGGGGTTACATAAGTCCCCTGACAAGATTGAGGCAGTAGTCAAGGCTCCAGCAGCGGAAAATGTGTCACAACTGAGGTCGTTCCTCGGGCTGGTAAACTATTACCACAAGTTCTTACCAAATTTGTCTACGGTACTACACCCGCTGAACACCCTACTACAAACAGGGGTACCATGGAAGTGGGATGACGAACGTAGATGAGCTTTCCAGAAGTGTAAAGAATTGATCACATCAAAAGAGGTGTTGGCCCATTTCAACCCAGCACTACCAATTCGTTTGGCATGTGATGCATCACCCTACGGCATTGGAGCGGTGCTGTCGCACAAATTCCCAGACGGGTTGGAGAGGCCAGTGGCCTTTGCGTCTCGGTCACTAACCTCAGCCGAGCGCAACTACGCCCAGATTGACAGGGAGGCCCTCAGCCTAGTACGGGGAGTAAAAAAATTCAACCATTATCTGCATGGGCAGAAGTTCACCTTGCTGACTGACCACCAACCACTTGTCTCCATCTTTAATCCTAAGAAGGGCGTGCCAGTAATGACTGCACAGCGGTTACAAAGATGGTCCCTGTTTCTAGGGGTGAATCAATATCAAATAGAATATAAAGGCACGAAACAGCATGGGAACGCTGATGGGCTATCGCACCTGCCACTGCCTACTGTGGAGTAAGCACCAGCAGTGGACCCTATCGAGATATTTTATTCGTCGATAATTGAACGATTGCCAGTAACAAACGCGGATATAGAGAAGGAGACCCGCAATGATCCGACGCTGTCACGGGTATATGAATTGACGGTGAGGGGATGGCCAACACATGTCGACTCACTGTTGCCAGCATTCTCATCCAGAAGAGAACAGCTGTCAGTATGCCAGGGGGCAGTGATGTGTGGATCCAGAGTGGTGATTCCACCCAAGTTAAGGGAGAGAGTGCTAAAGGAGCTACATGAAGGTCATCTGGGGGGAGTGAAAATGAAAAGCCTTGCTAGGGCTTATGTGTGGTGGCCGGGAATCGATCAACAAATCGAAGACCTAACTAAGAGCTGCTTAGGATGCCAGAAGGTCCAAAATGCACCACCACATGCCCCTCTACACTCATGGGAGTGGCCCTCCTCTCCATGGCAACGGGTGCACATTGATTTCGCTGGTCCATTCATGGACTCAATGTTCTTAATAGCAGTGGATGCTCATTGAAAGTGGCCTGAGGTGATAAAGATGTCTTCAACCGCTACAGAGAAAACGATTGCAGTCCTACGGACCATATTTGCCAGAAACGGTTTGCCAGAGCAGATCTGCTCCGATAATGGACCACAGTTTGTGTCCGATGAGTTCCAAAAATTCATGAGAAGGAATGGGGTAAGGCATTACACATCCGCCCCGTATCATCCAGCCACCAATGGATTGGCTGAGAGGTTCGTACAAACCTTTAAGAAGGCGATAAAGGCCATGTGCGATGAGGAAATTCCACTACAGCATAAGATGGACAATTTCTTATTAGCCTACCGAAACGCGACACATGCAGTTACCAACCAGACCCCGGCCATGATGTTCTTTGACAGAAGGTTGAGATCTCGTCTGGATTTGCTCAGACCAAATGTGCGAAGAAATGTTGCGGACAAACAATTCCAGCACATAAACGAGAAGCCGACAAGGAGCTTCAATGTAGGGCAACCAGTCTTGGCCCGTGACTATCGAACAGAGAAGTGGCAACCCGGAATGATATGTACAAGGCAGGGGCCATTAATGTACACAGTGGATGTCGGGGAGAACATTGTGAGACGCCACGTCGATCAGATCTTAGCGTCACAGGAAGGCGTCAACCCCATGTCTCGAGTACCTGGGAATGAACCCGACATACCGGTAGCATCTACTTCAGACCCAGTAGCAGTGGAACCCGATGAACTACCCGATGAAAAGGGGTCAGAATCGCCTCTGCACCAAGAACAAGAACCTCCGGAAAGGCGCTATCCCGAAAGGGTCAGTAAGCCGCCCCAAAGACTGAATCTATAAATGGACTCTTTGTTATTGAATGTACATGTAAAAATGTAATTGTTATTTGAATATTAAGGGGGTATTATTAATCTAAAAAGGGAGGAATTGTAGTGTATGTGCTTTAAGTCAGAACTACTTTTTACAGCTCCTGTATACTGTAGTACCGGCAGTAACCACACCGGTATATAAGCTGTGCGCATGCCTCTGTACCCCAATCTAGAGATGACCCTCCTCCAGTAAAGACCTGTTGTTTGTTTATGTACAGCATCCGTGTAATTCTTTATCCACTGAACCACGGATCTAACAGTCCCCAAGGGTTCAACCTCGCCAGTTGCCATGGCCTCTATTATCTGCCGCCCAATGATCTCCAACACTCTCTCCTCCAACTGGCTGAGATCCTGGATAGCAGCTTGACCCCCGCCTGTCTGCCGCTGCACTCTCCGATTATGAGCGACCTTGGCCTGCAAGAGAAAGAGAAGTGTGTGCTGCAATGTGTTTGGGTGATGTGCCTGCCATAGCTGAATAGCTGTCAGTGTGTGCAAGGTGTGAGATGTGGATGTGAGTGTTGCAGGAATGGTAAGGTTATGCGAGTGAAGCGAAGCCAAGATTGTGAGGTGTGAGTGGTGATAGGTAGAGATTGTTGGTAGGTGAATGCTGGGGATGTGGTGTATTGAGCAGTGTGTGAGGTTTGTGGTGCAGATGGTGAGATATGGCATTTGCTGAAGCCTTCACTCACCTTGACTTGCCATGTGAGGTCATTAAACTTCTTTCAGCACTTGGGACCACAGTGCTGGCCGTCACATAGGTGGCTATCTCCTGCCTGAGCCTTCAAGAGGTGTGTAGCGAGGGCTTCCTGCCAGTTTGTGGGAAGAGGACAGCCCACCTCCTCTCCACGGCCACGACCAGTGCCTCAAGAGCTGCTTCAGAGAATCTGCGGGCTCTCTCCCTGTGCTGAGGTTTCACCATGTGTTTGCACTGCCGTCTTCTTCCAGCTGAAGTTGTGAGTGGCTTAACAATGAGATGCTGTAACATCAATGCACCTCCCCTTTAAGTACTGAATAAAGCCTATGCCAAACATGACTGGGGATTAGACTGATCCCGATATGGCCCACCAGTTGAACGTTAAGCAAATGAGCAGTGGTTTTAGCGCTGAGATCAAGACTACAATCATGTTAATGAGGACTGAGCACAAATTTTGCATGCTACTTGGAACATTTTGACCTGGCACAGCTTAACAGTGTTGGGCCTTAACACTGCCCATGTCATGGCCTTACCCAATTTCTAGGCCAAAGTGGCTGAAATTGGTCCTCATTGTATTCATTTTGTAACTGTAAAATGGACGCAAAAAAACAATTTAGGACTGCAATGTCCTGCACCCCCATGGACACCTGAAAACAATCAATCCAAAATTGTGTCAGGCATGTGCTACTGAGGAGCCTAACACCTACTTAAGGATCCTTGCAAGAAATTGGGCTGCCCTGAGCAGAGCAGGCTTTCAAGACATGGATATTTATGTGGAGTGCTCCTCCCGGTGCCACAGTACTTCTGACAGCCACAGTTGGTCGTGATTGGCCCCCTCCCACTACTCTCCCCCCGCGCCCCCCAGAACTTACCTGAGGGCCGCTGCTGGCGAGGCAGGCGACCCGAAATTGAATGCTTCCGTCGGGTGAAATTCCTGTAGAGGAATAATAGGTGCCGGCGGCTCACCTTGAGTATTCAGATGAGGTTTCACCAATTTCTTGTGCTTCTCGGCCCTCAAGCTTTGGGCTCAGGGAAAATTCCCTGCACCCAACTACTGCATTAAAAATGGCTTAAAGGAATTTCTGGGCTAATGTTTTGGGAGAGATGGGTATGGAGCTAGGAAGCAATGACATGATCAAGGACCTTATGGAAGAAAGCAAGGATAGAGATGGAGCAGAAGCTTGAGATGAACGGATCAAGGAAGTGGGTGCTGAGAGTGATTTTGAAAGGAAAAGGATTGGTGACTGAGGAAAGCAAGCCATTAACAAAGTTAACTGACATTGGGCCAGGAGGGTTAGCTGGGTGGGCAGAGAAGTGGGTATCATGGAAGACACAAGCCTCGATATGCATGGGGGGGATAGGAATAAACTTCAGAGTGTGTTTCTTGGATAATAAGCTTCTGTTACAGATGAAAAAATGATTGATGGGGGAATCAGGGCTAACGGGTTGTGAGACTGGGGGAAGGTCAGGAATCGGGGGGGGGGGTGCGGTGGGGGAGGTAGCAGCAGAAGCAGCGGTTTCAATCTTAGAGACAACAAAGCTTATGAGCCGTTTGGATTTTGTATTGGAAGTGAGGGTGGAGTGGGCAAAGGAGTTGGTGGTGGGATAAAGGAGCCCGGGTTGTCCTTACCCTGCAGGATAATCTTGAAGTTGGTTTATCCTGGACGGCAAGGTTGCTTTTGGCTGAGGAAAGCGAGGCACAACAATGCTGAGATATGGTTGAGATAAAACCAACAATGGATGACTAGACTACTGCACTAGAGTTTGCAGCCCTCTGAGTACAGGAAACAAAGATGTGGACTGTACCAGTCAGAACAGGAGCGATGGGAGACGTTGAATGATTTGCTGGACACTGTATCATCCAAGGCAGAGGTGAGGGAGCAGTTAAGCAGGTCAACAATAATAGGGGCATTGCAATGGGTGCAGGGCCAGAGGAGAGGGAGTTGGGAGGCAAGCAATTTGATCATGTAACATTTGTGCTGATAGATATCCTGACTAAAAATTTGCTCTCAAGCTCTTCCTGTTGTTAACCAGAGGACACAAATTTAAGATAATCGGCAAAAGAACCAGGGAGGGAGATGAGGAGAATTTTTTTAACGCAGCAAATTGTTAGGATCTGGAATGCACTATCAGAAAGAGCGGTGGAAGCACAATAATAACTTTCAAAAGGGGATTGGATATATACTTGAAAAGGAAAAATTTGGAGGGTTACGGGGAAAGAGCAGGGGAGTGGGACTAATTAATTACATAGAATTACACAGAATTTTACAGCACAGAAATAGGACATTCGGCCCAACAGGTCTCTGTCGATTATGCTCCAAACAAGCCTCCTCCTCTCACCTTCCTTAATCTCACCCTGTCAACATATCCTTCTATTCCTTTCATCTTCATGTACTAATCTAGCTTCCCATTAAATGCATCTCTGCTATTTGCCTCAATCACTCCATGTGGTAGTGAGTTTCACATTCTCATCACTCTATCAGTAAAGAAGTTTCTCCTGAATTCCTTATTGGATTTAGTAGTGACTATCTTGTATTTATGGCCCCTAGTTTTGGATTCCCCACAAGTAGAAACATCTTCTTTATGTCTACCCTATCAAACCCCGTCATAATTTTAAAGACCACTATCAGGTCACCTCTCATAGAAACATAGAAACATAGAAGATAGGAGCAGGAGTAGGCCATTCGGCCCCTCGAGCCTGCTCCGCCATTCAATGCGATCATGGCTGATCATCCAAATTCAGTACCCGGTCCCTGCTTTCTCCCCATACCCCTTGATCCCTTTAGCCTTGAGAAATATATCCAACTCCTTCTTGAATATATTTAATGTATTGGCCTCTACTGCCTTCTGTGGTAGAGAATTCCACAGGTTCACCACTCTCTGGGTGAAGAAATTCCTCCTCATTTCTGTCCTAAATGGCCTACCCCTTATCCTTAGACTGTGACCCCTGGTTCTGGACTCCCTGACCATCAGGGACTTCCTTCCTGCATCTAGTCTGTCCAGTCCTGTCAGAATTTTATAAGATTCAATGAGATCCCCTCTCATTCTTCTAAACTCCAGCGAGTACAAGCCCAATCGACCCAATCTCTCCTCATATGTCATTCCTGCCATCCCAGGTATCAGCCTGGTGAATCTTTGCTGAACTCCTTCCATGGCAAGAACATCCTTCCTCAGATAAGGTGACCAAAACTGCACACAATACTCAAGGTGTAGTCTCACCAAGGCCCTGTACAACTGCAGCAAGACATCCTTGTTCCTGTACTCAAACCCTCTCGCTACAAAGGCCAACATACCATTTGCCTTCTT
The DNA here is from genome assembly GCF_052327205.1 of Somniosus microcephalus. Taxonomy (NCBI): domain Eukaryota; kingdom Metazoa; phylum Chordata; class Chondrichthyes; order Squaliformes; family Somniosidae; genus Somniosus; species Somniosus microcephalus. Next base: position 43,633,662 of record NC_140988.1, read on the forward strand.
AACCACCTGCTGCACCTGCATGCTTACCTTCAGCGACTGGTGCACAAGGACACCCAGGTCTCGTTGCACTTCCTCTTCTCCCAATCTATTGCCATTCAGATAATATTCTGCCTTCCTGTTTTTGCCACCAAAGTGGATAACCTCACATTTATCCACGTTATATTGCATCTGCCATGCTTCTGCCCAATCACCCAACCTGTCCAAATCATCCTGTAATTTCTCGGCATCCTCCTCACAGCACACACGCCCACCCAGCTTTGTGTCGTCTGCAAATTTGGAGATATTACATCTAGTTCCCTTGTCTAGATCATTAATATATATTGTGAATAGCTGGGGTCCAAGGACCGATCCCTGCGGTACCCCACTAGTCACTGCCTGCCACTCGGAAAAGGACCCGTTTATTCCAACTCTTTGCTTTCTGTCTGCCAACCAGTTCTCTATCCAAGTCAATACCTTGCCCCCAATCCCATGTGCCTTAACTTTACATGCTAATCTCTTATGCGGGACCTTATCGAAAGCCTTCTGAAAGTCCAAATACACCACATCCACTGGTTCTCCCTTACCTATTTTACCAGTTACATCCTCAAAAAATTCCAGTAGATTAGTCAAGCACGATTTACCTTTTGTAAATCCATGTTGACTTTGTCCGATCCTCTCATTCTTCTCTTTTCTGGAGAAAAGAGCCTGAGCCTGTTTAGTCTTTCCTGATATTTGTACCCTCTCAGTTCTAGTATCATCCATGTAAATCTTTTTTGCACTTTCTCCAGTACTTCTATATCCTTTTTGTAATGCTGGAGATCAGAAGCGCACAGCACTCTAAGTGTGGTCTAACCAAGGTTCTATATAAATTTAACGTAACTTCCCTGTTTTTGAATCCTATTGCTCTAAAAATTAAGCCAGTGCTTTGTTTCACTTTTTATGGCTGTTAACCTGCTTTGCTACTTTAAATGATTTGTGAATCTGTACTCCTAGATCCCTTTGAGCATCTACCCCATTTAGATTATTAGGCTGCAAAATTCGATTCCATAGTGCACATTGTTTAGGCGCTACGGATGCCATTTTGGTTCCAAAATGGCATCCGCGGCGCACACAGCACACTTCTGGTGTGGGCTGTGGCGGACGCCATCTTAGGTAGGGCGTTAGCACAGGCACCTGTCGGAAGTATGCAGAGTAAACAAATCGTGGCATTAATCATCATGCAACGCTGATTTGATGCCCATGCTACCATTTTGGAGTTCAACGCTCCAGCTAATGCCCTCTCTTAAGCTCACACAGCTGAACATGCATTCAGCAGCAGGAAGGACCCCCACCAGTGCTATTTAAAGGCGATCATCAACTACTTGCAGGTTAGTTGCTGATTGATTTCTACTGGCTGTTGCTGAGTTTGTAGAAGTGTTTGATGGTTTGTACAGTTATTTCAAGTTGCTAAAGTCTACAGGGAGTGGTGTGGCAGGCACTGAAGGACATTGTCCTGACTTCAAGGATTCTGCATAGATCATAAGAATTAGGAGCAGGAGTAGGCCATACGGCCCTTCGAGCCTGCTCCGCCATTCAGTAAGATCATGGCTGATCTTCGACCTCAATTCCACTTTCCTGCCCGATCCCCATATCCCTTGATCCCCCTAGAGTTCAAAAATCTATCTCAGCCTTGAATATACTCAATGACTCAGTATCCACAGCCCTTTGGGGTAGAGAAGTCCAAAGATTCGCAACCCTGAGTGAAGAAATTCCTCCTCATCTTAGTCTTAAATGGCAGACCCCTTATCCTGAGACTATGCCCCCTAGTTCTAGACTCACCAGCCAGGGGAAACAACCTCTCATTTACCCTTTCAATCCCCCTCAGAATCTTATATGTTTCAATGATATTACCTCTCATTCTTCTAAACTCCAGAGAGTATAGGCCCAGCCTACTCAATGAATGCTGGGCACAAGTGATGGTGTTGCGGAGGGGTGTCATGAGCCAGGTGCAGCGCGGATAGCCCTTGTCTATGAGCAGCCACCTTCAGGTTTGACGTGGCGGCTGGAAGATTTGCTGCCACGCCAGACTGACACAGGATGAAGGCATCATAACTGCTGCCAGGATAGCGGCATTATCCATCAGGATGCGCTGGGCGTGGTCGCACAACAACTGCACATTAAGTGAGTGGTAGCCTTTGTGGTTACAGAAGATCTCAGGATTGTTATGTGGTGCCCGTGAAGTCACATGGGTGCTGTCGATGGCGCCCTGCACCATGGAGAAGTGCGCTATCCTGGCAAAGCCACATGCGTGCTCCCCCTGCTTCTCTCTGTTTAGAGCGAAGACAACTTAGTCCCTTCTCCTGGTGTAGGGAGCCTCTGTGACCTCCCTGGTGCAGCGATGAATGGCGAACTGGGAGATGTTTGCTATGTCTCCTGCTGCAGAATGGAAGGATCTGCTGGCAAATAAATTGAGAGACACAGTAACCTTGAGGGCCAATGGGAGAGCTGCTCTGAGGCTGCAGGTCTGGTTGCAAGAGGTGGCAGAGTACTGTGACCACTTCCTTCCTGAAGTGGAGCCTCCTAATACACGGTTCCTCGCTTAATTGGATATAAGAGAATTGTTCTCTGAAGATCCTAGTTTGGTAAGGCCTCTTGTTGAGAGCCCTCCTGGCCCTCCTCCGCCTCCCTCTGCAAGCATCTTCTCTTTTTTGCTGCCTCTGCTCCCTCTCCCGAAGATACTCGAGGACTGTCAGTGAGGCCCCCATGACAGTTAGCAAGTGTTGTAAGTAGAAGCCTTTAAATAAGAATGAAGTCATTCTCCACTTGCACCAATACTCCCTGTCATCTTAGGAACTTGAAACAAGTTTAGAAAGCTACTAGAATTGCAGAAAGTTGCAGAGAGTGGGAAGTGGGATGTGAGAAGGAAGATTAGTTATGAGGATACCGTCATCTTCGATTTCAGCCCCACCGCTGGCCACGGGCTCAGTGATGGCCACTCCAATGATGGCGACTTCTGTCTCCTCCCCTGTCCCCCGCCGTTTAAATCTTGCTGCTGTTGGTTATGTGCTAACTTGTCCTGCAAGAGAGAGAGGGAAGTGTGTCAGTGAGTGTGGTGCAATGTGTTTGGGTGATGTGCCTGTCATGGTTGAATAGCTGACAGTGTGTGCAAGTTGTGAGATGTGGGTGTTATGCTTGCAGCACTGCTAAGTGTGTGAGGGTGAGGTGAAGCTATGAATGTGAGGTATGAGTCCTGTTTGATAGGTTGTTGGTAGCTAAGTGATGGGAGTGTGGTACATTGAGCAGTGTGTGAGCCTAGTGATGCAGTTGGTGGGATGGTATTTGAAGTTGAATTCACTGACCTTGACCACTCATGTGAGGTCATTGAACTTTTTGTGGCACTGCATCCAGGTCCTTGGGGCTTGACTTCTGGCATTGGCTACTTGTTCCCACTGCCTTCACAGAGTTTGTCTGGAGGACCTCCTGGCCCCCTGTGGATAGAGGACCTGTCTCCTCCTGTCCATCTCCTCCACCAAGGCCTCCAGTGTAGCATCTGAGAACCTTGGAGTACGCTCTCTCCACTGTTGTGCCAGTAGTCAGTGTTATTACAGATCAGATTCTCTTCCCCAGCCACTTCCAGCGCCTGCTCTGGCCAGAATGCACCTCCCCCTTAAGAGGTGCAGGCTGGCTTTAAAAAAATGCAGGCAAGCTTTAAGTGGTGCTAGCTTCGCATGAACTTGGGCCCGCTGCTGAGGCGCTCAGCCACTCAACAACACATTTAGCGCTGCCTCAACGCTGCAATCATTTAAATTAGCAGACAGCACAAAGTTTGCATGCTGCCTGCATCAGAAGAAATAGGTGCGGGTTAATCGCACATCGTGATCCCCGTGCCCGTTTTCGGGGGCTTTTGGATTTAGCCCCCTTATTTCCCAGGAGTAGGTGACCTCATTGTTCCTCCGACCAAAATGCACCACTTAACACTTGCCTATATTAAAAATCATTTATCATTTACACACTCATTCTGCAAGTTTGTTGATGTCATCTTGTATTTTGTTGCAGTCTTCATCACTATTAACTATACCCTCCAATTTGGTATCATCCACAAATTTTGATATTGTACTTCCAAATCCAAATCATTTGTGTAACAGTGATCCCAGCACCGATCCCCGTGGACCACTTCACACCTTCCGCAGGCTGAGTAACTATCTTTAACCCCTACTCTCTGTTTACTGTTTTGTGGCAGTTTGCTCTCCATTTTGCTATTTGTCCCCTGACTCCATATGCTCTGACCTTAGTCATGAGACTACTATGTGGTACCTTATCGAAGACCTTTTGAACGTCCATGTATATTACATTCACTATATTATCCTTGTCTACTCTTTCTGTTACTTCTTCAAAGAATTCAGTAAGGTTGGTCAAGCATGATCTTCCCTTTTGAAATCCGTGCTGACTATTCTTTGTTATATCTTTGGTTGCTAATTGGATAGCTCTTTCAAAGAGCAGGCACAGACATGATGGCCTCAATTTTAACTGACCCGTGGAGTCGGGATTGGAGGCATGCGGGGGGTTAAAGCCCCGAATTCGGGGGTCCCGACACCATCCTGCCCAAAACCTGCCTCCATGTAAGTTTCAAAGGAGGCGGGTACCCGCCCCACACTGGGACCCGCCTACACGAGGTGGGAAGGGATTAGTGACAATTAACTGCCTGTTAACAGGTAGTTAACAGGCAATTTTTAGCCTAATTCCTATTTTTAATCTTGAACTGTGGGATTCCCGACGACTCCAAACCACACCAGGTTAGAGTCGTCGGGCCGTCGAGTTGAAGGACTTGGAGGGGTCGAGATGTCAGTGTTCAAGTGAGTGATGGGTGCATGAGTGCAAAGGTAAGTGTGTTTGGTGTGTCTAAAGTGTGTAAAGAAGTTTAAATTACCTGTACTTACCTTTTTAGCCTTCCTCTAGGTTTCGGGAGACCATCATCTAACCGGCACAGAAAGCAGAATGGCTGCGAACTGTCAAATGTGACAGCCTGCAGCTTTCTGTGCCGGAGAGATTTCTAACTGAGTCTGTGTAGAAGGACTCAGGTTAGAAGTAAGACTGTCAGTGTTTGACAGCTTCAAACAGCTGTGAAACACTGATATTTCATCTGGCAAAACGTCTTGACAGATGAAATTTCAGTCTGTGACGTCACCTGTTGCCGGGTGGCTCTTAATTGGCCTGCTGAGGTCGCTGGGCGGGCTCAACAAGGTCAATCAAGTTAAAATCACGTGGATTAGCTGCATCTCGATGGAGGCAGGACTACAACCCCGAAAGTTGCAGTCCCGCCTCCTTCCCGACATCTGAGTGAAAATCACCCCCGATGATTCTAAACATAGGACAATATGAACAGGAGTAGACCATTCTGTCCCTTACCCATTCTGTTCGATCATGGATGATCTGTAGTTCAACTCCATTAATATGCCTTTTCCACAAATCCCTTACCCTTACCAAACAAAAATCGATCGACCTCAGTCTTGAAAATCTCAATAGGAACATCGGCCATTCAGCCTAGCAATTTCATTGAAACTTTAAATAGATACTCCAGAGCTAGCTCACAGGGACTATGGCCTAGAAATTCAATGGCGTCGCACCTGTTTTTCAGGCGCAAAATGGGCACTTAAGCATCCAATATGGTGGGTGGAGTGGGTACACTCATTACATGCTGAAATTTCACCACCCACAGGTAAAGGCAGAAAAAGAGGTTGATTCCAGAGATGAAGGGGTTGTCTTATGAAGAAATGTTGAGCAGGTTGGGCCTATACTCATTGGAGTTTAGAAGAATGAGAGGGGATCTTATTGAAACATAAGATTTTGAAGGGGCTTGACAGAGTAGATGCAGAGAGGATGTTTCCCCTCCTGGGAGAATCTAGAACTAGGGGGCATAATTTCAGAATAAGGGGTCGCCCATTTAAAATGGAAATGAGGAGGAATTTCTTCTCTCAGAGGGTCGTGCATCTTTGGAATTCTCTTCCCCAGAGAGCTGTGGAGGCTGGGTCATTGAATATATTTAAGGTGGAGATAGACAGATTTTTGAACGATAAGGGAGTCAAGGGTTATGGGGAGCGGGCAGGGAAGTGGAGTTGAGGCCAAGATCAGATCAGCCATGATCTTATTGAATGGCGGAGCAGGCTCGAGGGGCCAAATGACCTACTCCTGTTCCTACGCCTTATGTTCTTATCCAGGGCCTGCACCTGAAACAGGAATTAGGCCCTCTATATGCAAATAGGGGGGGCTAAAGTCTGTTTCAGGCCCCTTTATAAAATTAGGCAGCCCTGAATGCAGACTGCACTTGGCTGACTGTGTTCAGGAAAAGTGGTCAACTTGTGGCCTAAATAATGGTCCTTAAAGGGTTGGAGGTCACCCCCAAAACAGTAAGTTAAAAAAAAAATTGACCTGAATGTGGAGCCGGGAGGTGCAGATGTTCTCCTCCCGGCTCCACTGCAATGTTGAAGACAGCTGCTGACCCCGCTTGACCCTCTCGCAATCGCTGCTCCCCTCCCTCCCGTTCACTGTCCCTCTTTCCCGATCGCTTACCCCCCACCGAGGACCTACCTGAGGGCCGCTGCGTCACCTGTTCGACAGCGAATTACCTGGGGACACTCCGCAGGCATCTTGTGTAAATGGGACCTGAGGCCCAATATCAGGTGAGCCCTGGGCCTACACGTTTCAGCACAGAAATTGTTCCCTGCACCTAGTTCGTGTCAATTTCCAGGTCTGTATTTGCTCTCTTATGTTTGTCTATGATATTAATATAATATAATAGTAAAACCAGTTTGTAATCACAATTCTTTTTTAAATTGTGTAAATAATTAAAAAAGCAGAATGACAATAGGTTGAGCAATTTCAAATCTTAATTGGGACTTTTACTTTTCCACCGGTTTTTCTGAGATAGGCACACCATGATGAGGAAACGAGTCAAAATGAGAGGGGAAAAAGTGTCATCGTTATCAATAACACCAGATAACTTAAAAGGTCATGCTTTTAATCATATCCTGAGCTACTTTACACTCACTTAACAGCACCCACAAATGTTTTTTCAATAATAGTGGATGGTTGGAAAAAATAAACAGCATTTTTGTATCTCAAAATAGGGTTTTTACATATAGCTTCCTTTCCTATGCACGATGTAAAAGCTAATTAAAGTAACGAAGTGCAGATAACATTGGCTACTGTATTGAGGTTACGGGTAGGCGAGATTGCACTACAAGTCTGGTTTCTGACCTCAGCATCTAAATTTCCCTTCCCACTATGTAGATAAACAAGTTTCACCCTGAGCGACCACCAGAGGTAAAGTCTAAACCACGAGCAACTCATTTCAGCTACCTACCTGGCTTTTTGGAGCCTCTACTGTCAGGGCTCTGTTTACTGCAATTTAAAAAAAAAGACATGATCAAATTGAGCAGTGTGGAGACAGCTTCACAACTGTGGTTAACCTTACTACAAAATAATAAAAATAGTGGGTCAGATCTTGCTGGAAAATGAATGGCATGTTAACGACACACGGTGTTATTAGTGTCCAAATCGGCTAACAAGTTCAGGTGATTAAAAGGTACGCCGTGAGTTGCAAATCTCCAGAACTTGCTGGTCAGTTCACATTTTTTCTTACTTTTCCTTATTGTTTTCTTTTCTCTCTCTTAATCCAATCTTTCTTTCCCTCTCTCTTAATCCAATCTTTCTTTCCCTCTCTTTAGTTTTCTTTCTGTACCTGATTTGACCCTAATTCACCCACTCTAATTCACCCTCCTTCTTCGTTGTTCCTCTGTTTCTTTCTCAACCCTTATATCTCATTGGTTAAGGAGATGCACTATTGGTCCTGCTGTTAACTAAGGTTTCAGTTCACACTTTCAGCAAGTTACCATGCAAAAAGAAAAAAGTCTAACTAACATGTCAGGCTATGAGGTACCCCGCTCCAGCAAGAACCAGCCCACTAGTATATGTCTGTTTAACTTTAACAATTAAATAATTAACTGAAAAATGTAAAAGGTTAGCACCAAGGAATTTTCAGGTTTTTAAAATTCATTCATGGGATGTGGGCGTCGCTGGCAAGGCCAGCATTTATTACCCATCCCTAATTGCCCTTGAGAAGGTGGTGGTGAGCCACCTTCTTGAACCACTGCAGTCCATGTGGTGAAGGTACACCCACAGTGCTGTTAGGTACGGAGTTCCAGGATTTTGACCCAATGATGATGAAGGAACGGCCAATATATTTCCAAGTCAGGATGGTGTGTGACTTGGAGGGGAACTTGGAGGTGGTGGTGTTCCCATGCGCCTGCTGCCCTTGTCCTTCTAGGTGGTAGAGGTCGCGGGTTTGGGAGGTGCTGTCGAAGAAGCCTTGGTGAGTTGCTGCAGTGCATCTTGTAGATGGCGCACACTGCATACATGGTGTGCCAGTGGTGGTGGGAGTGAATGTTTAAGGTGGTGGATGGGGTGCCAATGATGCTTTGTCCTGGATGGTGTCGAGCTTCTTGTGTTGTTGGAGCTGCACTCATCCAGGCAAGTGGAGAATATTCCATCACACTCATGACTTATACCTTGTAGATGGTGGAAAGGCTTTGGGGAGTCAGCAGGTAAGTCACTCAGTGCAGAATACTCAGCCTCTGAACTGCTCTTGTAGCCACAGTATTTATGTGGCTGGTCCAGTTAAGTTTCTGGTCAATTGTGACCCCCCTGGGATATTGATGGTGGGGGATTTGATGATGGTAATGCCATTGAATGTCAAGGGGAGGTGGTTAAACTTTCTCTTGTTGGAGATAGTCATTGTCTGGCACTTGTGTGGCGTGAATATTACCTGCCACTTATCAGTCCAAGCCTGAATGTTGTCCAGGTCTTGCTGCATTCGTGCATGGACTTCTTCATTATCTGAGTGGAACTGAACACTGTGCAATCATCAGCGAACATCCCCACATCTGACCTGGGACGACCTTGGATCGTAAGACAAAGGTCATCTACCAACCTGCCCCCACCACACAGTACTGCCCCACGATTATCAAAATCCATGACAAGGCCTTGGACAACGTGGACCACTTTCCATACCTCGGGAGCCTACTGTCAACAAGGGCAGACGTCGATGACAAAGTCCAACACCGCCTTCAGTGTGCCAGTGCAGCCTTCGGTCGCCTGAGGAAGAAAGTGTTTGAAGACCAGGACCTCAAACCCGGCACCAAGCTCATGGTCTACAGAGTAGTAGTGATGCCCTCCTGTATGCCTCAGAGACATGGACCATGTACAGCAGGCACCTCAAAGCACTGGAGAGGTACCACCAATGCTGCCTCCGCAAGATCCTGCAAATCCATTGGCAGGATAGGTGCACCAATGTCCGTGTTCTCGCTCAGGCCAACATCCCCAGCATTGACGCTTTGACCACGCTCGATCAGCTCCGATGGACGGGTCACATTGTCCGCATGCCTGATACGAGACTCCCAAAACAAGCGCTCTACTCAGAGCTCCGACACAGCAAGAGAGCCCCAGGTGGGCAGAGGAAATGCTTCAAGGACACCCTCAAAGCCTCCTTGAAAAAGTGCAACATCCCCACCGAAACCTGGGAATCCCTGGCCCAAGACCACAAAAAGTGGAGGAGAAGCATCCGGGAAGGCGCCGAACACCTCGAGTCTCTTCGCTGGGAGCAAGCGGAAGCCAAGCGCAAGGAACGCATGTCAACCCAAGCACCCCACCCACCCGCCCCTTCAACCACTGTCTGCCCCACCTGTGACAGAGACTGTAGGTCCCACATTGGACTCATCAGTCACCTGAGAGCTCATTTTTAATGTGGAAGCAAGTCATCCTCGGTTCCGAGGGACTGCCTAAGAAGAAGATCTAACCTTATGATGGAGGGAAGGTCATTGATGAAGCAACCAAGATGGTCGAGGACACTGCCCTGAGAAACTCCTGCAGCGATGTCCTGGGGCTGAGGTGATTGGCCTCCAATAACCACAACCATCTTCCTTTGTGCTAGGTATAACTCCAGCCAGTGGAGAGTTTTCCCCCTGATTCCCATTGACTTCAATTTTACTAGGGTTCCTTGATGCCGGACTCGGTCAAATGCTGCCTTGATGTCAAGGGAAGTCACTCTCACCTCACCTCTAGAATTCACCTCTTTTGTCCATGTTTGGACAAAGGCTGTAATGCGATCTGGAGCTGAGTGGTCCTGGCGGAACCCAACCTGAGCATTGGTGAGCAGGTTATTGGTGAGTAAGTGTCGGTGACACCTTCCATTGCTTTGCTGATGATTGACAGTAGGCTGATGGGGGGTAATTGTCCTGTTTTTTGTGGACTGGGCATACCTGGGCAATTTTCCACTTTGTCGGGTAGATGCCAGTGTTGTAGCTGTACTGGAACAGCTTGGCTAGAGGTGTGACTAGTTCTGGAGCACAAGTCTTCAGCACTACAGCCAGGATATCGGGGCCCATAGGCTTTGCTGTATCCAGTGCGCTCAGCCGTTTCTTGATATCATGTGGAGTGAATCAAATTGGCTGAAGACTGGCCTCTGTGATGATGGTGGGGACCACAGGAGGAGGCTGATATGGATCATCCACTCGGCACTTCTGGCTGAAGATGGTTGCAAACACTTCAGCCTTGTCTTTTGCACTCACGTGCTGGACTCCGCCATCACTGAGGATGGGGATATTCAAGGAGCCTCCTCCTCCTGTTAGTTGTTAAATTGTCCACTGCCATTTGACTAACTTGGCTGGTTTAATAATGTTTAGATTTATTATTCTTGCCGCCATTTCTTATTGTACATACAGTTCCCCATTGACCTTTCATGTTGCAACCATGGAGGAGCAGTTCCAAAGTTACCAAGTCAATGGCATTATTGCTGATAAACTGTGCGGGAGAGCTGTGCCTGTTCCAAAAGGCATAACTGTGGAGGAACATGGACTATGATATGATCATTAGTTGCTCAATAAATATGGAATTTTTGTTTTCCAATTCTGTAAAGTTCAAAGGCTCCTGAATGTTTAAACAGAATTGTTTCAGCTCTTCTTTCACTTTGAGATGGAGCTTCTCACTGCCAAACTGCATGAATATTCCCAAATGGGAAAGGGAGGTTTGCACTGCAGGCAACTGTGCTATTGGTTAGTGTATCCACCAAAATAAAGTATTTAAAATAAATCATAGATATTGTACTATGAACTTACTTCAGTTGAAAGCAATTAATATAGCAGACACATCATAACCAACTCACAACCTCTGAGTCAGAAGGTTGTGGGTTCAAGTCCCACTCCAGGGACTTGAGCACATAAATCTAGGCTGACATTCCAGTGCAGTGCTGAGGGAGTGCTGCACTGTTGGAGGTGCTGTCTTTCGGATGAGACGTTAAACCGAGGCCCCGTCTGCTCTCTCAGGTGGACGTAAAAGATCCCAAGGCACTATTTCAAAGGAGCAGGGGAGTTATCCCCGGTGTCCTGGCCAATATTTTATGCCTCAGTCAACATAACAAAAACAATTTATCTGGTCATTATTACACTGCTGTTTGTGAGAGCTAGCTGTGCACAAATTGGCTGCCTCATTTCCCACATTACAACAGTGACTAGACTCCAAAAGTACTTCATTGGCTGTAAAGCGCTTTGAGACTACATCCCAGGGTACTTAAGGAAGTGGCCCTAGAGATAATAGATGCATTGCTGGTCATCTTCCAGAACTCGATAGACTCTGGAACAGTACCCATGGATTGGAGGGTAGCTAATGTTACCCCACTATTCAAAAAAGGTGGTAGAGAAAAAGCGGGGAATTATAGACCGGTAAGCCTGACATCGGTAGTGGGGAAAATGCTAGAATCTATTATAATATATGTAATAGCAGAGCACTTGGAAAGCAGTGACAGGATCGGACAAAGTCAACATGGATTTACAAAAGGTAAATCATGCTTGACTAATCTACTGGAATTTTTTGAGGATGTAACTGGTAAAATAGATAAGGGAGAACCAGTGGATGTGGTGTATTTGGACTTTCAGAAGGCTTTCGATAAGGTCCCACATAAGAGATTAGCGTGCAAAATCAAGGCACATGGGATTGGGGGCAAGGTATTGACTTGGATAGAGAACTGGTTGGCGGACAGAAAGCAAAGAGTTGGAATAAACGGTTGTTTTCCAAGTGGCAGGCAGTGACTAGTGGGGTACCGCAAGGATCGGTCCTAGGACCCCAGCTGTTCACAATATATATTAATGATCTGGACGAGGGAATTGGATGTAATATCTCCAAATTTGCAGATGACACAAAGCTGGGTGGGAGGGTAAGCTGTGAGGAGGATGTCGTGAAACCCCAGTACGATTTGGACAGGTTGGGTGATTGGGCAGAAACATGGCAAATGCACTATAATGTGGATAAATGTGAGGTTATCCACTTTGGTGGCAAAAACAGGATGGTAGATTATTATTTGAATGGCAATAGATTGGGAGAAGGGGAAGTGCAAAGAGACCTGGGTGTTATTGTGCACCAGTCGCTGAAGGTAAGCATGCAGGTGCAGCAGGCGGTTAAGAAGGCAAATGGTATGTTGGCCTTTGTAGCAAGAGGGTTCGAGTACAAGAACAAGGATGGCTTGCTGCAGTTGTACGGGGCCTTGGTGAGACCGCACCTTGAGTATTGTGTACAGTTTTGGTCACCTTACCTGAGGAAGGACGTTCTTGCCATGGAGGGAGTTCAGCGAAGATTCACCAGGCTGATACCTGGGATGGCAGGAATGACGTACGAGGAGAGATTGTGTCGATTGGGCTTATACTCACTGGAGTTTAGAAGATTGAGAGGGGATCTCATCGAAACCTATAAAATTCTGTCAGGTCTGGACAGACTAGATGCAGAAAGGATGTTTCTGATGGCCGGGGAGTCCAGAACTCGGGGTCATAGTCTAAGGATAAGGGGTAAGCCATTTAGGACTGAAATGAGGAGGAATTTCTTCACCCAGAGAGTGGTGAACCTGTGGAATTCTCTGCCACAGAGGGCGGTGGAGGCCAGTTCATTAAATATATTCAAGAAAGAGTTGGATATATTTCTTGAGGCTAAAGGGATCAAGGGATATGGGGAGAAAGCAGGGACAGGGTACTGAATTTGGATGATCAGCCATGATCTCATTGAATGGCGGAGCAGGCTCGAAGGGCCGAATGGCCTACTCCTGCTCCTATCTTCTATGTTTCTATATAAATGCAAGTCTTTCTTTTTTTTCTTGTTAACTATTAATAATGCAAATATCCCACACACAATTTTGAAAGAAAAAGCACTGGAGCAGATATTCCAACTGGCAGACATAAAAGCATGTCAAACAGTTTTGTGGTACTAAGTGCATACACTTTTCACCCAGCTATGGACACTGACTGTTCAGATACATTGCAACTTAATTTATCACTCGTTAAAACATTCAATCAGCATATTTCTTAAAATTAGTCACATTTATCAAAGCTCGGGAAAACATGCTGCCAGCTAGGTATGTTGCATTTTTTTGATAATCTAAGGGCATAATGTATGCAGCTGGCATAACAGAAATACAGCAACTAATACACAAAATTCTAGAATAGTACTCAAATGAATAAAGCAGGAATGAGCTACTTGATCTAGGTTCATGATTCTGACATTCTATGCTGGCAATGATAATGGGCAGAAAGTGGTGACTAAGAGACAGTCCTAAAACAGACAATCCAACTCATATGCTCATAGCCTCCTGATACAGTGCTCCTTGGAAAATTGGAGGTAATTGACTCTGGGCCTATAGACCAGAGATAGGCAGGGTAAGAATGCCTGCAAGCAGTCCTCTCCATGTGTGGTCTACTCAGAGCCCCAACTGAATCTTCCGGAGGTTCCTAAACCTGCTGCTGCTTATGTTGGTTCTCTTCCTCCAACCACAGTTGAGTGCCCAGGGTGACTCCTATCTTGAGCTCTCAACTTCTTAAAGGTTTAGGAGCAGAAGAATAGTGAAAATTAACAAATTCCAATGGAAAGGCCATGAAGGAATCCAGCCAAATCAATTCCAGACAGATTTCTTCTTCTTCTTCTTCTTCATCACATCGTCCGCATGCCCGATATGAGACTCCCAAAACAAGCGCTCTACTCAGAGCTCCGACACGGCAAGAGAGCCCCAAGTGGGCAGAGGAAATGCTACAAGGACACCCTCAAAACCTCCTTGAAAAAGTGCAACATCCCCACTGACACCTGGGAATCCCTGGCCCAAGACTGCACGAAGTGGAGGAGAAGCATCCAGGAAGGCGCCGAACACCTCAAGTCTCTTCGCCGGGAGCAAGTGGAAGCCAAGTGCAAGCAGCACGCCCACCCGCCCCTTCAACCACTGTCTGCCCCACCTGTGACAGAGACTGTAGGCCCCGCATTGGACTCATCAATCACTTGAGAACTCACTTTTAATGGGGAAGCAAGTCATCATCGGTTCCGAGGGACTGCCTAAGAAGAAGTACTGGATGGGTTCAGTGCTATGCGCTACTTCCGCTTTTGCAAATAAAAGTTGTGTTGAAGTCCTATTGACATCGTAGGACTCTGATTTAAATACTTTAATGAGGCTCCCTGCATGCTTCAGATGGGCACCTAGGCTACCCAAATTAAGCCCCCGAGCAAACTGGCAGACGGGATCAAAGCGGAAATGGGGTGGTAAGTGCAGCCCTGTGATTTTTGAGCTACCAGGCGGCGCAAGTTAAAATCGGCCCTATTATGATGGTCACACTCTGTACACTCAGGTACTAAAACAATGAAGAATAGAGGCAGACATAGATTAAAAAGTCTCACCTTTAGAACAATTTTTAAAATAAAATTTATAAGCAACATGGACTATGATTAAAATTATATTTCTTTTAATTCTTCCACTTATTCATTTGAATTTTTAGAAATATTTTTTATTTAAACAATAATTGCTGATGGCATCATTGAGGTACAGCCTTAAAGGAGTGGCTGATGCTGACTGTAAGCAATTAGTAGATGAGAGTCATTCACCTAAGGATGATTCAGCATCAACATTCCAGCTACCTCACACAGTTGGATTTAGTAATCTTTGTGAGCCAAGCCATTGCTCCCATTCATATCATCAGCATTAATTGGCAATCTCATTCGGAAAGGCCACAGGGTGCCTGGTGTGAGACATCGGGGAAAAATGCCACACGACTGAAATGGAGGTTATCTTCTTAGGTTGGGGCTCAGGCACATTGTTGGGCCAGAGTAGAGGGAGCTTTACTCTGCATATAGCTGTGCTATACCTGGGTGCTGACATTGGATACCTGAAATGGAAAGTGTTCCATTATTGAACAATACATCCTTCACCTAAATGGACATCTCTATGCATGCCCAGAAAGTAGCTATAAGATCTTTCACCAGTCCCAAAGATTTCCTGACAACAATGAAGAATATATTCCACAAGCCACAAATTAATGGCATATTTACCTAGTACAAATAGTTGATATGATTGACAGAGGGATTTGGTATGGTCCACAATGTATGCCAGAATCCTACTGGCATCTACACAGTGATATGATCTTTCTAACTCTTAATTGTAAGGGAAGAGATAAAAAGAAAGCATCACAATTCCCTGATCACTACACCAATTATTTAAGGCTGATCTCATTAATTGTACATGCTGAAACCAGAACTGACAAAAATGCAGTCTTCCCTGATAGATATTTTGGGTTGTAAAGCCATTAATAGGACCAAATTAACACCAGGTGAGATGACATTTGGTTTGGCTTGTAAACAGCTTTATTCCATTGTAGACAAAACATGCAGAACACGGATAATGATGCAAGACACTTGGTACAATCAGTATGACTTCTGTATGTGCACTATTTCAAAAATAAAGAACACACCCACTCTGATGGGTCACAAACTCAAAAGCACAATTTCGCTCTGCACCCTGCTCTTGAGCCCAGGGCAAAGGTACTCTTCCATTCAGTCATTCTGCTGCTGGACTGACTTTTTGGTGTGTCCTTATATTTTATAAAAGCTTCTCTTCCTGACCCACAGAGATCAAAAGACTTTGTCAACACAAAGGAGCTAGATGTCTTCCTGAATGGCCAGACAATAGCTAATAAATTGGCCATTGTTTGGAATCTGTGCAAAACTGCCCACCCCACATTTAAATGACCTCTCAACTGCCTATGGCTGGGCAAATGAGCATGGGGCTGTCTGGTGAAACTACTCCCTTTCAGGCAAGCTTCTGTTTATGTCTGAATCTTTTTTGTGGAAAAACAGCTGAAGAATTTTGAAATGTGGCAACAACCTTTGTAGTGGTGTTGCTTCCTGGATAGAATAGAGAGGATCAAGTAAACCATAACCATGCCCTCTGTTGCCATTTACATGTGTCGGGGCAGGCTCAGGGTAGGTAGTCTTACTAACTGTTGATTTTCCAGAAGATGATTTTGACAGGCCCTTTTGGAGCAGAGTTTTGGCCCATTTTCCTTTAGTCGCTACACTGCCTGAAAACAGGTGGTTTTACCAAGGAAAATCCAGGCCAACATCTCTCTTATGGAATATTGAATTCAGGAGAGGGTTATCAGAATCACCTTTGTCCTTTCTGGTCTGATCTTCTGTAATACCCTGGGTAATAGGGTGAATGCTTACAGAAACAAAATAGAAAGACCATCTAGTATCCAAGCTGACTTGTTTTCAGTCCTTAACATTTCACTCCTGTGCAGCACCATGGGACGTTTTACTACGTTAAAGGCGCTATATAAATACAAGTTGTTATTGTTTTAACCGGAAGTGCAGAGATTGGTGATTGGTGTCCAATGATATGAATGTCTATTGTTGGGTAACCCCAAATCCAGAATATGGATTACTGTATCTCCCATTCATGAAAGTGGATCCCAAGCAACTGAGAGCATTGGCTGTCAACTCTCTACCTGTCGTGCTGAAAATGTTACCCCATGGTTCGGACACCAATGAGGATGCAGACATACACACAGATGGCTTCACCAATAGACTAAGAAAGGTAGTGTTCTACCATAATGCTGTGAAGAGGAGACAGCAATCTCTGGCAGCAAGATGACTTTTTCCAGGGAAGTGAGAAACAAAACACCTGCAAATGTAATTTTCTGCTTTGGTTCTAGATAGGTGGATAATGAAACTGTACTTATGCAATGGTAGGTACTGTACCCCTGATGCCCAGCTAAGCAGTTTCTCAGTAAGGAATTTTTTGAGGCAGTTATGCATCCAGAGATGCATCTTGCCAATGAAAAGCCAAAGAGCAGCACTCTGTACTAGTATTTTCAACCTTGAAAATTGAACTTGATAATGGCAATGGCATTATTGGATGGCATCTTTAAATCTATTGCAGCTGGCCAGTCTCCTGAACACATTGCCTGAAAGATGTTGGGGAAGATGAGATATGCAGGAGGGGCACTTGGTTCCTTTCCAAATCAGCTCTGCCAGGTTATATAACCAACCCATGCAATTGTAAGCTCCCGAGGAAAGGTTCTGCCAACTTGTTTTGTACCCCAACCCTCAAAAAGCAGCATATGAGGCGAAACTTTAATACCCATCCAACCTCACGTTATCTATCCTAGGTGCATAAAAATGGTCTGCGCCCACAAGGTTAAGCTGCCTTTTCGCTATTCAGGTGCTGAGGGAACCGCAGTGTGTATTTTTCGCTTGCGCCTTCTGGATCAGTTGCCTTCTGCGGCATTTAGCAGGATCGGTGCATTCACGGCGGTTTCTGCGGTGCCTGTGAAGCGGGTAATTTGCGAAATGCATCGTCTGCCACCCTTGACAGAAGCTGCCGAACAATAGCACGGGTGGTTGATGTAAGAGGCCATGGTGAGAGTCAGGGCGGTGCTGACTGACAACGTAACGTGACGGTGACGCCGCTGTTGACATTCTCGAGGAGAGGTGAATCAGCCGCTGGCGCCTGTCCCATTCTAACAGCAGCGGCAGCGACACAACGGGCGCCGCGCGAGACCGCCTCGCGCGTGCGTTCCCTCCTTCCTCCGTCCCGTTTGGTTTTTAGTTTTTGAACAACCGCGGAGTTCGAATTCGGTTGTTTTTATTCCACAGGCGCGTCGGTTTACGTCATGACGTAACAATAACACCGTGCTAGGACGCAGTCGTGTGTTTGACTCGGGTTAGGTGATTTTATCGTTCGGCTGCTGACAACATCTGTTGTGACTAAATGCCTTTTTTTTGTAATTTTGCGACAGCAATTTAGACATTTTTAATCGGGGTTGTGTTTATTTAATATATATATACACACACACGCGTGTTTGTAGTTGAGGGAGGGACGCCCTCCCCTGGTCGCTGTGTGAGGGGAGCTCTATTCGGCGGTGTTTTCGATGATGCTGCGGTTGTCGCAGGTCGGCTAGTGTCTCGCGGTGCCCAGGCTCCCGCCGCTGAGATTTATCCTGCTCGCCCATTTTCTTTTTTCGCCGTTGCTGCCGCCAGCGATGTGGCTCAATCCCGAAGAAGTGCTGCTGGCCAACGCGCTGTGGGTGACGGAGAGAGCCAACCCGTACTTCGTGCTGCAGAGGAGAAAGGGGCACGGTGAAGGGGGCGGAGGGCTGGCTGGTAAGGCGACCAGTGAAAACTGAAAATCTGCTGTGTCTTTTAAAAAAAAAAAAAAAAATATTGACGGGAATGCAATGCAAACGTGTTCCAAGTGTGCATTTGAGTTCTGTGCGGTTCAACGTTAATTGCTGTGAATTGATCATTTATGTTGGATTTAGGACGTCTGTACTTTCTGGGGAGGGAAAGGAACAGAATCTTTTAGATGTCAACGTAATGTAGCCGCCTGGGTATTGCATGCATCGTTCACCCGTCTTTTTGATTAGGCGACATAATTTTACTATGATATGGCTGCAAATGACCAATTTAAATGTAAATCTTGGAGTATTCCAGTTACAGGGCACCTAAAGTTTTGTTCAGTTTTCTCCAAAATCTGTCAATTCATCACCTCCAGTTAAGATCTGTACTGTAAATCACAAGATTTGTTTAGCTCTTGGAGTAAAAATGATCAATTTCATTATCTAATCAGAGTGAGCTGAGACCCACTCTTTGTGTCCTTTAATTTGTGAAATACTGTAAAATGTCTTGAATTTCATTGAGTGACATTTAAGTCTGAAAAATAATGGGAGAATTGCTGTATACAGCAGTCTCCTAAGAATTTTGCTTTGATCAGTTTTCTCTGGGAAAAACATCACTTTCTCTTGGTATTTTTACAGTAGTAGAATTCAATCCATTGGAAACGAGGTTCGTTCAGAAATGCAAGCAATATCTGTTAGTTAAAATACCCCATATTCCCTTTGACGGTATTGTTCCTCCAGTATGGCATAATTTACACAACTGTCTCCCATTTCGCTTAGTTGATCTCTTCTGTTTCACTGGGTTATTTTTGACATGTTTTAACAATAGATTTTCATTTAAATATCTGCATATGAAGATTGTGCTGTTGAAAACATTGTTGTGGGGGTTCAATGCTACCTGTAAATAAACCCCCTGCAGGCTGTTTATTATAGTACTGTATTTTTTCATTGGTAAATGCTGCAGATTTTGTAAGTGTGGTTTTACAGAGCTTTGCTACAGACTGTAAGGCTCTTAGTACTGCAGGCTTTCATCCCAAGGGCATCCTAGACAAAAGCTTTGCTTCCTGTGTAATCAAAGCAACCTTGTTTCTTGTCATGTGATCAAAGCTATTTCTGTGTCTCGGAACCAATGAATGTAGAGATGGAACAACAGGGCATCCTGATTTAATGGATATTTTTAATCTTAGCAATTCGTATTGTTTTATAAAACCTTTCTAAATGTTATTGTTAATGCAGTGTTTAATCTAATGAATGAGAATATGAGAAAAGAGAAATCCAGAATAAGAATTGGCATCTCCTGATGTAAATAATTTTAAAGCAAAAAAAAATAATTTTTGGAGGACTTATTTAAAGGTAGTGATGTACCTGCTGGTGATTAGAACCCTTCTGCTTCTGGTATCCCATATTAACATCAAACAATGCCAGTTCAAGCATTGTATGGCCAGATGCAAAGTAAAGTTCCCTCTGCTCTTTTCCTGGTAAATGCCTTGAAGGAGAAAAGGCTCGTGTGATTTTTATTTTTGTTCAAAATACATTTTTTAAAATTATCACCTGCTAAAAAATTATCTTGACCATTTTACAGACAGTTTTCAGATTCATGGGGACAGATATTGTTTTTCTAGTGTCAGCCAGCTCTGGATCAGCTATGAGCTGCCAAAGTGTCAGCTCCAATGAAAATCAGTGGAGCTGCTCCAGGGCACATATGTCTGTGAAGTCTGCATCACTGAAGACCGAAGTGGAACCCTGGAGTCAGTCTCCATAAGCCTGGAAATAGCCTGTAAAATGAACAGTCTTTTCTAGAAAGTAATAAATAGTTTTATTTGTTTAAATAAAGGTACTATACAATTTCAAGTTATACTGTACTTCTTGCTCAATGTCTGTGTAAAAACGATATAATGTGTAATATATTCCTTGCTGTTTAAAAATAAATATAACCTTCTCACCCTGACAGAAACCTACCATCTTAGATCTCCCTCTAGGCTACTTTAGTGACATCACTGATCCTGCAGTCTGGGACTGGCTGCATTCATTTTAATGACTGTATATTAATTCTGGTGGGAAGCCAATCCAAAGCCATCCAACCCGAGGAAAGCACTTAACGTCTCGGCATGCTGCATACTTTGTTAGTGGATAATCTGCAGCTGAGTGTCGAAACTGCAGATGTAAGCTATTTCTGCCCCCACTGAGCTCTGACAATCTGGCCCTAGATGTCCAAGCAGCTCAGTATTAATTACTAGCATTTCTTATTCTATGCATTGTCCTGTTTGAGCTTTGTGTGTTTGAAGATTTGGAATTTGTTGTTTTAGCTCTGTTACCTCATTGATAGATAAATCCTGAATTAGTACACCAAGAGCAGCACTGAGAGATACTATCTATATATATAAAATGTGTGTATATATGTGCCGGTTTATCAAAAAGTCCGGATTACAGAGAGATATAGTAAAAGGTACGAGAGCCCCGTACATGGCCACAGATCCAGGCGTCCCTGTTGCTTAGCAACAGGTGCAGGAACCCTGGCCACAAGATCCAGGCATCCCTGTTGCTTAGCAACAGGTGCAGGAACCCCGGTTACACAGCCACAGATCCAGGAACAACCACTAATATGAAGTAAAACTTACCTGAACCTACTCCTGAATTTTGCCAGTTAACAGAGATCTCCAGTTATTTAGGTGCCGGTAAATCGAGAGTTTCCTGTATATGTAAAGTAATGAAGCATAGATTTAAGCTTTATATTGGTATGCATCTTTGTGGCCCACAGAAACAAAAACGCTTGTTCACTCTTGATCGAAGAGCATCATACTATTGTAAACTACTGGTGTAACAGCAATAAAGGAACTGAAACACCGAATCCAGGAACAGAGCACAAATGGAATCAAAGCGATTCTCAGTAGCTTAGATGAAAGTTTCTTTCATTGTGTTGCTGATTTACAGTGCTTTCTATTGGTCATGCTGGCATTCTAGTTTCCTTTTTTCAGATTCAACCTTGCACCTTACTGAACTAGGGAGGTGGCAGGCTGAGCACTTACAATGAAAGCATTTTAAAATTTCCAAATAAAATTGTATAATTAGACTTCAAAATGTTTGTACTACAAACCAAAGATAGAAATACACGTTTCTCCTGCATTTTCTTTTATAGCAACATGTTTAATTAAATACTAGTCAATCTTCTGTGATGTTGCACATAGGGAGTCCAGGCCAAATGTAGTCTTAAGGTGAAGCTGAGTTACGGGGCTGGGATAATTGGAGCAGTTGTAATTCAGTCCTTATTTAAAGTTATGCTGTCCATACCTTCATATAATACTTGGATTTGATATTATTTACAATCAAATAGCAAAACTGAGGTGCTACAGTACCACCACTGGTGACAGGCTGTAATTACAGCGTGATATATTTACACAGGCAGTTTCTGTTAAATGTGGACATATGAATTTAAAGTGGAATAGTTGACAAGTATGCACAGATGTAAGTTTTTAATGTTATAGATATTAATGCAATAAAGACAACTAACAGTGAAGTATAATAGGCCTTCAGTATAAAAAGTAAAGATTTTCAAGGACTTTTTCCAAACTCCTGTGAATTGGTGCCACTTCTAAGTTCAACAACTTTGTTTCAACAGCAGTGTTTAGGATGTGTCCAGGGTTCGTAATTATTTCAGCACGAAGGAAATACGAATATATGAAATGTGCATGAATTCTGAAACCTTTGTTTTTAGAAGAATTTCTCAAGTTGAGATGTAGCCTTGATTGCCTTTATGTTCTATAGAATTATGAGATGTTAGCTGAGTAATTCAAAGACTCCTGAGATGTACATTTTGTGTGGAGTGTGTGACGTTCAGCCAAGTCAGGGAACCCCTGTATTTAATGAATCTTTCCTAAAATTTATGTAAAATTCAGTGAATTTGACAAGAGCTTGACTTCATGGATTCTGCCTAACCCATGCAAAACGTATAGCTTTATGTTTGAGGCAGTTGAAAAATTGGCCCTAAATTAAAGAGAACAGTTTCATGCTCACCTTTTGTGAAGACAAGGGGGGTGATTTTCCTGCAAGTGTGGGGAATTGTCGGGTTCCCCGAATGTCGGGGTTCCCACACGAATCTAAATGGGTCTGCCAGATTGATGCAATTTTCCCTCAATTGGCCAATTCATTTCCAGCGTGTGGGAACCCTTGCTAATTGACTATTTCCAGTCAGAAAGTCGCACAGTATGATGTCATCATTCGTGGTGCTTTTAAGGTCCACAGCAAGCATTGCTTCCTCTGCAGGCTTCCAAACGAACCATACAGGATGGCAGAGGAGCCTGCAGCAGCTGTGGCCAGTGCCAGGCCCCGAGCTGCCTCCAAATTCGACGAGGCTTCACTGCAGGCGTTATTGGATGGGGTGAGGGCCCACAGGTAGGTCTTCTTCCCTAGGTCAGGGAGGAAGAGGCCTCCCACTGAGACCAAGGCTGCATGGATGCAGGTGTCAGCAGATGTCAACTCGCTGGGAGTCACCAGAAGAACCTGGATACAGTATCGGAAACGATTCCATGACCTTCACCGTACAGGAAAAGTAAGTATGAAGTTTCCATCACCCTCAAACTGATCCCCATTGCCTTTCCCCACCAGCACTCAGCTTTAGCACTCTCTTCCTCCACATCCCACTTCACAGTCACATCCATGCACCCTTACCCATTCCCTCTCTCTATGCTCACATTCACATAACTATTCCACCATGCAGCCCTCACACCTCCTCTCACTCTGATGCTTTGAACACAACTGACAACACACAGGGAGGGCCCTTGGTCTTGCAGTCTCACACCATCTTTGTCTCCCTCTTAAGTATCTATGCTATGCAATCTCTACACTCACTCCTTCATTGTCAGTCAAACTCCACTCGTCTCCCTCATTGCAGGAAAAGAGAGCTCACAACAACAGAGAGCGAGCCAGGACTGGAGGAGGCCCACCCTCAATAGCCCACCTGACCCCCTGGGAGGAAGGAGTGCTGGAAATTGTCAGGGCTAATGTGGCTGCAGATGTTGGGGAAGGAGAGACGGGCAGTCCCGCAAGCTGGTGACAGAATAGTTTTCCATCTCTCTCATTGACATAGCATGAGTCGCTGTTATGATTCTGAAGCTACATCATTTGGACTTATGAACATCTGCAAAATCCAATGTGCATGTAACCTTGGCATCACATCTCTAACTCTTTCCTTTACTCCCCCACAGGACCATCCAGAGCCCCCGTCCCCACTGTGGAGGAGGAAGAGGCTGAGCAGCGAGATTCCTCCGAGGAAGCTCCAACTTCTGAGGGTGCAGCGTCAGCAGAAGTAAGCACTCCCAGCACCAGCGCAGACACTCACACCTCGGGGGGACCTTTGGGACATAGAGTAGTGTTGTCACCTGGTGTTTCACAGCTCACAAGTGAGCATCAGCAGATTGTGGAGACAGGGACAGCAGTGGAGAGTCCTCGTCGGAGGGCGCAGGCCTCTGCCAGCTCAGCTCAGCTGCATGTCGACCCTCTATCTCTGGGTCCATCCGCAAGAGAAGAGGTGATGGATCTCCATGCACAGATGCAGGAGTCTCTGGCAGGTTTTGTCTCCAGGGTCGCTGCGAGTGTGGAGCAAATGGAGGAGTCCATAGCGAACATGAGCAGAGCCTTAGTGGAGTCATTGGCGCATGAACGCATCACCATGGAAAGGATGGCTACCTCCGTGGTAAGGCGGGCTACGGCCGAGGAAAGGAGGGCTACGGCCGTGGAGGAGCTTAGTCGCCAGGGTATGGAAAACACGGTGAGTGTTCAGAATAGAATGACATCTCTTGAGGAGCGATGGGCATCTTTTGAACACAGAAACCAGACCTTCATGGAAGTCCTTCTGAGTAGGACTGCCATTGTAGATACAGGTCCCCATGGCCCCCCTGATGTGCAGCAAGGTGCTCTCCAGCCACTTGCAGGCGCTGAGGGGGACCTGACCCATGAGAGGGAGGTTGTTGGCACACCTCAAGGAAGTGGGGCTCCTCTTCACGCGCTCACACTTCCATGCCACGTCAGAGCCCCGCCGGAGTCCACACCCAAGTGAGATAGGTGTCTCAACCCCTGCACAGCCGCAGGAGCAGCAGACTGCTGGCGAGCCCTCACGGGCTCGCCACCCCAGAGGACGCCCGCCAAAGGTGTCGACACAGGAGCAGCAGGAAAGTCAGCAAGGGGCCTCCACATCTGCTGAAGCCACAGGGGAACCACTACATAGGAGCACGCGTAAGAGAAAAATAAAGCACAAATAGTCACAAGGGTAGTCATTTGGGTGAAAAGTTTTGTATATAGTTATGTCATCAGTATCTTGTTTATAAAAAATCTGATGGCAACTGCTGCAGTTGTGGCGTGTGTCATTTGGCGAATGGGGATTTCACATTGAGGCCTTAGAATTACTTGCAGTTGTCAGGATGCTGGTCAAATAGGTAGGAATGCGCAGGGTTTGGCCATTGTCCATGCTCAGGTAAGAAGCAGCGAGGCTACAGTGTTTGATGTACTAGGCTAAGCAAATCTGGACAGGATGAGTGCGTTGCTTGCATCCCGGGCAGCAATGTTCTCGCTGGTTGATGGGCCTCTGCAGGATGGTCGTTTTTGCCGCCCTCCTCCTCAGCATCATCATCATCCGAGGCGGGTCTGTGAGGAGCCACTTGGTCCTGAGGAATCTGCAAGCCACGACGCTGTGCCATGTTGTGAAGTACACAGCAAACCACGACGATTTTGGAGACCCTGGCTGCTGAGTACTGTAGGGCTCCACCTGATCTATCCAGGCATCTGAAGTGCATCTTCAGCAATCCGATGGTTTGCTCGATAATGCATCTGGTGGAAATGTGGCTGGAGTTGTAGCGCTCCTCAGCTTCGTTGGTTGGTCTCCTCAACGGCGTCATTAGCCAAGTCCGCAGGGGAGAGCCCTTGTCTCCAAGTAGCCATCCCTGAAGTTCATCTGGCGGCCTGAATAGCGGAGGCACAGTAGACTGGCGCAGTATGAGGGAGTCATGGCAGCTGCCAGGGTACTTGGCACAAACATGCAAAATCTCCTTCTGGTGGTCACACACGAGCTGAACGTTAAGGGAGTGGAAGCCCTTGCGGTTGACAAAAACTCCTGGATTGCGATGGGGTGCCCTAAGGGCCACGTGTGCAGTCAATGACGCCCTGCACCCTTGGAAAGTCTGCCAGATGAGCTGATCCAAGCGCTTGCGCCCTCACACTTGCACGATCCCTGGTGAAACGGATGTGATTGTGTGCGAGGGCAAAGAGGGCATCAGTTACCTGCGTGATGCAAGTGTGTGCGGCCGCCTGGGAGATGCCGCTGATGTCTGCTGCTGATCCCTGGAAGGAGCCTGAAGCAAAAAAGTTGAGTGCGGTGGTGACTTTGACGGCCACTGGTAAGGAGTGTCGACATGGTGCTCTTGGCTCCAGGTCTTGCTGCAGCATTGCGCAGATGTCAGTCACTACCTCTCGCGAAAGTCGGAGCCGCCTTTGGCACTGCTGCTCAGTCATGTTGAGGTAGCTGACCCTGTGCCTGTAGACCCTGTTTGGGGGGTATCTCCTGCGCCGGCGGCCTTCTGGCCTGTGCTGCCTTAGGTGGGTGAGCCGCAGCCTGTCACTCTTGCTGGTGCTGCTGCTGTTGCTGGATCTGCTGCTGCCGCCTCTGCTGCTGGAGATCCTCTAATGCCAAGAAGGGAAGGAAAAAAAGGCCTCCCATGCTTCTGGTAGATGCCTCCGTTGAGGAAGCGCTGAGTGAGGGTGGCGAGAGGGGTTTCCCAAGAGCTCACACTGGAGAAGTGTGTGAGGCTCCAACCTTCCAGAGCTGTGCCTAAGCCTGGAACAAGTTGCCCCAAGCCTGAAACAAGGTCCTGCAACCTACAAATGATGTCTGATTTAATCTCTTCTTTCCTGATTGACCTGCAGCTGATAGTCAGCAATCCGACATTGTTCACGCCATGCCATAGGGCAGCACGGTGGCATAGTGGTTAGCACTGTTGCCTCACAGCGCCAGGGACCCGGGTTCAAATCCGGCCTCAGGTGACTGTCTGTGTGGAGTTTGCACATTCTCCCCGTGTTTGCGTGGGTTTCCTCCGGGTGCTCCGGTTTCCTCCCACAGTCCAAAGATGTGCGGGTTAGGTTGATTGGCCATGATAAAAAAATTGACCCTTAGTGTTAGGGGGGATTAAATACGTGGGGTTACGGGGATAGGGCTTGGGTGGGATGGCTGTCGGTGTAGGGACCGGGTGCTAGGTTTTGGATGATCAGCCATGATCTCGTTGAATGGCGGAGCCGGCTCGAAGGGCCGAATGGCCTACTCCTGCTCCTATCTTCTGTGTTTCTGTGTTCCATCAGCGGGGTTCCCACCAGGTGTGTTTAACGTGGGAAAAGGCTGAAAATAGCAAGGGTCCCTTAAAATGGCATTATAGATGCCAATTATTGGTGATTAAGGTGCCTGAAGACCAGTCCCGCCTGCTGCGGGCGGGACTGATTCGGGTCGGACAGAAACGCCTGGGTAAAAAGCGGATGGGGCGGGGAATCAGGCGGGGGGGTGGTCGCGACCCCATATTTTTGCGACCTTCCCCCCCCCCCCCCCCCCCCCCGCGCCTGAAAGCCCGCCTGACAGCTCCAGGAAAATCGCCCCCAAGGTGTTTCTTCTACCATCCTAACAGCACTTCTCTTGGCCGAATCTTCTCTCTCTATAAATATATATATATATAGAGTTGGTTTGTCTGTTTGTCTGTCCGCTATACACTCAAAGTTATAGAGCGTACCTACACACATGTTCTATCAAAAGAAAGCTTATCATTAGGGGAGTCTAATAGGCGTATTTACTTTTTGGTCAGACAAAAATTGTTCGGACACTATACAAAAAACGGACAACTCCGCTCATTAGCGTTGAGTGACATGATGGTTAACCAATCGTACAGGGGATAGCGTTGACTGACGTGATGGTTGACCAATCCTACAGTTGAGTGACCTGATGGTTGACCAATCGGTGCGTCACGGGGGGCGTTTCATTGCGTGTGTGGGCGGGCCTAATCCTTCTGAGCTGAGGTGAGTGGTGGCCGTCTTGATTCCTAACTATTGGTTTATTTTTCCCACTTTGTGTGTGTGTGTGTGCAGGGGATTTTGGGAGCGAGTTCAGATGGGCAAAGGTTTCCTCGGCAACCGGGCCCGAGCCTGGGCCTCTCTCACAGCCTGTAGCCCCTCAGGAGGGCGGGGGTGGGGGGGGGAGGAGGGTTACCCCGGCAACCGGGCCTGGGCCTCTCATTCTGTAGCCGCTCAGGAGGGCGGGGGAGCAGCGTTACCCCGGCAACTGGGTCCGGGCCCCTCTCGCAGCCTGTAGCCGCTCAGGAGGGCGGCGGGGGGAGAGAGGAGGGTTACCCCGGCAAGCGGGCCCAGGCCTCTCTCACATTCTGCGACGCCGGCTGCCCGCCTCCAAGCTCTCTCTTCCCCGCGCAGCCCGGGGGAGACGGAAGCGAGCACACTCTCTTTTCTCTTCCCCCCCCCCCCCCCCCCAGTCTCTCTCTCTTCCCCGCAAAGCCCGTGGGAAGAGGGAAGCCAGCAGGTGAGCGCCGGTCTCTCTCTCTCTCTCTCTCTCTCTCTCTCTCTCTCTCTCATTCCATTCAATTCAATTCAATTCAATTCAAATGCTTTATTGGCATGAAAGTTTACAGAGAACCATATTGCCAAAGCTTACATAGCAAAAAGGTACAGTTTTCCAACATTCTGTAGGTGTCAATCGATTTGACATTTGTTGGGTACATACAATATTACTTTTAAACAATATTAATTTTAAACAGTCTTTCTACTTCATTTGGTACGTTCAATATTAATTTTAAACAGTCTTAATTTTAAACAGTCCTCAGGTTGTGACATGTTGTTACATATTTGGCCCCAAGGTATGGTCTGTCTCCTTCTCCTAGGACGAATCTCAATTTTGACAGGTCATCCAATTCCTTGAAATCTGGGGTTGTTTGGCTTAGCTTGTTGAATAATATGTTTCTTGATGTGTTGAATTTTTCGCATTTTAGGAGGAAATGCATTTCTGTTTCAACCTCGCCGGCCAGACATTGATCGCATATTCTATTCTCTCTAGGCTGCCAGGATTTCTTGTATCTGTCTTTTTCAATTTCCAGTTGGTGGTCGCTTAGTCTGTACCTGGTGAGGGTCTGTCTCTGTTTTGTGCCTCTGATGGTCGTGAGGTAGTCTGCCAGTTTATATTCTCTTTTTAGGGCCCGGTAACATTCTAATCTGCTTTGGCTTTCGGTTATTTTGTTCCAATGTTCCAGGTAGGTTTCTTTGCATTGTTTAATGATTTGTTTCACTCGGATTGGTGTTTGGACGGCTGTGTTGGTCTGGGGCTGGTCAGGGTCCGGCTGAGTACTTAGTTTCAGTAGCAGCTGACTCAGGGGACTCTTTTCTGGGTTTAGCTCTTGGGTCTGAAAGGCTTTGAAATGAAGGGTGTCTGGGGAGCTAGATTTGAGGTGATTTAGGAAGTTTAGTGCTCGTTTTTGGATGTTTATTATCAGTGGGTATCTGCCTAGTTCGGCTCTGCATGCATTTGTTGGCGTTTTTCTTTGGATGCGAAGGATGCTTCGGCAGAATTCTGCATGTAGGGCTTCTATTGTGTGTTTTTCCCATTTAGTGTAGCTTTGGTGATTTAGCGGGCCCCATACTTCACTACCGTACAGTGCAATGGGCAGGATTATGCTGTCAAATATTTTGAGCCAGATTTTGATTGGGATTTGGATGTTGTAGAATTTTCTTTTTATTGCATATAGGGCTCTTCGGGCTTTTTCTTTTAGTGCATTCACTGTTATGCTGAAGCTCCCTGATGCTGTAATAGTTAGACCAAGGTAGGTGTAGCTCATAGTGTGTCCTATAGTGGTATCACTGAGGGTAAACTGGTATTTGTTTTCCTGACATCTGGGCCTTTTTTGAAAAATCATGATGTTGGTTTTCTTTAGATTTACTGTTAGAGCCCAATTTTGGCAGTATTTGTCGAGTAGGTCTAGTTGTTGCGCTCTCTCTCTCTCTCTCTCTCTCTCTCTCTCTCTCTCTCTCTCTCTCTCTCTTCTCCCCCCCCCAGTCTTCTTTCTTTCTTTCTTTCTTTCTCCTCCCCCTCCCCCCTCTCTCTCCTCTTTCCCCCCCCCTCTCTCTGCTTCCCCCCCTCTCTCTCTCCTCCCCCCCCTCTCTCTCTCTCTCTCCTCCTCCCTCCCCCCTCTCTCTGCGCTACTTTTTTCATAACAACATCCCCTCAAAAAACCCTCAGCACCGCCGGGCACTCCAGCTAGTTTAAAATAATTTGGGGGTAAATTTTCATCTTCACGCCTGGGTGGTAATTTAATGGAGTGGATCAGCCATATGTTGTAGAACTCGCTCGATTTTCATCCTGTTGAAATTAGAAAAAATTTAAATCAGGCTAGTTCTAAATTCCAGATTTAGGCCCAAATGGTGAAGATGAAAAATTACCTCATTCTGTCCTAATCTTGTTACTGATTTAATGCCCAACCTGCTCAAATTAAACAAACTCTACCTCTACTGATTTCTATGATTTTTGAGACTTTGTTTTCACACTTGGAACCTTTGGTAGGTGTACAATAATTTCCATTCATATTATTATGACACTCCTGTCAGCAAAGTGTAAATGGAGCCCCAGAGAGACTTTCTAACCAACCTTTTACCAGTGGCACTTGTCTCCAGGCACTATGGATGCTGGTGTTGTGCATGCATTATTACACTTCCATTCTCTCCGATCACCTGTTCAGTTGTACTCCTAAGGTCCAAATTATGCAGTAGTAAGAATTTAAGATTTTTATAACAGTGCTTATGGAATTGGATAGCTTATCCATATGCATTATTGATTTGTACGTGGAGGTAGTTTTTCACCAGTTGAGAACAGATTCACACAAAAGTGGATCTTGGCTACAGAATGTTTGGCACTGCACGCCTCTATTACATTCTTTATCTTAAGCCTTTTCTCTAAAACATCAGCTTATACTCTGCTGTACCAGAAGCCTTCGGGACACATTTTTAAGCTAGGTTTCAAAGTGCCCAGTTCACAGTATAAGTCTTCATTTATCCTGAAATGAAACGATTTCACCTTGTTCTAGATCTTTTGAAACTGTACCTACAGTAAAATCATTTTTATCCTGCAAATGAGTTAGAAAAACATATTTCATAGTGCAGAGGTTAAAGACTGCTAATACATACACAATGTGTTACAGACTAATCTTAAAACATTCTTCATTAGGCTGGAAAGAAATGGTCTTTGTATATAGAGTAGCCTGATGCCTTGTTGTGCTGGGAACTGAGATTGGATCTGATCTATTTCTAAGGGATTGCTTAACGGGATAGTTCTTGCTGGCTCTGTTGCTAAGTCATCATCTATCTGACAGGATCAATATTCTGCAATGACACTGGGAAAGCATTTAGAGCCCAACATCTCTTGGAGTCCTTGCATTTTGGAAATTCTTGGAAGTTTATATGCTGACATATTTGGAATACAATTTACCCTAGCTTTAAAGGAAAGAGGCAAGCGCAGATTCACTAGAATGTTACCAGGGCTCCAAGGGTTAGATTATGAGGAGAGATTACATAATCTAGGCTTGTGTTCCCTGGAATATGGAAGGGTAAGGGGTGATTTGATTGAGGCTTTTAGGATTTTGAAAGGAATTGATAGGGTAGATAGAGAGAAACTTTTTCCACTGGTGGGGGCGTCTAGGACAAGAGGACGTAACCTCAATCAGAACCAGGCCATTCAGGAAAGAAGATCTTCATGCAAAGGGTGGTAGAAGTGTGGAGCGCTCTCCCACAAAAAGCAGTAGGTGTTCACTCGATTAAAAATGGAGCCAAGGCAGGTGGATAGAGTTAGGATACAGATCAGCCATGATCTCATTGAATGGCGGAACAGACTCGAGGGGCTGAATGGCCTACTCCTGTTCCTAAACACAACGATAAGAGCCTAGCTCATTGCACTTAGAATGTTTAGTAGTGTAAAGAAGACTAGAGTTGCCTGTGTTAAAATGAATGTTCCATGTTTATGACGTGTTTCAATTCTTACAGAAGTATAACTCAATAGGCCATATTTTGCTGGAGCGGGGCAGCTCGAGATGCACCTCGTTAGTTAGACTTATTTGTGCATGTTTAGGTTTTAAAAAAATGTTGTCCACAAAGTTACTGGAAGTGCGAGCTGGTAACGACATGGCGAGGGCAACAGGGCATCTGGAACAACGGGACAAACCGTGCATCTCCTTGACCGATGAGATTAAAGGATTGAGAAATAAACAGAGGAAGGACTAAGAAGGAGAGTGAATTACAGTGGGTGAATTCAATGTCAAATCAGGTACAGAATAAGAAATAGAGAAGTAAAAAAAAACTGGCTTAAGGGAGAGTGGAAAAAAGAGACAAAGGAAAAGTAAGATTTTTTTTCAAAAATTCCAAAATGTGCTATTTTAAAAACCTTCTAAAACAATTCACAACCTGAAGGAATTAAACTCTACACTTATAATTGTTTACTTTCAGGGCAAGTGAGGTTGATTGGCAGTTGTTTGCAATTATCATGTTAAAAGGGTACTTACGCCATTACTTACAAAACTTAACTTTCTGTGGTGAGTTTAACGGACAATTAATGTGCAAATGAAGCAACTTCATTAAGATCACGGGAGGTTAAGTGCCGTTTTCGCAAAGCTAATGGAATGGCACAAATTGGTCAACAACTTGTGGCGATTCGCAATTCACTGGGTATCTTTTCCTCGCTACAAGTTGCTAGCCAAATTGTGCATTAATAACCGTGTGCGTCGTTCACGCACCATTATTTTTTCAGCAAAATCTGGCCCATATGTCTTCAAGATTTTCATATTTGTTTTAGGTCACTATTCCTCCATTGATGGGATATCCAGTGGTCATATTGCAAGTGTACAATTATAAGTAATGGAGCTGAGAAACTCTTATGTGTTAATCTTTGTGCTGATGTAATGCAAATATAATTTCATTGCCTGACTGGAGAAGTATTAAAGTATTTGTTCAGGTGTATTACAGTACCTGTATGGGCTGTGCTACAGTACCATAACATGAAATAATACATTTTTTGAAAACTAAGATTATACTTGGATTTAAAGTTTATCTAATTTATTTATGTATGAAGTCTTTTTTTTTTAATGCACATGAAATCTATCTAAGTGTAGACCTCCACCAAATAACTATTTTTCTTATCACCCCTGTCCTTTCTAGCCTACATTGAGTCCTGGTTCCCCAATGCCTCAAGTTAAAATTCTTATCCTTGAGTATCAATTGTAAATGACCGTCCCCCCCTTTCTATCTCTAACTTCCTCTATGCAACAGCCCCCAAGAACTCTCCATTCTTCTGATTCCAGCTTCACCCCACCATTGTTGATCATGCTTCCAGCCATCTAAGCTCCAGGCTCTGAAATTTCCCCCCTAAACCCCTCTGCCTCTCCACCTCCCTCCCCTTTTTTAAGACCCTCCTTAAAATCTACCTCTTGGACCAAGCTTTTGGTCACCACTCTTAATAGCTCCCTCTTTGGCATATTTTCCTTTTGCCTGATGCTTCTGTGAAGCCCCATGGAAAATTTTTCTATGTTAAAATCCGTGCCCATCTTTCCCACAACTCCATGTTTAAACCCGTCCAATCAGGTTTCCGCCCCGCCACAGCAGTGAAACAGCCCTTATCAAAGTCACAAATTACATCGTATGTGACTGACTGTGGTAAATTATCCCTCCTCACCCTTCTCAACCTGTCTGCATCCTTTGACATGGTTGACCACACCACCCTACTCAAATGCCTCTGCTCCATTGTCCAGCTGGGTGGGATCCATCGACTCCATCCCTCTCCCTGGTCACTGTCTGAGGCTGAATCAAATTGTTCGCAACCTTGCTGTCCTGTTTGACCCTGAGGTGAGCTTCCGACCACACATCTGCTCCATCACCAAGACCGCCTACTTCCACCTCCGTAACATCGCTCGTTTCCGCCTCCGCCTCCGCCTCAGCTTATCTATTGCTGAAACCCTCATCCATGCGTTAGTTACCTCTAGACTTGACTATTCCAATGCTCTCCTGGCCAGTCTCCCATCCTAACTCGCACCAAGTCCCAGTCATCCATCACCCTGTGCTGACTGACCTACATTGGCTCCCAATCAATGCCTAGATTTTTAACATTTTCATCCTTGTGTTTAAATCCCTCCATGGCCTCGCCCCTCCCTATCTCTGTAACCTCCTCCAGTCCTACAACCCTCCAAGATCTCTGCACTCTTCTAATTCTGGCCTCTTGCGCATATTGGATTTGAATCGCTCCACAGTTGGTAGCCGTACCTTCAGCTGCCTGGACCTTAAGCTCTAGAATTTCCTCCTTAAACTTCTACGCCTCTCTACCTCTCTTTCTTTAAGTCCCTTCTTAAAATCTATCTTTGACCAAGCTTTTGGTCACCTACCCTAATATCTCCTTATGTGGCTCGGTGTCAAATTTTGTTTGATAACGTTCATGTGAAGTGCCTTGGGATGTTTTACTACATTAAAGGTGCTATATAAATACAAGTTGTTGTTGCTGAAAAATAAATTTCCATTGACTGGTGAAATATCTAAGATTAAGCTTGGAGGTAATGCCACATATTGTAGGAGGTTGTTACTGCACTTTTATGAACAGATTGAGTCAGAGTTGACTTGGGGAATCAAAATGTTCCAAGTCCCAATTAAACTCCTTGATTATCTGAGGTTTGGGATGAAGAAGGAATTAGATGGGTGAAATAAATGCCAAAATGGCAATTGGAGAAGTTTAGTCCGACCGTTCCCATCTCATCTAGTGGCCAGTCCAAGCACTGACTCTGATTTGTAGTTAGCATTTTTTAATGTTGGGCAGTCTGAGACTCCAATGTGTAATAATGATTGTTCTGCAAGATTCAACATTTTAACATTTATTCTGTTATCAATTCATTTAACCCTTTCTCATTCTGGTTGGGCTAATCAAGCCTGAAAGCATTACTCAAAAGTATTTTTATAGGTAAAGTTGTGACACATTAGAAACTTTGCATCCAGCAGGAATATTTGGTTGTAAGCTCCTAGATGCAATGACCACCAAATATAATTCGGTTTTAATGGATATTGAAGTCAATTGCATAATTCTTCAGCATGCTTAGCCACAGTGTTTTCATCACCCAGACCTGGGATTAATTCCACCCTGACTGACGGGATGAAAGTTGTATTTCTCTTGGCTATGGGGGGCCTATATGATACTGGGGCATTCTCAACTTAGTTTATAGTGGGGGCAAGTTCATAATGTAAAGGTGCTCTTAATATATAGTTGGTGTAGATAATAGAAGAATACAAACTAGGTCATTCGGAATCATTTTTTGTGAGTTTCAGCTCAAGACAGGGGTGTCCAAGCTTTTCCATACTTGGGCCACATAAATCTGTATGACGGAGTTTTGGGGGCCACATGAAGTTTGAATGCATTAATTTGCCTATATTTTGAGTCATTTATACTGCTCGGATTTAGAATTTATTCACCACTGAGGCAACAATGCTAAGAACAGTCCTTTTCCAACCTTCAGGCCCCTGAAATTCATACCAGATAAATCAACGTGTAAGAAATATAAGCCGGACTGAGTTGTCCGGGCTTTGAGGGCCAAAAACCTGTAAATGCACGATAACCGGGAAACTTTTTCTTTTTAAGTAAGAGTTCTTGGCCTAGAAATTCGGCAT
Organism: Somniosus microcephalus; assembly: GCF_052327205.1. Lineage (NCBI taxonomy): Eukaryota > Metazoa > Chordata > Chondrichthyes > Squaliformes > Somniosidae > Somniosus > Somniosus microcephalus. Next base: position 43,668,851 of record NC_140988.1, read on the forward strand.
CAAAAGTATTTAACGCTCTACTTGTTTTCACCTAATGTAAGAATGCAATAATAATCGAGTCTCTTCAAACCTTTTAAGCAGTCCACAATATTTTGCAGTAATGGGCCAATTATAAATCATGTGAATTTGTTTTTGCAGCTAGAATGCATGACTGAGATAGCCAAAAGTACATGTTTAAATTTTTCATACTATATATCAATGTATCAAGTGTAATTATCCCAATAATAGTTTTTGTTTTGGGACTTTCAATGTAGGCTTGCTTGTGGGGACACTTGATGTTGTGTTGGACTCCAGTGCTCGAGTTGCACCATATAGAATCCTTTACCAGACTCCCGACTCCCTAGTCTACTGGACAATTGCATGTGGTAAGTTCTAAAAGAACAAGTTCATTCTTGTGTAACTTAGAAATTAAAATGTCCTCAAATGTTTTTATTCCTTTGGAAAATGCTTTAATAGATCTCTAGCCAGATATAGAATAATATTTGGTATAATTTTACTTTTGGTCAGAGCCTTTCTTATTGCAGTACTGCTAAAGCTAGGGCTAATACTATACATCATTTATAAAGTGCCAATGCATTACGTTATGGTGCTCTAAATGCCTAGTGAAAAGCTTCCACCTCTGAGGACCCTAGTTTGAATTCAGCCCATCCATGATGTTTTGAGTAGTACAGTAATAAAGCAAAATATTTTTTGAACGCTGCAGAAAAGTTCTAAACAACTACAGTATTATAAGATAAACATTGAACACTGGTTTGTTTTTGAGCCTACTGTGTATCTTTTGATAGAATGCACTCCTGCCTTGGGCATGAGCTTTATATAGAGGGAAAAATAAAAATATTTTATGCGGTGTAAGACATTTTATGTTGAAAACAACTATTACATAATTAATGTAAAGTTTTTTAAAAATTGAACACATTGTGTTGCTTGTAATCTTGCTGTATATCTTTGGCAACTTGACTCCACCCTTGGGCATTTTTGAATATTCTTCTCCATTATCGGAGTAGTAGGGCCTAAAATGGAGAAAAAACAAAGTTTTCAATGATCTTTTAAATTTATTTAAAACAAGTGCACTTTTCAACAAGGTACTTCACTGTTAGTTTTCACAATCAGCATCCAGGTTATAAAGTTGAGTAAAATGTACTATTGAAAAGTTGCTCCAGTGTAATACAGGTACTGCATTTACAGTGCTGAGTTTAAATTAGGTAGCAATGGTATCTCTGGTGGGATGGATTACCACTTCAAGACATAACTGTTTGCTTTGTAACCTAGGGCACAGCACTGATGGTGGCAAACATAAAAGGCTGCTGCTCACAGTGCTAGATGCTATATGCCACCTTTTTTCTGGCCATCGGCAGGTTGAGGATGCTACTACAGGCCAGTGATGCTGTTTTGGATTTTCTCTCCAATGCAGATCTTTCCCCAACAATGTAAATGAGGCAAACTCAACAGAACTGGGAGTTGCTACATTTGAAATGGCTCTTTGCAATATAAACCTTTCATAAACTTTATCGTGGGTTTCTGTATTTTTTCCCCGTTTTTCTAAGGTATATTAATGGATTCCGGAGACAATAACTGATTTGCTTGCAGCCTTAACCAGATTTTTTGGAGGTGATCTAAAGTCCCATATAACAAGTCTTAGGCTGTGGCTATAGTACGCTATGCTACCCATCAGAGACCAGTAGCTGCAAGGAGCAGCACCAGTATTATACTGCAGGATGCAAATCTGCACTCGGTGGCCATGAGTAAGTTCTGAATATGCATATCAACGCATATGCGTAGAGCTCCACTACTGGCCAGTATTGTTACAAAAACTGCCTAAGGTCTAGACAAAATTACTGACTCATTATAAATAAGTTGGAAGTCTTAAACTTGCTAAAGGACCTAATAATAAATAAATCCCATGGATAGGTGGTATTTATCTCGGAATGCTAAGACATAAGGGAGATTCCACCTCTCTCTCCTCTAAGACCCTTCTTAAACCCAGTTCTTTGACCAAGCTTTTGGTCATCCCTCCTATTCTCTCCATCTTTGGCTTGGTGTCCATTTTTCTGATTATGGCTCTGTGAAACACCTTAGATGTTTGTCTATGTTAAATGCGCAATATAAGTGCAGGTTGTTGTATTGACAACCATTATGAGAGAGTCACTGGAAACTAGGGAGGTACCAGTAGATTGGGAACAGGCATACATGGTGCCCATATTCAAAAAGGGGGGACAAAATAGACAGCACAGGCACAATAGAAAAATAACCTAGTAAACAGTCGTGGAATTAGAAAGGAAGATCCTGCCTAACTAACCACCTCGACTTGGAAGTGACAACCCAATTGAACCTTGGAATGCCCCATAGTGTGGTGTGCTTAGACTTCTAAAAGCAGTGCCTGGAAAGGGGGATGGAATCAGTGGCAAGGGTACAGAGTTTGTGGCGGGGCCAAAGACAATGGCTTTAGTTTTCACAATACTTTGCAGGAGGAAATTGCAGCTCATCCAAGACTGGAGACAACACAGAGGTAGTAGAGGGGTCAAGACAGGTGGTGGAGAGAGCATTGGATGTCATCGGCATACATGTGAAAGCTGACCACATGTTTGCAGATGATGTTATCAAGGCACAGCATGTAAATGAGAAAGAGGAGAGGGCCAAGGATAGATCCATGGTCGGGTAGGGGGCGGGGTACACTGGAGATAACTGTGCTGGGGTGGGCAGCAAAGTCACTGCTGGAGATTCTCTGGTTATAATCAGTTGGGTAAGACTGGAACCAAGCAAAGGCACTCCCACAAAGCTGGACAATGGAGGAGAGGTGTTGGAGGAGGATGTTATGGTTGACCATGTTAAAGGCTGCAGAGAAGTTGGGGAAAGGTTTAGCTTGTCGGGGAAGAGGAAGCAGCATATTCTTTGCATTTTACCAGCAACAAATGCAGCTGAATTTCATAATTATCCTGTGGTCATTTGTTATAAAGTGCCCAAGAGGTCCAACAGGCCTCTGAGCTAGTTTTGAACCTAGCTTAACATCAGCTGTAGGGAGGGAGAGAGTACAGGGAACTATAGACCAGTTAGCCTGACATCAGTAGCAAGGAAAATGCTAGAACCTATTATTAGAAATGTAGTAACAGGACACGTAAAAAATCATAATCAGCGCAGTTTTATGAAAGGAAAATTGTGTTTGACAAATCTATTAGAATTTTTTGACAATGTAACTAGCAGAGTAGATAAGGGGATACCAGTGAATGTAGTATATTTGGATTTTCAAATGGCATTTGATAAGGTGTCACACAAGAGGCCATTACACAAGATTAGGGCCATGGGATTTGGGGGTAATATATTGGCTTGGATTGAGGATTGATTAATGGACAGAAAACAGAGTAGAAATAAACAGGTCATTTTCGGGTTGGAAGATTGTAACTCGTGGGGTGCCGCAAGGATCAGTGCTTGGGTCTCGGCTATTTACAATCTATATCAATGACTCAGATGAGGGGACCGAGTGTAATATATCCAAGTTTGCTGATGATACAAAGCTAGGTGGGAAAGTAACCTGTGAGGAGGATGTAAAGAGGCTGCAGAGCAATATAGACAGGTTAAGTGAGTGGGCAAGAAGGTGATAGGTGGAGTATAATGTGAGGAAATATGAAATTATCCACTTTGGTAGGAAGAATACAATATTTATAAATGCTGAGAGATTGGGAAATGTTGGTAGGCAGAAGGGTTTAGGTGTCCTTGTACACAAATCACAGGAAGTTAACATGCAGGTACAGCAAGCAATTAGGAAGGCAAATGGTATGTTGGCCTTTATTGCAAGGGGGTTGGAGTATATGAGTAAGGAAGTCTTGCTGCAATTATATAGTGTTTTGATGAAACTACACCTAGAGTACTGTGTACAGTTTTAGTTTCCTTACCTAGGGAAGGATATACTTGCCTTAGGTGGGGTGCAATGAAGGTTCACTAGATTGATTCCTGGGATGAGAGCGTTTTACATAGGATTACATAGGTTACACGGCACAGAAACGGGCTATTCGGCCCAACCAGTCCATGTCAGCGTTTATGCTCCAGTCGAGCCTCCTCCTGTCTTTCCTCATCTAAATCTGTCCGCATAACCCTCTATCTCTCTTCTTTATATGCTTGTCTAGCCTCCCCTTAAATGCATCTATGCTTTACACTTCAACCACTCCCTGTGGTAGCGAGTTCCACACCCTCACCACTTTTTGGGTAAAGAAGTTTTTTCTGAATTCCCTATTGGATTTCTTGGTGATGATCTTATATTGATGGCCTCTAGTAACGCTCTTCCCCACAAGTGGAAACATTGGCCGTGAACGTAGCTGAGGAGGCGCGTTGGGGGCAGGACTGCTGGTTTCTGGGTTCTAGTCCCACCCCCAGCGATGTCTGACGACCAGACGCTATTTCCCCTTGTTTGGCCTTGTTAAGTCCACTCTGCGGGCTTGCCGGCCAATTAAGGGAAAGCCGGTGTTCGATGACATCAGTGCATGATGCTTCATCTGCCGGTTTTCTTAAAGGGACAGGCCCCATAATTTTTTGACAGATGAATTGAGGTGCTGTCAAATACTGGCAATCACTGTCCAAAGGTGAGCCCTTGCAACCAGGCTCACCAGTGACTCCTTAGGAGAAAACAGATGGCAGCTGCATGTCAATTCAATTTAATTCTGGAATTAAATGGTAGTCTTAGTAATGGCAACCATGATACCATTGTCGATTGTTGCAAAAACCCATCTGGTTCACTAATGTCCTTTTAGGGAAGGAAATCTGCCGTCCTTACCTGGTCTGGCCTACATATGACTCCAGACCCACAGCAATGTGATTGACTCTGACTCTTAATGCCCTCTGAAATGGCCTAGCAAGCCACTCAGTTGTAAACAACCGCTACGAAAAACAATAAGAATAAAACCGGACGGACCACCCGGCATCGACCTCGGCACCGGAAATGACAATGACAATGGCAAACCCAGCCCTGTCGACCCTGCAAAGTCCTCCTTGCCAACATCTGGGGGCTTGTGCCAAAATTGGGAGAGCTGTCCCACAGACTAGTCAAGCAACAGCCTGACATAGTCATAATTACCGAATCATACCTTACAACCAATGTCCCAGACACCACCATCACCATCCCTGGGTATGTCCTGTCCCACCGGCAGGACAGACCCACCAGAGGTGGTGGCACCGTGGTATACAGTCAGGAGGGAGTAGCCCTGGGAGTCCTCAACATTGACTCAGGACCCCATGAGGTCTCATGGCATCAAGTCAAACATGGGCATGGAAACCTCCTGCGAATTACCACCTACCGCCCTCCCTCAGCTGATGAATCAGTACTCCTTCATATTGAACACCAATTGGAAGAAGCACTGAGAGTAGCAAGGGCACAAAATGTCCTCTGGGTGGGGGACTTCAATGTCCATCGCCAAGACTGGCTCGGTAGCACCACAACTGACCAAGCTGGCCGAGTCCTAAAGGACACAGCTGCCAGACTGGGTCTGCGACAGGTGGTGAGGGAACCAACAAGAGGGAAAAACCTACTTGATCTCGTCCTCACCAATCTATCTGTCGCAGATGCATCTGTCCATGACCGCATTGGTGGAAGTGACCACCGCACAGTCCTTGTGGAGACGAAGTCCCGTCTTCACGTTGAGGAGACCCTCCACCGTGTTGTGTGGCACTACCACCGTGCCAAATTGGACAGATTTCAAACAGATCTGGCAACTCAAAACTGGGCACCCATGAGGCGCTGTGGGCCATCAGCAGCAGCAGAATTGTATTCAACCACAATCTGTAACCTCATGGCCGGCATATCCCTCACTCTACCATTACCATCAAGCTGGGAGATCAACCCTGGTTTAACGAAGAGTGCAGGAGAGCATGCCGGGAATAGCACCAGGAATACCGAAAAATGAGGTGTCAACCTGGTGAGGCTACAACACAGGACTACTTGCATGCCAAACAACGGAAGCAACATGCGATAGACAGACCTAAGCGATCTCACAACCATCGAATCAAATCAAAGCTCTGCAGTCCTGCCACATCCAGTCGTGAGTGGTGGTGGACAATTAAACAGTTAACAGGAGGAGGAGGCTCCAAAAATATCACCATCCTCAATGATGGTGGAGCCCAGCATGTGAGTGCAAAAGACAAGGCTGAAGCATTTGCAACTATCTTCAGCCAGAAGTGCCGAGTGGATGATCCATCTCGGCCTCCTCCTGAGGTCCCCAGCATCACAGATGCCAGTCTTCAGCCCATTCAATTCACTCCACGTGATGTCAAGAAACGGCTGAAGACACTGGATACTGCAAAGGCTTTGGGCCCTGACAACATTCCGGCAATAGTACTGAAGACTTGTGCTCCAGAACTAGCTGCGCCCCTAGCCAAGCTGTTCCAGTACAGCTACAACACTGGCATCTACCCGGCCATGTGGAAAATTGCCCAAGTATGTCCTGTCTACAAAAAGCAGGACAAATCCGACCCGGCCAATTACCGTCCCATCAGCCTACTCTCAATCATCAGCAAAGTGATGGAAGGTGTCGTCGACAGTGCTATCAAGCGGCACTTACTCAGCAATAACCTGCTAACTGATGCCCAGTTTGGGTTCCGCCAGGACCACTCGGCTCTTGACCTCATTACAGCCTTGGTCTAAACATGGACAAAAGAGCTGAACTCGAGGTGAGGTGAGTGACTGCCCTTGACATCAAGGCAGCATTTGATCGAGTGTGGCATCAAGGAGCCCTAGCAAAACTGAAGTCAATGGGAATCAAGGGGAAAACTCTCCATTGGTTGGAATCATATCTAGCACAAAGGAAGTTGGCTGTGGTTGTTGGAGGTCATTCATCTCAATCACATGACATCACTGCAGGAGTTCCTCAGGGCAGTGTCCTAGGCCCAACCATCTTCAGCTGTTTCATCAATGACCTTCCCTCCATCATAAGGTCAGAAGTGGGGATGTTCGCTGACGATTGCACACTGTTCAGCACCATTCGAGACTCGTCAGATACTGACGCAGTCCGTGTCCATATGCAGCAAGACCTGGACAACATTCAGACTTGGGCTGACAAGTGGCAAGTAACATTCGCACCACACAAGTGCCAGGCAATGACCATCTCCAACAAGCGAGACTCTAACCATCTCCCCTTGACATTCAATGGCATTACCATCGCTGAATCCCCCACTATCAACATCCTGGGGGTTACCATTGATCAGAAACTGAACTGGACCAGCCATATAAATACTGCGGCTACAAGAGCAGGCCAGAGGCTGGGAATTCTGCGGCGAGTGTCTCACCTCCTGACTCCCCAAAGCCTTTCCACCATCTACAAGGCACAAGTCAGGAGTGTGATGGAATACTCTCCACTTGCCTGGATGAGTGCAGCTCCAACAACACTCAAGAAGCTCGACACCATTCAGGATAAAGCAGCCCGCTTGATTGGCACTCCATCCACCACCTTCAACATTCACTCCCTCCACCACCGGCGCACTGTGGCTGCAGTGTGTACCATCTACAAGATGCACTGCAGCAACTCGCCAAAGCTCCTTCAACAGCACCTTCCAAACCCGCGACCTCTACCACTTAGAAGGACAAGGGCAGCAGACGCATGGGAACATCACCACCTACAAGTTCCCCTCCAAGCCACACACCATCCTGACTTGGACCTGTATCGCCGTCCCTTCACTGTCGCTGGGCCAAAATCCTGGAACTCCCTTCCTAACAGCATTGTGGGTGTACCTACACCATATGGACTGCAGCGGTTCAAGAAGGCGGCTCACCACCATCTTCTCAAGGGCAATTAGGGATGGGCACTAAATGCAGGCCTAGCCAGCGACGCCCACATCCCATCAATGAATTTTAAAAAAATTCTGCCGATCAGATGAGGCTTCACAAACATCAAATCTTGTCACCTGCAGATACATATAAACAGATTAAAAATATTTCTCACTACATTTTCCCACCTGTCATACTTACCTGTGCACCATTGCACCCATCACACTACCTCTGCAGCTGTCATTTTCACACTTACACTGCAGCAGACCCACAGCTTGCCTCGCTGACCCTGGCGGAGTTTCCTGACGTTGGGAAGCCCGCATCAGCAGGCGGAAAATGGTGAAAAGCCTCTTAACTGCCTGTTAATAGGCAGTTAATTGGCTCTAATCCCCTTCCCGGCGCTCGGAGACAGGTCCCTGTGCGAGTCGGGGACCCGCCTCCCGGGAAGATGGTTTGGAGGCGGGTTCACAGAATCACAGAAATCACAGAAACCCCACAGTGCAGATAGAGGCCATTTCGGCCCATCGAGCCTGCACCGACACATATCCCACCCGATCCCCATAACCCCTACACCAACACATATCCCACCCTATCCCCGTAACCCCACGTATTTAATCCCCCTAACACTAAGGGTCAATTTATCATAGCCAATCAACCTAATCCGCACATCTTTGGACTGTGGGAGGAAAACGGAGCACCCGGAGAAAACCCACGCAAACACAGGGAGAATGTGCAAACTCCACACACAGTCACCCGAGGCCGGATTCGAACCCGGGTTCCTGGCGCTGTGAGACAACAGTGCTAACCACTATGCCACCGTGCTGGGTCCTGATCCCAATTTTTCCCATTTTCCCAGCAGTCCCGCCTCCTCAGGGCTGGTAAAATCCAGCCCATTCTCTCTGTATCCACTCTATCAAAACCTTTCATAATTTTAAAGATCTCTATTAGGCTACCCCTCAGCAAGAGAAGAGAGACCCAGCCTGTTCATCCTTTCCTGATATGTATATCCTCGCATTTCTGGTATAGTCCCTGTAAATCTTCTCTGTACCCTCTCCAGTGCCTCTATATCCTTTTTATAATATGGCGACCAGAACTGTACGCAGTCTAACCAAGGTTTGATACAGGTTTAGCATAAGTTCCCTACTTTTCAATTCTATACCTGTAGAAATAAACCCTAGTGCTTGGTTTGCTTTTTTTTATGGCCTTGCTAACCTGTGTCGTAACTTTAAAGTGATTTATGTCTTTGTACTCCGAGATCCCTTTGTTCCTCTACCGCCCCCCCTAAACTCGCACTCTCCAAGTAATCAGTGATCTCCCTATTCTTCCTACCAAAATTTAATACTTCACATTTATCTGTGTTGAACTTCATTTGCCAATTATATGCCTATTCTGCAAGTTTATTAATGTCCTCCTGTAATTTGTTGCAGTTCTCCTCAGTATTGAATATCCCCCCCAATTTGGTGTCACGTGCAAATTTAGAAATTGTGTTTTTGATTCCAAAGTCTAAATTGTTAAAATAAATTGTGAACAACAGTGGTCCCAGCACTGATCCTTGTGGAACACCACTACCCACCTTCTGCCACTGTGAATAGCTACCTTTTACCCCTACTCTTTGCTTTCTGTCTTGAAGCCAGCCAGCAATCCATTCTGCTACTTGTCCCCTGACTCCACATTCTTTGACCTTGTTCATTAGTCTATTATGGGGTATCTTATCGAAGGCCTTTTGAAAATCTAGATAAATTACATCATCTGCATTACTATTGTCTACTCTCTCTGTTACCTCTTCAAAAAATTGAATGAGGTTGGTCAAGCAAGACTTTCTGTTTTGAAATCCATGCTGACTATTCATTGCTATGTTTAAGTTTCTAGATGTTCTTGTATTTTCTCCTTTAGTAGGGATTCCATTATTTTTCCTACCAATGATGTTAAGCTGACTGGTCTATAATTCCCTGGACATGTTGCATCCCCCTTCTTAAATATAGGTATTACGTTAGCTATCCGCCAGTCCTCTGGCACTACACCTTTTTCTAATGAATTATTAAATATGTTTAGTAATGCCTCTGCTATCTCTTCCCTAGATTCTTTTAAAATGCGTGGATACAATCCATCTGGACCAGGGGTTTTATCCTCTTTGAGTTTGCTTAGTTTGTTTAATATATCCCCTCCTTTTTATTTTAAATGTACTTATCTCATTACTAATCTCATCATCCAATGTCATGTCCACCTGTTATCTCCCTGGTAAATACTGAAGCAAAATAATTATTTAATATTTCTGCCATCTCTCTATTGTTACCTGTGTCCTATGAAGAGAGATTGAATAGAATGGGCCTACAGTCTCTGGAGTTTAAGAATGAGAGATGATCTCATTAAAACGTATAAAATTCTTAGAGGGCTTGACAGGGTAGATGCTGAGAGGCTGTTTCCCCTGGCTGGACAGTCTAGAACTAGGGATCATAGTCTCAGGACAAGGGGTAGGTAATTTAGGACTGAGATGAGAAATTTCTCCACCCAGAGGGTTGTGAATCTTTGGAATTCTCTACCCGAGAGGGCTGTGGATGCTCAGTCTTTGAGTATATTCAAACCGGACATCGATAGATTTTTGTATATTAAGGGAATCAAGGGATTTGGGGATAGGGCAGGAAAGTGGAGTTGAGGTAGAAGATCAGCCATGATCTTATTGAATGGCGGAGCAGGCTCGAGGGGGCCGTATGGCCTACTCCTGCTCCTGTTATGTTTTTGCCATGCTGGACTTGAACTTCATGCAGTATCAAGCCCAATCATTTATGAGACGACCTCTACAAGGGCTGAGGGATATCATTGCTAGGGAACAAAAACAAATTTCCACTCTGTCTTCCTAGTATCAGCATTGTACACTCTCTGGTCAGATATGGTATAACTAGATGCAGAGTAAGGATCTCTATACTTGGCCAACAATATGCCTTAACCCCCAACCTTGGAAAAACAGTGTCCAGAAGCATCAGCCTATGCTGCACTTGTCCAAGGGGAAATGACACTGTCTGATAATTACAGTACAGTGAGGTTCAAATCATGGTTATAGCAACTGACTCTGGGAGGGAATTTTAACCCCAAAAAACGGGCGATTTTGGGTCTGTTAAAAATCTGAATCCCGACCCCAACCCGCCCACTTTGGTTTTAACGGGGGCGGGCAACCAACCTGCTTCCAGGAGGCAGGTTAGCAAATTAAATATTATCATGAGACTGCATGCCACAATTTCAAGCTTAACTCTGGCCGGCCGGGTAGATCCAACGTACCTGCCTCACCAACCCCCGCGATCAGACAACACCCGATCCCCCAGGCTTCCGATCTCTGATCCCTCAGGCCTCCGATCCCACAGACCGCTGATCTCCCCTCCACACCAGCAGCCCCCCCCGGCCTCCGATTCCCTCAGGCCTATGATCTACCCCTCCTTTATATCCCATCCTTAAAATACCACCTTTTAGACCACACTTTTGGTCACCCCTCTTAATGTCTCCTTCTTTGGCTTAGTGTCCAATATCTGTGATGCTGTGAAACGCCTTGGAATATTTTTCTGTAAAAGGCATTATATGAATTCAAGTTGTTGTTGGGATAAGAATGTGAAGATGGAACTGAGGGAAAAGTTAACCTGTTAAAAAGTAAAGTGAAGTAAGTTCTACACTAAAATTTTTATAAATAATTTTGTGTAGAATGACGTGATTAACACAAAAGATAAATATTGATGGGTACCTTTTGATGTTTGTGTATATATGTTCTTGGGTTAATGCAGGTCCTGGCCTTGGACTGTTACAGAGACCTAAAAGCTTATTAGAATGAGAAATAATTGAAACAGACTATCAGCTCCCAAAACAACTTGGGTCAAACTATTTTTAAGAATGATTTAAGAAGTGTTTGTAACTGACGTTTGGCAGTATTTTTATTTCAGTTAACAAAACCCTTTTCAGGACAGGAATATTGTTTGTTCCATATATTTGCTACCTGCGAGATGTTTGTTAACATTCTTAAATATTCCTTCAATGGCTAAGGTAACGTGTTTGGATATATTTGATTTGAGTAGAAAGGATTAAAGTTGATCACTTAATATTTGCAATTGTATTGTTTCCTTAGGTGGCTCAAGAAAGGAAATAACTGAACACTGGGAATGGATGGAGCACAATCTACTACAGACACTTTCAATCTTTGAGAATGAAAATGATATCACTACATTTGTTAAGGGTAAAGTACAGGTAATCAACCAAAACAATACTAAAACTAAATAGAAAGATGAAAGCATTGAAGAATTTATAACAGAATAACATAGAAAAATATTAAGGCAGAATACTGATATATTCAGATATAAGAATGGATGTACCAATTTATTTATAACCACAATAACTATATACTGTACTGACGCCCAACTTAGGAATGAAGATACTTTTTTGGAAATATTTGCTACAAGCAGATAGATGTATAAATAGATTTAATTATTTTGTTTTTCTCTTTTTAATTCATTTATTATTTTGAAAAGATAAACTTGACTTTTTTTCTGAATTTGTATCTTGTTATTTTAATATGGTATGGCATTAAACTGAACTTACTGTTTATATTTTTATTTGATTTTTAGGGTATAATTGCAGAATACAATAAAAATAATGATGTAAAGGAGGATGATGACACAGATAAGTTTAAGGAAGCTATTTTGAAGTTTCGTAAGCTCTTTGGGATGCCAGATGAAGAAAAGCTGGTTAACTACTACTCTTGCAGTTATTGGAAGGGTCGGGTTCCACGACAGGGTTGGATGTATCTCAGCATCAACCATCTATGCTTTTATTCATTTTTGCTGGGAAAAGAAGGTGTAGTATTCTTTTGCAGTTTATCTTCAATTTGGATAAAAAAGTAGCCAATTCACTATGTATATCATTGGAGTTTGCACTTTTCTTTTACAACTCTTAATAAAAAGCTGTAATTTATATATTAATGATTCACTGCAACCCCTAATATGGAATGCTGATAAACTTTATGAAGGTAACTAACTCAAGTAAATAAGCTAAATAGTGTGGGATCTGAATTAACAACCCCCCCACCATTTCTGCATTTGTATAGCATCTGATGAGATTCAAAGGTAAGTGACTCAAGTTAATAAGCTAAACAGTGTGTGATCATAATTAATTGAGTTAAAATGACCAGATTTTATACTCTGGGTTAATGACTATGGGGCGATTTTTAACCCTATTCACTCAGCAGAAACCTGGCGGGTGGGCAGTTAAAATTGCCCTGGCTCTTAACCTATGATCACAACATCTGCAATTTTAAATAACAACAGAAAATGCTGGAAAAACTCAGCAGGTCAGGCAACATCCGTGGAGAGAAATTTGAGTTGACGTTTCGGGTCGACCCGAAACGTCAACTCAAATTTCTCTCCACGGATGTTGCCTGACCTGCTGAGTTTTTCCAGCATTTTCTGTTGTTATTTCGGATTTCCAACATCTGCAGTATTTTGCTATCGTATCTGCAATTTTAACTTGCTTCCTGCGCAGGCAGCAAGGACACGCACTGGAGCCAACAGAGTCCTTCTTTACACACACATGCTATGGCCCGATGACATCAATGAGACCCGACTGTCATTTTAACTCGGGCCTGAGCGGGGAATCCACCTGGAGTTAAAATTGGGGCCATGTCTGCTGATATTACAGCTCCCTTACAGCATCATCATAGTGACTGCTCAGCTAAATCCCTCAATTTGTTCTCCCCATACTCAATTATTTGAACATGTTTCTTTTTAATTTAACAAAATAAAAATGCACAAAAGGACATTAAACTAAATAAATTATTGTAACTGCTTAAGTTTTTAAAGCAGGATTGATGGTAAAAATTGTTTGTAAAATACACTTTAATACATTCAATTAGTTAAGTATGACTATTTTCTAATTGGAAGAATAACCGGCTACAGACAACACAGAGCACAAGATGCATAAAGGTGTATTTTGCTGAAATAAGAACATATTACAGGAAACTGGTTTATCCGGAGGTTAACTGTCCGGAATGCTCAATCCACCGGCAAAAATCAGGAACCGTTTTGTTAGGTTTTTTTTTCTCGTTGCTTTTCTTTCCACCAGTCAGGCTCTGCAAGGTCTCGCTGAAGCTGTAGCTAAGCTACAGAGACGCTTGCAAGGTACGGCCGACTGTAGAAGCTGTTGCAACAGGGTTTGTTGCCAGATACGGAGAAGCTCCGTATGTTTCAACATTAGCGCTGGTTTGTCCGGCAGTTTTGATGGGAAGGCAACATCTCGGTCCCGTCGGTGCCGGATATCACAAAGTTTCCTGTACATAGGAGTAGGCCCTTTGGCCCCTCGAGCCTGCTCCGCCATTCAATAAGATCATGGCTCATCTTCTACCTCGACTCCACTTCCCTGCACTATCCCCATATCCCTTGATTCCCTTAATATCCAAAGATCTATCGATCTCTGTCTTGAATATACTCAACGACTGAGCCTCCACAGCCCTCTGTGGTAGAGAATTCCAAAGATTCACCACCTTCTGAGTGAAGAAATTTCTCCTCACCTCAGTCCTAAATGGCTGTCCCCTTATTCTGAGACTGTGACCCCTGGTTCTAGACTCCCCAGCCAGGGGAAACATCCTCCCTGCATCTACCCTGTCAAGCCCTGTAAGAATTTTGTATGTTTCAATGAGATCACCTCTCATTCTTCTAAACTCCAGAGAATATAGGCCCAGTCTACTCAACCTCTCCTCATAGGACAATCCCCCCATCCCAGGAATCAGTCTGGTGAACCTTCGTTGCACTCCTTCTATGGCAAGTATATCCTTCCTTGGGTAAGGAGACCAAAACGGTACACAATACTCCAGGTGTGGTCTCATCAGGGCCCTATATAATTGCAGTAAGACATCTTTACTGTTATACTCAAATCCTCTTTGTAATGAAGGCCAACATACCATTTGCTTTCTTAATTGCTTGCTGTACCTGCATGTTAACTTTCAGTGATTTGTGTACAAGGTCACACAGGTCCCTCTGAATACCAACATTTCCCAATCTCTCACCATTTAAAAAATACTCTGCTTTTCTATTTTTCCTACCGAAGTGGATAACTTGACATTTCTCCACATTATATTCCATTTGCCATGTTCTTGCCCACTCACTTAGCTTGTCTCTATCCCCTTGAAGCCTCTTTGCATCCTCCTCACAACTTACATTCCCACCCAGCTTTGTATCATCAGCAAACTTGGATATATTACATTTGGTCCCCTCATCCAAATCATTGGTATAGATTGTGAATAGCTGAGGCGGATGTACTGATCCTTGCGGTACCCCATTAGTTACAGCCTGCCAACCCGAAAATGACCTGTTTATTCCTACTCTGTTTTCTGTCCATTAACTAATCCTCAATCCATGCTAGTATATTAAACCTCAATCCCATGAGCCCTAATTTTGTTTAATAACCTCTTGTGTGGCACCTTATCGAATGCCTTCTGAAAATCCAAATACACCACATCCACTGGTTCCCCCTTATCTATTCTGCTAGTTACAACCTCAAAAAACTCTTCGTCAGACACGATTTCCCTTTCATAAATCCGTGTTGACTCTGCCCACTCCTATTATTATTTTCTAGGTGCCTGTTACCACGTCCTTAATAATAGATTCTAGCATTTTCCCTACTAACTGGTCTGTAGTTCCCCATTTTCTCTCTCCCTCCTTCTTAAATAGTGGGGTTACATTTGCTACCTTCCAATCCGTGGGAACCGTTCTAGAATCTATGGAATTTTGGAAAAGGACAACCAATGCATCCACTATCTCTATGGCCACCTCTTTCAAAACCCTAGGATGTAGTCCAGGGGATTTATCGGCTTTCATTCCCATTAATTTCTCCAGTACTATTTTTTTTTTACTAATAATTTCTTTCAGTTCCTCATTCTCGCTAGACCCTTGGTTGTTCACTATTTCCGGGGAGTTTTTTGCATCTTCTTCCGTGAAGACAGACATAAAGTATTTGTCTAATTTCTTCACCATTTCCTTAGTCCCCATTATAATTTCTCCTGTCTCAGCCTGTAAGGGACCCACATTTACCTTCGCTTATCTTTTCTTTTTTACATACCTATAAGAAGCTTTTACAGTCTGTTTTTATGTCTCTTGCTAGTTTACTCTCATTCTATTTTCCCTTTATCAATTTCTTGGTCCTCTTTTGCTGAATTCTAAAATCTTCCCAATCCTCAGGCTTACTATTTTTGGCAACATTATAAGCCTCTTCCTTTGATCTAATACTGTACTATTTTTAACTTCTCTTGTTAGCCACGGTTGGACCACTTTTCTTGTAGGGTTTTTGTGCCTTAAATGAATGTATATTTGTTGTAACTTACATATTCTTTAAATGCTAGCCATTGCTTCTCTACTGTCATACCTTTTAATGTAATTTCCCAATCTACCTTGGCCAACTCGCCCCTCATACCTACGTAGTTTGCTTTGTTTAGATTTAAGACCCTAGTTTCAGATTTAACTAAATCACTTTCCAACTCAATATAAAATTCTATCATATTATGGTCACTCTTCCCTAAAGGCCTCTTTACTACAAGGTTATTAATTAACCCTTTCTCATTGTGCAATACTAGATCTAAAATAACCTGTTCCCTAGATGGTTCCTCAACATACTGATCTAGAAAACTATCTTGCATACATTCCATGAATTTGTCCTCCACACTATTACTGCAAATTTGTTTTGCCCAGTCTATATGTAGATTAAAGTCCCCCATGATTACTGTATTACCTGTGTTACATGTGCCTCTAATTTCCTGATTTATACTCTGCCCTACATTACAACTGTTTGGGGGCCTGTAAACAACTCCCACTAATGTTTTCTGCCACTTGCTGTTTCTTAGCTCCACCCAAACTGATTCTACTTCTTGATTTTTGGAGCTAAGATCCTTTCTCTCTACTGTCTTTATCCCATCCTTTATTATCAGGGCTACCCCTTCTTTTCCATTTTGCCTAGCTCTTCTAAAAGTTAAGTATTCTGGAATATTTAGTTCCCAACCTTGGCCACATTGCAACCACGTCTCTGTAATGGCTATTAGATCAAACCTATTAATTTCTATCTGCGCTATTAATTCATCTATTTTGTTGCGAATGCTTCATGCATTCAGATATAGTGCCTTTAGCTTTGACTTATTTCTATTTTTCCCTGATGTCACCTTAGTCACTGATTCCTTATTACCTTTGTTACTCTCTCTGTCCCTTCCTGACCCACTCTGCTTATTTGTACCCAAAACTCTGCTCTAAAGCCTTGACATTTCTCTCGCTGCTTTTAAATGTACTCTTTCCTGAATCCCCCAATATTGTAAAATGATCATTGTCAAGAAAGCAATTTATGATGGGGGGAAACAAAATTCCACTTGCAGGCTTCTGGTGAAACCTCTCTCAGTTAATTATCAGATATTTACAAAATCAAGTGTTTAGATGTTCTGCTGATAAAACAGTTGTACTTTTTTATGAATGATTTTTGTTTTTATTACACTAAAGGCTTAACTAGCTACGTGAATATACTAGTTGCACTGTCATTTCGTATTGTGACAAGTGTCTAATACTAACTTTTGCAATGTAAGTAAGCTAATTATGTCTGGTGGAAATATAAATATTTGTAAATGATGAGATTCATTCCCTCTAATTCTGTGAAGGTAATTAGGAGATAGAATTTGTTTGACATTCTCTTTGTGACAATGCACCAGTACAAAAAACAATTTGAGTTTTCTTTTTTTCTAGCTAAGTTAGTGATCCGATGGGCGGACATCATCCAGCTAGAGAAGAATGCTACACTGCTCTTTCCTGAAATGATCAAAGTGAGCACAAGATGCAGTGAACATATTTTCTCTGTCTTCCTCAATATTGGTGAAACCTTTAAACTAATGGAACAACTAGCCAATATTGCCATGAGGCAGCTTCTTGATAATGAAGGCTTTGAAGAAGACAGATCACTTCCAAGACTAAAGAAGAAGTCTCCTCAAAAGGTTTCTGTGTTAAAACGGTTAGTAATTTGGCAGTTTAATTTAGAAAGATCACACTTGACTATTATGTAATTCTACCTGGAGTCAGTAAAGACCTGTGACTGGTTTTACTGTCAGTTATTTCATTATGCACCGTACAGTGCACTTTTGAGGTCAAGACACTCTAATAAAACGTATTATTTTTCTGAAACTGAAGGGATCTTGATGCGAGAGCAAAAAGTGAGCGATACAGGGCTTTATTCCGACTTCCTAAAGATGAGCGTCTGGATGGGCACACAGACTGCACCCTTTGGACACCATTCAGTAAAATGCACGTCGTGGGTCAGATGTTTGTTTCTACTAATTATATCTGCTTCACCAGTAAGGAGGAAAACCTGTGCAGTCTTATTATTCCTCTAAGAGAGGTGTGTATGTTCTAAAGCTACTTAAACTGGTCTTCTGTTAGAAAACTTTGCGGGTTTCTGGCCCACACTTGTCCTTGTTAGAAGCATTTGTGGATTTATAAATAGGGCAAATGATTTGCTCTGGCTCAGTCTGCTCAAAGACGAGTCTTTTCAATCCCTCTGAGACTTTTATGCAAAATTGCACTACTCGAGCAGAAAATCATGCCACATGCAATAGGCTGTATTTTCCTCACATTGAACAGTGAGTGTATACATTTGTGCTATGTCATTCTGTAAGTAAAAGGTTAATCAGAAGGTACTGCTATTGATTTACTTTTATATTCATTTCTTTATATAATTTTTTACCTTTTACCTGTTAATTGAGTTTCTGTTAGAAGGATGGAAATAAGACGGGTTTGCTTTATTTTGGATACATGTGTGTTTTATCAATGTTTCAATTTAAACAGTGGGAATTAAAAGAAATACCAGACTAAGACAGTCATTGAACTTTTAGTTGGTAACAGATTCAGCAGTGGACAAACAAGCTTCCTTTGTTCCCTCAGCCTTGAGAGAGAGAGAGAGAGAATGGCTGCCTCTATTCCTATATATCTTTCAGCTTTACAGAGAAACAGGAAATGACATCTTTATGACAGTTAAATCTCCCCCCAGGGCATAATGAACAAAAAACATGTTTTGAATATCAGTTCAAGAAGTTATAATTTCAATTGATTCCCAAGGCCTAACATTCATGTGGGATAGAAATATATTCTAGGGACTTAAACTCTCCACCTCCACGGCCACATCTGCGTAAGGAATGTGGACAGGTGAAAACGCCTCCTGTAGCGGGCTTTTGTTCATTAATTTCTCTAACTGTCTTCCATCTAATGATTTGATTGACCGTTCAATCAAGGTGAAACTATAACAAAATTGGGGCGTTGCACTCGTTAAAACTAAAGTTATTGATAAGGGACGTGGGAAAGGGATTAGGTGATGCTATAGAACATGCAAATTGTCACGCATCAGTTGTGAAAGAGGGGTATAAAAGTGGATGTTAAGCGAGATACCTCAGAATTCTTTAAGGTCTGATTAGCCTTAAAACCTTCAAGCTCAAAACTAATGTGTTTGGTATTCTTGGCAAAATCGCACGGTTTTGGCCTAAGTGTATGTATAATTGTCAATAATAGTTATTACTGTATGCTTAATCTGTGAATATCAATAATAAATGCTGTGAATTTGAGGAGTAAATTATATGTAAGAACACACATCTTCTAAAAAGACTTGCATTTATATAGCACCTTACACAACAGCAGGATGTCCCAAAGCGCTTTACAGCCAATTAAGTACTTTTGAAGTGTAGCCACTGTTGTAATGTAGGAAACACGGTAGCCAATTGCACACAGCAAGCTCCCACAAATAGCAATGTGATAATGACCAGATAATTTGTTTTTGCCAGGACACCGGGGATAACTCCCCTGTTCTTCTTTGAAATAGGATCTTTTGCCTTAATTATGAACTGCACTTCTCAGTGATGATACATGTGACAATAAAATCACCTGATGCACAGACTCGTAGTTGGCATTTGTATATTGTGTGTCAATATAATTAGATATTTAATTATTGAACATCTGAAAATGTGTCCGCATCCTGTGCAGTATAACTTCAAGCGGCTGTAGCATGCATTTGGAAAGGAAATTCCTCTGACTTAAACCAAACGCTATCATACTAAAGTCCAGTCGCATTCTAAGTTTGATCTATGTTATGTGGTGTCATGGTGGGCACATTTTTTTGTTAGTTTTTCTTTGATAATTAGTCAAACTTGTTGATGTGAATGTAAACCAAACTGTACCTTGAAGGTTATATATATATATTTTTTTTCTTCTTAGGTGACAATAGTGGAAAAAGCAGACAGTTCGAGTGTGCTTCCCAGCCCATTATCTATCAGTACCAAGAACAGAATGACTTTCTTTTTTGCCAATCTCAAGGACCGAGACTTCCTGGTGCAAAGAATTTCTGACTTCCTACAGCAAACAACATCAAAAATTTACTTTGACAAAGAAATTGTGGGAAGTCTCAGTTCTGATGATGAGGTATGTGGAACAAAAAAATCTGTAAAGTAGGTTTTAAGAAACTAGTAACGTACATTATAATGCTAAATTCTGAAACACCAGAATCTCTTACTGTCTGAAGTTTTTGGGGGAGGTAGAATAATATTTGAAACTATTTTAAATCAAGGATATTTTGAATTAATACTGAACAATTCACAATTTCAAAAACTTTTTCACTGAGTTTTGGACTTTTAAACTAATTTATTTCTTCTGTATAAAAGTATAGTCATATTTTTGATATTATTCTCAAGGTATTGAAAACTATTAAATAGATATAGACTATATCAACCATGGTATGAAATAAGCTTATAAATGTTGTTTGATTGAAGAAACATTAAAAATGGCCACAATACCAAGCTATCAATATTTACTGGTCCCTTCTTCAAAGAAATCAATCTAAAATGGCCACATATTGTACAATCTGAAGCTATAATTAGAAGTATTATAGATTTTACAAAACTGAGAACATACTGCACAAACAAGTTCTGTAAATCAAAATTACTTTGTACTTCAGCTTGTTCAATAATAGAATGTAGCATTTTAGAAAATGCTACAAATTATAATAGTCTAAAGTAAGAAAAAGAAACTGGTAAATACATTTTTTTGCTTTCTTATCCAGTTGATGTATGTATTCTTTGTTCACAAACAACTTGTTCTGATTTGCACAATTAATAGAAATGTAGCGGCTGGTTGATGCAGTGAGCTAGCAGTCTGCTTTCAAATCTGGTTCCTGTGTTTGAATCTAGTTCAAGATGAGATAAAAGGCTCATTGCTTGCCTCTCTTTGATGACTGTAAAGGCTCTAAATGAAATGAGTCTCAGCATTTTCAATCAATTTCTAGGTAGCTATAAGTCCACAACTGTGAACTAGATTGGATTTTT
Organism: Somniosus microcephalus; assembly: GCF_052327205.1. Lineage (NCBI taxonomy): Eukaryota > Metazoa > Chordata > Chondrichthyes > Squaliformes > Somniosidae > Somniosus > Somniosus microcephalus. Next base: position 43,689,949 of record NC_140988.1, read on the forward strand.
CTTCCCAGGAGATCATGACCTGGATTTTGCTGTAAGTGGCAAAGGAACGGCGCTCGCTGTTCACTACGCTGAACCGCTGCACACTGAGTTTTTTGGGGCTTTTGAGCGGAGACTTGCTGCCATCAGGTGTCTGAGCCAGAGCGGCACTTTCTACAGGGGATCAGTGGTGTCTGTGAGCAAAGCAAGATACAGCGAGGCTCTTCAACCAGTCAGATTGAAGAATCCCCACTGAGACATGCAGAGTTTAAACCAGGAATTATAAATTAGATTTTTAAATCATGTACAGAAAGCGAAACAAAGATTGGGAAAGAAAGATAGGATTAAGAGAGAGACAGAAAAAATAACAAAAGAAAGTTAATTTTAATAAATCTCTAACACTAATTACATTCTGAAGGAATGAGACTCCACGTTTGTAAAATTAAATTTTCAGGGCCAGAGAGGTTGTTTGACAGTAATAATGTCTGATTACACCCTTTAAAATTCACTTACACCTGAATGCACCAGTCCCAACATTTTCTGGCTTGTCTAGTGGGTAAGTACCGCAACTTCACGCCCTTACATGGATTTCATTGTTGAGCATCTTGGTGAAGAACTGTTATAGCGCAGCCTGTGGAGGAGCAGGGTAACTCGGACCGCAGCTTCCAGATTACCGTGTTTAACTGTGCATGTTGCTGTCCGATTTACTCCACAATAACAGTGAGCGCTGTTAGCCTCACCGTTATTCTCAATGCAAAATCCAGGCCCATAAGTAATTTTGAGTACAAGAAAAGGGAAAAATTCAGTAAGTTTGGCCTTGGGCCATGTTGTTGGACAAAGTAAAGGGAGCAGTCGGTAGTTTATCTGCATATTTTTAATTACAGGCAAACCATATACTGCTGCTTTCTACCAGTGCCTTCCGAAATCCTGTGAATAATACAATAGTAACATCTGTAATTTATTGGATTAATATTGTATGATTGTGCAATAAAATTACCTGATAGATTATGATAATTGGGGCTGATGTTTTATTTAAGCATAGGAGAAGTAACTTCCTCTATAAACTTTTCCAAGCTTTGCCTTGTCTGTAGTACATTATTGGAACACTCAAGTTCACTGTTTCTTCAAAGAGTTTGTTTTAAATTAACATATTTATTATTAAGTACGTTCATTGAAAGCAACAAAGGCTTATCTGAGCAACTTGATCTACAATTGAACAATTTGTCAATTACTTGCCTTCCAGGTATTTTCAAGACAAAGCAGTATCATTTCAGGTAGCCCACAGAGACGTCTTAGTTCCACCTCAGACACAGATGGAGAGCGCCAGTTCAATCTGAATGGAAATAGTGTTCCAATAGCCACGCAAACACTCATGACAATGTACCGTCGAAGATCACCCGAAGAATTCAATCCCAAAGTGGTACATGTTGCTTATTGATGTGTTTATATAATTACCTGTTCTTTATTAACATGCACATTTGTATTGTTGCTGTTTTGATATTAAGTTGATACACACTTTGCAAGTTAAATTCAATGAATTTCTTTTTGTCTGATATAATCTGGTCTGGTGTGAAGTAATAGTGAATTATACACCTGTAGTTCCTGAACTAAAGGAATAGGTGTCCATCAGGATAACTGTGCACCAGCACCCCCACCCCAATACATCTGAGAGGACATGCCTCAGCTGTACTCTGTGTCTCCACCATGACAGCACATTGAACTCAGGAGCTCATTATATGAATTGGGGTGCAGACTTGCATCCTACCACTTCACAGCATGTTGGAACAGCTTTGAGCTATAGCACTGCACTGGAGAACTATATTGGCTTCTACAAAACTGAAATTCAAACTTGGAAATAGGACTACAGAGTCATCACTATTTTAGCCCGTGAAGCACGTGCTTGGTTATTCACAGCAGGGTGCCTTTTTAAAAAAAAAAAAGACATTTGGGGGGGAGGGGTGTGATGTGACTGATGAAGAAATTTGTTTAAGGAACTCTAAAGGTGGCTCAATTGTGCAACTAATTTTATGTAAACTTTACTGCCATAAATATTACTTTCAATTGTATTAAAATGCTGCTAAAATAGCTAGTGTTAGTTGTGGCTTTTTGATACTCATGTAATTCATAAATAAAAATCCAAACTTGGAAAGTTCACATTGCACATGTTCAATCATGCTATTGAGAATTTGGTACGTTACTGATTTATTACATTGTATTTGACAATTAGGCAAAGGAACTAATGAAAGAACAGTCCTGGAAAATCCACTTTGCTGAATATGGCCGTGGAGTGTGCATGTATCGCACGGAGAAGACCCAGGAGCTTGTACTGAAAGGCATTCCTGAAAGCATGAGGGGGGAACTTTGGCTACTGTTCTCAGGTGTGCAAAGGCAGACGATTAGATCGCCACTAAACTTGTACTGTTTTTTGAAAATTCCATTAAGATTACTTGCCAAAATAGATCTTCATTAAACAGAAAAGTTCTGTATTGTTCCTGTCTAATTTAGAGTTTATTTTATTGCAGTCTTTTTACATCTTTTAATCCAATGGTTAATCATTGAATATGTCTAAAATTATGTAATACAATATATATTTATTATGGGCATTGCATAGGTTACATAGGCACGACAATAACATTCAAAATAACAGTGGAGTTTTAGGATTGTACTATTGAAGTCTTATTTTAAGATTATTACATGGATTTTATATTAAGCAAAATTAATGTTTAAAATGATGTGGCTATCTACAAAATATGAGTTTGATTCAGTGGATTGAGTTCAAGTCATATCGTAGCCTGACATGATTCAAACTTGGTTGCCCTCAGTGGGTGAGATGCTAGATAAACATTGACAAAATTGAGTTCAAGTTGACCATGTTTAAAAGAGGAAATATTAGACAGCAGTTGTGCATTGCATCCCAAACTGAAACCATGCAGAGTCTTGAGTTCTCTTGCCATTCCTTTTTTTTCTACTCCTCCACCATTTTTACACTTCATAATGGCCAGTTTAAGAGGAATACACTGAAGCCGAGAAACTTGTTTTCCGAGCTTGGCAACACCCTGAGGTAAAATATAGAATGTGTGTTCATTTGGTGTAATTTAAAATCTCTCCTTTGCCTTCAGGTGCCATTAACGAGATGGCCACCCATCCTGGATATTACTCTGATTTGGTGGAGAAATCCATTGGAAAGTATAACCTAGCCACAGAAGAAATAGAGCGGGATTTACACCGCTCACTTCCTGAGCATCCAGCATTTCAGAATGAGATGGGAATTGGTGCTCTGCGAAGAGTACTCACTGCCTATGCTTTCCGAAATCCTAACATAGGATATTGCCAGGTAAATAATATTGTAGTGCAACAGAGATGTACTTGAACTGGCAAAACCTTTAACAAAGACAATGATGGTGTTTAATTTGCTCACAATCCTGGTGCTTAAATATCTTATTTTGTCATGAAGTATAAAGAGCCTACTGAAAATCCTAACTTGTTGGATGATGTAGAAGAAAATAAACATTCTCTCAGTGATTCAGTGAGTAAATGCATCGCTTGGTGTAAGGTCCTAGATTTGACATCCAAGTAAATTTTCCAATTTGTGCCTCCAGAGCAAACCTTGCGCACTGGGAGAATGTAATAGGAAATTGCATGTGCAGCCCATGATTGAGCTCATGACTGGCAATGCTGCTGGAAACTCATGAGCTGTGTACCTGTGATTTCCTAATATGCAATCCCAGCAGGCAAGTCATCACATCAGGAGCACACAGTCAGAAATCTTATCCTCTAATCTGTAGTGAATTAGATTCTTTTAACTGAAGTGCTACTGAAACTGTTGTGATTGGTCCCAGTGGGAATGATTCCCAGTTGTATGGATATTAAGGCAGCTTGGAGGAATTTCTAGTACTAAAATGTTGCAATTGCCACTGAGCCCAAATGCGAAATAAGTAGCATCTCTGCTTAGCTTAGAGTAGATTCACTATTGGAGTTGTGGTTAATCAAATACATGGCCTCAATGAAGTGCTGTGTGTGCTTGTGCATGCTAATTGCATTGATGTGCATTGCTGGAAGTTCAGACAGTAAAGGTGCAAAATTAAATTGAAAAGGGAAGCAGATATCGGAATTGATCATTGGAATTGATCATTGTAATCAAATAGTTAATAAAATTCAAAGATATGTATGATCTCCTGGACTAAATCCAACCATCTCCAGAGCAGGAAACATGTACATGGACCATATCGCTTTCATATTTAAAAAAGAAAATATCTAAAAATTAAACAATGCTGAAAGCAACTTCAATAAGGTGGTAAGGAAAAAAGTTGAATCTGATTGTTGATGGTTCAAAAGAATCTGATGCCTCTAAATGAAGCAATCTTGGGGCCCAACAAGATGGATCCCTCAGTTAATCAAAATTCTTCACCAGGAAATTTGAGGTTGGAATTTTTCCCTTTACAAAAATACAGTAGTAGAATATAGAACAGACTCTCCTCTATAGTAACTAATGCTGTGTTTGATTAATTTGTTTAAAAGGAAGCTGAACAAGTATGTGGTTGAGAACAGGATTGAAGGATAAGCCTAGCTATATGATCAAATAGTTTGTGGCTCTATCCTACTGGTGAGAGTATAGATCAGAGTATTTTCTAAATGGTGAAAAGTTCGGAACTGTGGAGGAGCAGAGATATTTTAGGGGTCCAAGTACAGAAATCACTAAAAGCTAGTGACCGGTACAAAAAATAATTTAAAAGGCTAATTGAATTTTGGCCTTTATGTCAAGGGGCTGGAATACAAAGGGGTGGAGGTTATGTTAGTTATATAAAGCTCTGGTTAAACCCCATTTAGAGTACGGCATTCATTTCTGGGCACCGCATCTCAGGAAGGATATATTGGACTTTGAGGGGGTGCAGCGCAGATTCACCAGAATGATACTGCAGCGAAAAAGGTTAAATTATGACGACAGGTTACATAGACTAGGCTTGTATTACCTTCAGTATAGAAGACTAAGAAGTGATCTAATTAAGGTGTTTAAGATGATTAAAGGATTTGATAGTTTATCTCTATTTACCCTATTTCCTCTGGTGGGGGAGTCCAGAACAAGCGGTCATAACCTTAAAATTAGAGCTAGGCCGTTCAGGAATATAGTCAGGAATCACTTATTCAGACAAAGGGTGGTGTAAATCTGCAACTCCCCTAAAAAGTTGTTGAGTCTGGGTCAATTGAAAATGTCAAGACTGAGATTGATAGATTTCTATTAGGTAAAGGTATTAAGAGATATGGAACCAAGGCTGGTAGATGGAGTTAAGATACAGATCAACCATGATCGAATTTCATGGCGAAGGGGTTGAATGGCCTATTCCTGTTCTTATGTTCGTACTGTGCTGTGGAATATCATCTTTGGAATACATTTGTTCAGATTTTCATAATGTTGGATTGATCTGCCAGAGTTCTCTACTTTTAGGTGTTGAGAAATTTAGGGTGTTATCTATTGTTACTCATTTCCCTTAGTAGATTAAATAAATTGGATAGAGTCCACGATAGTGCAAACTGTAAATGCCCATTGGAAGGAATGGACTAAAAGTGATATTTTGTTTGATTTTTAATATGGTTTCCTGTGGATTTGATCTTTTGACGTCTGTTACTCCACTGTAATTCATAATTTTATAATCTACAAAATGTGCATTAAAAAAAAAAATCAGTTCCACTGATTAAAGGTAGTAAGGGTAAGATTGCCCAACAGAGGGGTTTGAGTTTTGTGTAATTATTAATGCACAAATTGGTGAGCTTGAGCTACAAATTGCTATGAGGGCATGGTATGATAGTAGTAACACAGGTGTGTCTTAGGCTAGGGCAGGACAGGGAGCTGAACATTCTTAGTTAAAAATATTAACATCAGTAGTAGGAAAAATAATAGAATCCCTACTAAAGGAGAAACTAAAAATATAATCATGAATAGTCAGCATGGATTTCAAAAGGGAAAGTCTTGCTTGACCAACCTCATTGAATTCTTTGAAGAGGCAACAAGAGAGCGTAGATCAGGGTGATGCAGTAGATGTAATTTATCTAGATTTCCAAAAGGTCTTTGATAAGGTGCCACATAATAGACTAATGAATAAGGTCAGATCATACAGAGTCAGGGGACAAGTAGCAGAATGGAAAGCTAGCTGGCTTCAAGACAAAAAGCAGAGAGTAGGGGTAAAGGGTAGCTATTCAGAATGGCAGAGGTGGAAAGTGGGGTCCGACAAGGATCAGTGCTTGGACCAATGTTGTTCACAATTTATATTAACGATTTAGACTTTGGAATCAAAAAGATAATTTCTAAATTTGCAGATAATACCCAATTGGGGAGGATAGTTAATACTGAGGAGGACTGCAACAAATAAGGCTTATTTCTAGAGGGATAGAATTGAAAAGTAGAGAAGTTATGCTAAACTTATATCGAACACACTTGGAGTACTGTATACAATTCTGGTCATCCTATTATCAAAAGCCTAGAGGCACTGGAGAGGGTGCAAAGAAGATTTACAAGGCTGATACCAGAAATGTGAGGTTATACCTATCAGGAAAGGATGAACAGGTTAGGTGTCTTCTCTTGAAAAGAGAAGACTGAGGGGTGACCTAATAGAGGCCTTTAAAATTATGAAAGGTTTTGATAGAGTGGATACAGAGAGTGTTTCCATTACAACAGTGACTCCACTTCAAAAGTACTTCATTGGCTGTAAAGCGCTTTGAGACGTCCAGTGGTCGTGAAAGGCGCTATATAAATGCAAGTCTTTCTTTCCACTCGTGGGAAGAGCAAAACTAGAGGTCATCAATATAAGATAGTCACCAAGAAATCCAATAGGAAATTCAGAAGAAACTTCCTTACCCAGAGAGTGATGAGAATGTGGAACTCACTACCACAGGGAGTGGTTGAGGCAAATGTATAGATGCATTTAAGGGGGGGCTAGATAAACATATGAGTGAGAAGGGAATGGAGGGTTCTGCTGATAGTTAGATGAGGAAAGCCGGGAGGAGGCTTGAGTGGAGTATACATGCCAGCATGGAATGGTTGGGCCAAATAGGCTGTTTCTGTGCTGTATATTCTATGTAATAATCAGGAAGGATAGAGTAGGAAAAAAGGGAGGAGAGGTGGTAATGTTCATGAAAGAATCCATTACAGCACTAGAATATAGAAATGTTATAGGAAATGGTGCAAAAGCCATATTTTGCAGCCCCTATGGGTGCGTACGAGGTGCGCATGCGCCCATAAAGGCCGTGCAGGTTCCAGGTTTTTGCGTGCGAAGCGCATGCGCGAAAACCCGGAACTTGCGATCTGTCAAGAATTTTTTTGACTGAGCCAACGCATCCCCGGGAAAAGGGCGTACGCTGGCGGAGAGTTCCCAACTTCTGCCCAGCGAATGCCCGTGAAATTCTTGTGCCTGTTAAAAGGCCTGCTTTTACCAGCGTAAGAGTTTTTAAAAAACATAAATACATTTTTATCAATCATTTATACATTAGAAAACCTGTACAATAAGGTAAGTTTACTTTTAGCCCCTTTAAAACATTTAAATTTAATTATTTTAAATATGTAATTAAATTTTTTTTTACAGGAAACTTTGTTCTATCCGGCACCGACGGGACCGAGCTGTTGCCGATCTATCAAAACTGCCGGACATACCAGCGTTAATGTTGAAGCATATGGAGGTTTTCATCTCCGTATCTGACAACAAACACTGTTGCTTAGCAACAGCTCCTAAACAGTCGGCCCGTACCTTGGAAGCATCTCTGTAGCTTAGCAACAGCTTCAGAGAGACTTTCCAGAGCCTGACTGTTGGAAAAAAAAAGCCATGAGAAGAAAAAAAAGCCATGAGAAGAAAAAAAACCTAACAAAACGGCTCCTGATTTCTGCCAGTAGATCGAGGTTTCCGGACATACAACCTCCGGATAAACCAAAGTCTCCTGTATTTGATGTGTAGATTATTTTTTGGGGTACTTCCATTTATGGGGTTCTCGTACATACAGAATCCCCATAAGCATGAATGGGGATTCCCTTCTTTCATTCGTTGGGCTGACCCACGTGATCCCAGGAGTGCTTGCGAACCACGTGTGCCCTGGGATATGTGGGCCTCTACCCGCGGGTACCTGGAGAGGCCCAGGACCGTGAGTCTCCGTACCTCCTGGACCACCAGGTATGCGGACATTTTATTTGCAGATCAGAGGCATTTCCCCGCAGGAAGCCTCCGACTGCAAATTCAGGGCCATTATGTTAGAGTTATGGAATAAGAAGGGAACTGCTGCACTTTTGGGGGTCCCCCAAATAGTGGAAAGGAGTTAGAAGATGAGATGTAGATTTAGAGAAATTAGTGAAAAATGCAGGAATAACAGGGCTATAATAATGGATGACCTTTAGTCAAACAAGAAACGAGGCAGTGCTGGATCTAGTTCTAGAAGTGGGCCAAGTAGGTAATGTAAGGATAGAGGAACAATTAGTAAGCAGGAACCATAACATAATTTGGTTTAATATTAAAACATTAAAGGAGAGGGAACAGTCAAAGATAAAGGTGCTTGATTGGAAAAAGCAAATTTCAGTGAGATAAAAAGGGGACTAGGCTAGTTAAACTGGAAGAAAAATAAGACTGCACAAACAATGGGAGTTGTTCAAACATGAGATAATCATCATACAGACTGAACATATTCTCACAGAAAGTAAAGGTGCTGCAGCAAAAGCTAGGAGTACCTTGGCTGTGTAGAAAAGATAAAATTAAAATGAGACTTAAGCATCTGGCAAACCTAGGGGCTAATAATACAACAAAAAAACCAAGCCTGATTTAGAAAATACTGAGGTGAAGCTAAAATCAGATACACAAATCTTTAAAAGTAGTAAGGTAGGTTGATAAATCTGCTTACAAAAAAAAGCATATGGAATCCTAAGTTTTATAAATAGGGGTAAGAGATAAGGTTAAACCTATATAAATCATTGATTTGGCCACAGTTGGAATATTATGTTCCATTTTGGGCACCTTACTGTAGGCAAGATGTTCAGGTCAGAGAGACGGTGTTTAAGAGATTTGCTAAGATAATACTAGGGATGAGAGGATTTAGTTATGAGCAAAGACTAGAGAAATTGGGGCTCTTTTTCACGGAATAAAGAATGTTAGGACATTTGATAGAAGTGCTTAAGATTATGAAGGTTTCAATAAGGCATAGTGGGAAATATTGGGCTGTAATTTGCGACACTCACGGGTGCGTACGAGGTGCGCATGCACCTGTAGGGGCCGCACAAGTTCCGGGTTTAGGCATGTGAAGCGCATGCGCTAAAACCCTGAACTTGCAATCTGTCAAGAATCATCTTGACGATCGTAGCCATCCCCAGGAAAAGGGCGTTCGCGGAGAGTTTGCCCAACTTCAGTGCAGCAAATGCCCATGAAATTCTTACGCCTGGTAAAAGCAGCCTGCTTTTACCTGCGTAAGAGTTTTAAAAAACATACGGAATCTCCATAAGCATGAATGGGGATCCTCTTTGGTTGGGCCAGCCGACGTGATCCCAGGGAGGTTTGCAAACCGCCTGGGATACGTGGGCCTCTATGCGGTCTGCGTGGATCCCGAGGCAGAAGGTAAGATCGTAGATTTTTTGCTGGTCTGAGGCATCCACCCATGGGAAGCCTCCGACCGCAAATTTAGCCCCATTATTTTCACTGGTCAATGGGTTCGTAACAAATTAGATTTTCATATAAAGGACAAAGAGAGATTAGGAGATTTTTTTATACAGAGGGTTGTTGGGATATTAAAATCCCTACCAGAAACAGTGATGGAAGTAGAATCCATAATAAGTAAAATGGATAAATATTTGAAAGAGAAACATTTAAAAAGGTATGGGGAAAGCCAGGACTAAGTGGAAAGCTGTTCAGAGAGTCAGAATGATGGCTTCCTTCTGTGCTGTAAAATTCTGTGGTTCTATTCAATGGTAACTGATTTTGTTCGATATTAATTTTCATGAGTTCAAAAAATCCAACCTACTAAGCATTTAGTAACTTTTTACTACCTTACTGAATAATGTCTATATGTACACATACAGGCAATGAACATTGTCACTTCAGTGCTGCTGCTATACGCAAAAGAGGAAGAAGCTTTCTGGTTGCTAGTTGCACTCTGTGAACGGATGCTGCCCGACTACTACAACACTAGAGTGGTTGGTAAGTGTTGCTTAGTTTCTGAAAGTGCAAACATTGAATCTTGACAGCAATGAACACAATTTTTCATGTTAAATTTTGTCAAATTTGAACTCATTTGTGAATTAAGGAGACATTGTTGTCTCTGTAAAATTGTTCAGGCAGATCTTTTTAAGCAATGTTTATCAACACCAGCACAAAGATGTAAACTGAAATTTTTGCATCATTCATGACTGGCATAGTTGCATTATTTCTTTATACAGGTAGACTACCCTTTATCCGGACTTCCGAAAACCGAAACCCTCTAAAAACCGAAGGTTTTTTCGTTCAGCGTAAGTCGTGCGTACGACTTACGCTGAACGAAAAAACCTTCGGTTTTTAGAGGGCTCCGGTTGCGGAAGTTCGGATAAAGGGTAAGTCGTGCGCACGACCCCCCGCCAGCCGCCGACCCCGCCAGCCCCGACAACCGCCGACCCCCCCCCCCCCCCCCCCCCCGCGGGCCCCGACAACCGCCGACCCCGCCAGCCCCGACAACCGCCGACCCCGCCGCGGACCCCGCCAGCCGCCGACCCCCCCGCGGACCCCGACAACCGACAACCGCCGACCCCGCCGGCCCCGACAACCGCCGACCCCCCCGCGGACCCCGCCGGCCCCGACAACCGCCGACCCCCCCGCGGACCCCCCCCCCCCCCCCCCCGCGTACCCCGCCGACCCCGACCCCCGCCGACCCCGACTAATTACGCTGAGCGTCAGCGTAAGTCGTGCGCACGACCCCCCGCCGACCCCCCCCCCGCCGACCCACCTTCCGAAATCCGAAATTCTCCTTTATCCGAAACTCGGCTGGTCCCGAGGTTTTCGGATAAAGGATAGTCTACCTGTAATGTCTTTAAAAATGAGGAAAATATACTTGCTTCATTCAGAACTGAACAATAACTGAACAATTACTGTTCCCTCTAAGTTGCACATTAAGTATCTCGGGTATTGTCAATCTATATATAACATACTAAAATTTTACATCTGCATGAACCTTCCTTCAACTTTTTCCATTATAAGCGTCTATGTCCACATTTATAATGGAAACTATGGCCTGGAATTTACGGTCAAGATGACAGTGAACTGGTAGCGTTTGATGGCATTCCGCCTCTGAAACTGACTGCTACTTCGGGATTTGGCACATGCAATCCTGAAGTTGCGGTCTGTCATTCAGAGCTCCAACACAAGCCCCTCGCCCCCCAACAATCAGTATAATCAACCAAATCAGGGAAACTGACACAAACTTCGGTTCTTCCGCAATAAGTACACTGTTAAATTCCCCACTAAAAGTTAGACCCAAAGGGATTAGGTGTAACTGGGGTTTTAACATCATATTGACTGCTAAACAGAGGTTAAGGGCCTAAAAAAATAATTTTAATTTTGTGCAGTGTGAAATTTGTCCATTTTAATAAAAATGTTAAATTTTAAGAAATCAAAAAAAATTACATTTTTTTTAAATAAGTTTTTCATCTTTATTTCAGGTTTGCATTTTCCCCATGTGAGAGTCCCAATCTTTGTTTTGCTCTCTAACATTTTTTAAAAGTTCGAATTTTAAGAGCTTACTCACTTCCTTGTTCGCTGTCTGTGAGAATTCTGCGTTTTGATTGGCTGCTTAGGCAGCTTGTTGACGTCACAGCAGTTCGCACAAGGGGATCCCCACTAATCTCCGTTGATTTGAATTGAATGCATGAAAACCCAAAGTTTTTGCCATGGGGATCGCGAGATCCTTGTGCGACGCGTACTTCAGGGCCAGCAGCAAATGCCTTCAATTCACTGCTGACCGCAAATTCCGGGCCAAAGTATGTAAGCTTGTCATACTGTAATTATACCCTCCTACCAATGATGGTGCTGTCACTCCTCAGTTCTGCATCTACCAGCTCCTCAACCCATATTGCAGAGAACGTACTATAGTCCAACCAGCTCTATTTCTCTGCTTCTCAAGTAATCTAAATAATATGATCTCAAAGTATATCTATTATATAAAAATAAATAAGGACAGAATTTATGACTTTAAAATGGGGACTGAATTCTGTATGTGTGCCCAGCTCCAATTATCCTCTGCTCTCTAACCCTACTTCACCTCGACACTCTCTGTGCAACCCCATGGGAATTCAACTTGTTATTTAGAGTTTGGTTCTGCATTTTGGGCTTCACTGTCATTGGGAAAGAGCCTGTCCTCTGTATTTAGCTGTCTGCTATCTACCTCTGGCTAACCCAGCTCAGAATTTTTCCTAGTAGAAATCGTAAGTAGACACACCTAGAAACACAGCAATGCCTGTTGATCCAATTTGTCGTCTTCATTTTGTGCTCTTAATATCGTAACCACATTTACACCCATGCAGACCTGAATTTAGCCTGAAAATCTCATTCTAGTTCAGTGGCAACACCTTCACTCAGGACATGAAAGGAGGTAATTCAGTGCTGGGTGAGGTGTTGACACTAATTATCTGATGCTACAGACACTGAAGCCACTTTAAATTGTAGAAAGGCTGTTTCAAGAGCAGTTCCGCCAATCCAACTTTTGGCCTACTGCTGTTCAGACCACCAGATTTTAACAGTAGTAAGGGCAAAAGACGTGACCAAAAACAACCATTACTAGGCTGAATTTTTAAGTGCTCCTGCTTCTACACAAATAGTGAAGGAATTTTACTATTATGTATTCAGAATTTCTCCAGTAATTTGGGGCCAGAGAAAATAAGAGTTTAAGGAAAGAAGTTTAAAACAATTATATCATACTTGTTTCAGAGGAGTAAGTTTTTCCTTGGCATCTGTAATTTCCCCAGTTGCACAGGAAACTCAACACAGGTGAATGGTAATAAAACTGCTTTCCAGGAGAGAGGGAGCACTCTGAAAATGCCTCGGCCCTCCTGAAGTGAAACGTATAGATGCATTTAAGGGGAGGCTAGACAAACATATGAGGGAGAAGGGAATAGAGGGTTATGCTGATAGAGTTAGATGAGGAAAGATGGGAGGAGGCTCGAGTGGAGCATAAACGTCGGCATGGACTGGTTGGGCCAAATGGCCCGTTTCTGTGCTGTATATCCTATGTTATCCTATGTAAATGGGGCACAAAATGTTGCGATCTGTATTTGCTTTAAAAATATGTACCATAAATTCTCTTAAGATGTGTCAACTTTCAGTGTTCGTAAAATATTCAAGCATAATTTTAATTTAGCGGCTTTTGCCTGTTTTATTTTTACTTTTATATCTTTCTAGTATTTACAAATGCACAAATTGAATCAGATATTCAAGAAGACCAATATGGAATTGTTTTTTTATATATTTTTTGTTTCTACTTTTCCCTTGCATACAAAAGTGATGACGGGAAAAGGCTCATCTAGCCTGTCCCATATAGTTGTGATGCCCTATGCATCACAATATATATACTCTCTATCCACCCAGAGCCATGTAATCTCCTGGGAGTGGCCAAAAAACAGATTTAAAAATCTAGGCCAATTAGGGAAAGAAATGTGGAAAATATATTGCACTACAAATATTTTGCTTTGTAATGTGAACTTAAACCAGTTATTCCAAAGATTTAATGTTGTTTATTCTGTTGCTGCTTTTTGTAGGAGCATTGGTGGATCAAGGTGTGTTTGAGGAGCTTACCCGGGATTATGTGCCACAGCTTTATGACTGTATGCAATATTTGGGTGTTATCTCCACCATCTCGCTCTCCTGGTTCCTCACTCTCTTCCTCAGTGTAATGCCTTTCGAAAGTGCTGTTGTTGTTGTGGACTGCTTCTTCTTTGAGGGAATTAAAGTGATCTTTCAACTCGCTCTTGCTGTACTGGATGCTAATATTGACAAGCTGTTGAATTGTAAGGATGATGGAGAGGCCATGACTATACTTGGAAAGTGAGTTCATTTTAGTTGCACTTTTTTGGTTATCAGTTTGTTGTAACAATTCTGCAATAAAGTGGGGTGAATAAAATTTCAAAAATTGGATTCCAGAAAAGTTATTTCGGGTTAGGATACAAGTAGATATATTTTCAGTAGTCTTAATTGAAGCAAAATTCCCATGTGTAATAACTCATTTTAATGCTTGTAACAAAAATCTCTACATCGCTCAGTTTGACCCGACACAAGAGATAATTGTACCAAATAATTCTTTAAAGATGGCAAAAGTGGAACTTACTTTGGGCTCTGTTTACTGTAATTTCCACCTGCACTAACATTGATGATAAATGCATTGAGGAACCTTGTATATGTGCTCTTATTATTAAAAACTTAATTGTAATAAAATGGGGAGAAATTACTGCTTACAGTGTAAGGTCTTATATTGGAAGAGAAATGAATTGGAATTTAAATACTAGAAGGCTGCAGGAAATTGAAATTTCAGGTGTCTGGGAACTGTCTCTCCTCATTACATGATCTGTGAGAGTCAATTGTCATGAAAACAGAAGTCCATCTCCCCAATTTAGACACACGTCAGCTTTAATTTTGTTTGTTTAATGAGATGAAGAGTTTCACCGCATGAACTCTTTTTGTTCTCTAGATACTTGGACAGTGTGACAAACAAGGACAGCACATTGCCACCCATCCCTCATCTTCATTCTCTTCTCAGTGACGATGGGGATCCTTACCCTGAAGTTGATATCTTCAAACTAATCAGGAGCTCGTATGATGTGAGTAACCGAGTGTTCAGACATACCTAATGTGAAATCTGATTTGGGTAAATGGGTCTGCGGTGGTTGAGGATTTTTGTTGAATGCTGTTGATATCTATAACGTTATTCAATCATGTTTAGTAGCGGCGAGGATGATCTAAGTTCAGAAAAAATAAATTGGAAAATAAAGAAAACCTTTATATAAAGAAAAAAGTTTAATGTGACTAAATCGTTTATAACCACACTTACTGCATACTGAATTGAGGATAGGTCATTGATGACTATCGGTCATATTCTTTAGTCATCCATCTTACACTCAGTTTTCTAAGCTCAATTCTTCTAGTCTGTTGTTGATTTAAAGATGGAAGTAAGTATAAAAAACAAGCAATTTCCCACATCACTCCCCCCTTTATTGTTGTTCTTGGTGCCAATTTAAAATCAAATTATGATTTTAAGAGCAAGCCCCTGCGTTCTGCAATTTAATTTGGTGAATTCATGATGATTAATGTCTGTTACAGGGAAGTGAAACTTTCTTGCAACATACTGAAATAATGCTGGCAGTCAATTGTCGAGGTTGTGTTTAGGTAACAGAGACAGCTGATGGTGTGTTGCAAAATGTTTTACCCTCACTTCCTTATAATACAAATCATCACAAAGATGTCACCAAATTAAATGACCGCACACCAGAAATTACACCTGACATTAAAAAAATTAAGTAAACATTTACCGTAGAAATTTACAGCATGGAAGGAGGCCATTCAGCCCATTGTGTCTATTCTGGCTCATTGCTAGAGCAATCCAAACTAATCCCACTGCCTTGCTTTTCTCCCTAGTCCTGAAGCTTCAAATGTTTATCCACTTTTTGCCTAAAAGACACAGTGGTCTCTTTCTTGACCATTTCTTGTGGCAAGTCATAAACCTATGATTTGGACAGCTTTATGCTACAGAAATGAAGTATGATAGGATCAATATAATTGAAACTCCATCCCCCATCTCAGCTGTGCTGCTCTGGAGGAATGCTGAGTTGGCTCACAGATCTACGAACTGATGAGCCTCTGCCCAAGGTGTATCGGAAGGAGAGATGTAGCAGATACTGTCACCATAAAAGCCTGTGTGGTGGATAAATGACAGAGCATTATGCGGTCGTAGTCTCAACTCTGCACAATCCCCTGCCCATTCTGTAATGCCCATTTCTCACTGTGCTTATTTTGTGGTGCACAAACAGCTGAGAAACATTACAGTTCACTAAAGAGGAAATAATGTCCAGATTTCTATTTAACAAATGGGATTTAAACCCTCCCACCCCAGATTTATTTTGTGATTTTTTTTGGTTGCTGAGTGACTGCGTGGAAAGCCATTGCCATAGTTAAGAGTCTTCAAACAAACTCCTGAGAAATTCACACGCAAGATTTCCTTTGCGCCATATATGGAGTGCTTGCTCTCATCCTGCTAACCCAAGTTCCGGGAGCTTAAATGCAGGTTGGCAGAGCTAAGACTTGGTCAGGAATAATTACAGTCTAAGAAGGATGCGGCCTTCATGTAAGTAAAAGTTTATTAAAAATGTATATTCAAAAAAAATTAAGTAATGCATATTTAAAATGTTTCAGAAGCTTGGTGTCTTTACATGTGGCTCAGTACATGCCTCATTATGCTGAGGTACAGGAAACTCTTTGGTATCCGGCACCGACGGGACCGGGATGGTGCCGGTTGATTAAAAATTCCGGATAAAGGAGAGGTATATCTACCAAGGCTATTTTTAACAAACAAAAATAAAAATATCAAGAAATGTGCAGTATAATTGGGTACTCACCTACAGAATGTTGTGTTAAATGGATGGTGGAAGATGCTTGATTAAGTACAGTAATACCGGTTGAGGGTAATCCATAACTCTTTAATTACTTAACAGTAAAACAAAACTTTTAAACGACTGTATACTGTAGTTTTCGGAGTGAGAATTTTGCCGGTTGTTAGAGAATTCTGGATATTTAAGTGCCGTTTAAATGAGAGTTTCCTGTAATAGATACTTCAGTCTATATATAACTGCTCCTAAGGGATGAATGGCATGGTGTTTGTGTGCTTGGAATTCCTGATGTCTTTTATTGAATTTTAACATTTTAGGACCTACAATTCTGGAATTCCAGCCAATTTCATCATTTTATTCTAATCATTTCAGTACTAGCTGAATTTAGGAAATACTGGTTCTGCTTTTGCGCAAATCTGTCATTTCCATTTTGCATGTTAATCATTACAGGGAGGAAAGTATAATGCACTTGTCATGTAGCTTTGTGTAACTGCAGGCTTAGTCACACATGCTGTTCATGTTTATGTAATTTCCCAGATTCAAAACTCCCGGGCAGGTTGTGTAACGTATTCTTCATGCACACTATTCTAATATATGTCTCCACTGTGTGATCTGCAACACGAGTGCAAAAGCCCTATACCCCTATAAATTTTAATTTGTTTGTTCAATAAGCACATAGGCCCAACAATGCAAATGATCCCTGCAGATGATGTACAACTGTCATCCTCTTATTGCAAATTGGAGAGTTGTCACTATAACACCTCTGTTCATTCTAATGAAGATCTACATTGTAACACTTCTCTGGCAGTGCACAGACCTAATGATAGAAAGAAGAGGATTTAGAATACAAATCATTGTTGGGATGTCTAATAGGAAGTGATTTTATGTTACTTTGGCCTGGCAACAGTTCTAACCACACATTACCTGTGTAATTTGTTACCTGCGATTCTATTTTACTGTTAAAGCCATGAGTGGAGAGCATATTTTGCATGTACGTGTAGTATACCAACACTTGGCCATGTAAGGGCGGAAAGTGGTTTAAAGAGAAATTCTAGGAAAACAACCCAAAACACATTAAAATTAGCACCAATCACCCATGTAAAAAATCATTATTTTCTCCTCCCTACAGCAATACCCTGCTGTGTAACCATTTTGTTTGTATTTAGCATTTGATTTCATCATGACTACATTATTGACCTAGTTCAAGCAAGAGTTTCCCATTCCCATACTCTGTGCTGTTTCACCAAACTATTCTTTTGTCTGTTTGTCCCCATAAAATAAAAATAACAACATATTGGACAGTTCTATTGATGGCTGTTGATCGGAAAGTATTGGGCATAAAGAAGCGTCATGGTGGCTGAAGGAACATGGGTGCAACTTAAAAGTGATAGGTGTATTTGTGCATGGGGGAAGCAGTTTTTTTAGATGAATCGTTGCACTCTGTATTCTCATTGTGGAATCCCAAATATTCAACTTTTGTGTCAACATTTGAAAAATAATGGAAAAAAATATTCACAATTTTGGATTTACAGTATCATAGTTAGGGAAATAGAAGGAAGTATGTTTAAGATGGATAAAATTTCATCTACAAGTCTATTGACCGAATTACTTTGTTCCATCAAACTATGTGTGAAATTGGTACAGTTGTACCTGTTTATTTGCAACTCGCTTAATTGCAATTTTTGTTCTAACAACCATTTCTATAGTCCCAATTTTTCCTCTATATTAACAGTTGTGAAAAGTTTGTTTTATTGCAATTTCATTTACTCTATTGCAATTCCTGTTTGTGTGGTGCACCAAAATCTCGCTTTAATGAAACTTTCCATTTTTGAACCTTAGGCTTTCACCTTGCAGCCTGATTGGGCACATCAGTCAATGTGCCTGAAACCAGTGTGACCTGGTTTTCAATCATCTCTAATGTTTGTTAGTGTTATGTGGGTGAGGGAGGGATGAATGAAAGTCAAATTTCAAGATCGCTTAACAAAAAAAAAGCGCGCAGCTTGTTGCATGAGCAAGTAGATGTTTTGAACAGTGTGAAGGAATTGAAGATTCAAAAGCTAGTCACAACAGAGTGTGACATTTCTGAATCTCTGGTTTCTAGAATTTTGAAAAGAAAAGCGGATATCTTGAAGGACTGGTGGAGGGGGGAGCTGGAAATGAGAACTGGAATAGGAAATTGAAGCGTGAAAGTAAGATGGCCAATGTTGATGAAGTGATGTTTAGGTGATTTAATCACAAAGGAGCTCACAAAGTCCTGTTTTGCAGTTGCTTGTTGCAAGTTAAAGCTAATGAGCTTGTCAAAGAACCTTTGGTGGAAAGCTTTGAAGCATAAAATGGATTCTTGTGCCACTGGAAAATGAAACAACCCTGTTTACAAAAAGCTGTATGTTAGAAAAAGCAGAGAGTGACAAACCCACTGCTCATGCATAGACTGAGAACGTTGTGCTGGATTTGTTAGAGTATCCACCTGACTGGTTTTACAATTGTGTCAAAACCAGACTTTCTATCATGCCCTGCTTGATCAAATCTGTGCAATAAATGGAAAGAAGGTGAACAGTGACAAAATGAGAAAAGAATGCCTTGTTGTGCACTAAGCAAACAGGCTTGAACAAGGTGAAGCCTCTCGTGGTCAGGAAAAGCAATAACCCTTGTTGCATTAAAAATGTGAAAAACTTTCCAACTGCTTATGAAAGCAGCACTAATGACTCAAACAATTTTTTGGAAAGTGGCTGCAAGGGAAAACAATGACCCAGTCGAAGTTGAGGACCTTGGTCAGGGGTCTCCCACTGGTTTGAGTGAGACAAAATTTGATCTTTCATTTTGATGGGTGATAACCTTGACATTTGCAGAGAGATGACTGATGCAGAAATAATTTCTTCTCTGAAAGACTCTGTAACAAGCTGAAGAGAATATAAATGAAGATGTGCAAGAACTGAAAATTCCCACAGTTAGAGAGGTAGATTGTGCGTTGATTCATCGAGTCACGAGATAGTGAAACATTTGATGAATTTTATTCACTGAAAGGGAAAGTGCAGAGGTTGATGGCTTCTGATTATCACCAAACAAAATCTCAGAATGCTTTGCAAATAAAATAAAGTCACGGGATTTGCGCATTTTTCTTCAATTTTTAAGATGTTGTACTGTATTTACCCTTGTAAGCGGTTAGAAGAAATTTAGGAAAATAGGGGTTTCTCTGCATAGACCAGCCTTGATTTTTGTTATTTCCAGCTTTATAGAAATTGTTGTTTTATCACAATTGGCAAAGTGCTCACGTGCGATTGCAATTAAGCGTTTTTTGTACTCTAGAAAGTATATGAAGTAGATTTGATTTCTGTTTGTGTGAAATGGAGCTTCGATAGATCATTAAATAGGGTTATTGTAGATTTATTAATAGTATACAGCATATTCAGTGCATGTTTAATCTTCTCAGAAATTTGGTAGCATCAGAGCAGATGTGATCGAACAGATGCGGTTTAAGCAACGACTACGAGTGATCCAGACTCTTGAAGACACCACAAAGCGCAATGTAGTGAGTGCAATTATGCAAATATTCTGAATTGTTTCACATTTTACCAGTCTTATTTGCAATTACAAATATAGTACAAAATATATTGTTTACATTTGAATCTAAATATACGCTTTGTTTTTAATTTCTTTTTATGTCCAGGTTCGAGCCATTGTGACAGACACAGCATTCACTATAGATGAACTGGAAGAACTCTATGTCCTTTTTAAGGTAGGCAACTTTCATATGACTATGGTGTTTTTGTCTTAATTGGCATGTGAAGTGCTGCTTCAGTTCAGTGAGCTTCCATCATTGTTCATAATCTTCTGTGCATGGTTAATATGCAGATAAACTGCATCTAATACCCCATTATATAATAGGGAAGTGTTTCCAAAACAGTGTCAAAGCTACTAGCATAAATGAGGCAGTGTACCACCTACAGAGGCACAGAACACCATCTCCTGAAAGATTTCACTTTTCTCCCTTCAAAGGCAAACTACAAAAATGCCAAACTGCCACTTTATTCAGGCCATGAAGCTGAGCTCTTAATGTTGTTCGTACAGACATAATTTTTTTTAATATATTGCTTGTCTGATGTAAATGGTGTAAATTCAAAGCACCCAGCAGCATCCCCACATTGCAGAACCTGTTATCTAATCATAGCCAGAAAATCACCTGCAATGGCTTCTCTTCCCACTCCCGCATTGTTACCTCCTGGGGTGACCCAAGGAGCTATCCTTGGCCCCCCACTATTTCTCATCTATATACTGCCCCATGGTGACATCATCCAAAAACACAGCGTCCGTTTCCACATGTACGCTGATGACACCCAGCTCTACCTCACCACCGCTTCTTTCGACCCCCCACAGTCTCTAAATTGTCACTGCTTGTCTGACATCCAGTTCTGGATGAGCAGAAATTTTCTCCAATTAAATATTGGGGAAAACCGAAGCCATTGTTTTCGGGCCCCGCCAGAAACTCCATCACCCCTGTGCTCACTGACCTACATTGGCTCCCGGTTAAGCAACGCCTCGATTTCAAAATTCTCATTCTTGTTTTCAAATCTCCATGGCCTCGCCCCTCCCTATCTCTGTAATCTCCTTCAGCCCCACAACCCCCAGAGATATTTGCACTCCTCAAATTCTGCCCTCTTGAGCATCCCTGATTATAATCACTCAACCATTGGTGGCCGTGCCTTCAGCTGCTTAGGTCCTAAGCTCTGGAACTCCCCCCCCCCCCCCCCCCCCCCCCAAAACCTCTCCCCCTCTCTACCTCTCTTTCCTCCTTTAAGACACTCTTTAAAACCGACCTCTTTGACCAAGCTTATGTGGCTTGGTGTCAATTCTTTGTCTTATAACACTCCTGTGAAGCGCCTTGGGACGTTTTACTATGTTAAAGGTGCTATATAAATAAAAATTGTTGTTGTTGTTATGGCCCAGTTGTGCATACATAATCAAGCTGTTTCAGTCTTCTTCCTTGCGCCAATACTCATGTAGTTTTACAACTGCTCTGTTGGTTTAAGTCGGGCACCATTCACTTATAGAAAGTTATTATGGATGAATTAGTAGTGCAGTGATTTAAATCATTCTTTCCAACCTCTGGGATCTGAAGTTGAATGTAGCTCAGATAGAATTTAAAAGTTTATTTCTCTAGCAACTGGTAAGAGTCCTCAAATGAGCTTGATCTGTCTCTGTTTAGTTTCCAGTCCACAGCACAATTTTGCTCCTAAGGCAATATTGAGGCTGAAACGTTGGATTAGTGTACTGTTTTAGTTGGACTAGCATTTGGAGGAAGCAACTGAAACAAAATCCCACCAGATCGATCAACATATATCTGTTGTTCGAGAGGACGTCACAATAAATTGTGGTTGTTAAAAGAAATGAAAATATTGACCATGGTTATTTTCTGAGGTTAGAGTTAAAGCATATTATTGGGACTACTTACTTGTACTATTTAATTGTTGTATCTCCACTTAATTAGAATAGCATTGACCAAGAACTAAATGGAAAGTTGGAACTGCTTCAGTTATTTTTAACATGATGGTCTTTGATGTATCTACATAACTGATGGCCTGTTAAGATTCAAGAAGGTTTCTTTAGTCTTTTTGGTTTTGTGATTTCATTCAGACTTAATTAAATAATTTAGTTATATTCATGATAAGTTATAACTTCCAACACATCAGACAGAACCTGCAACTTCAGCAGGGGTGCAAAACGGGTGATATCAGGTCGGCCACCCGTTGTAAATGGAAGGAAAAATCGGGCTGGGTGTGTAACAAACGGCTAATCCAATCTCACCATTTTATGCCCCAGTCAAAGTTGAAAGTTCCGACTATTGAAGCGAGAAATATTCTTCTTTCTGAACAAATGGAAATTTACTGCAGTTGTACAACAGCATACTATATCTTGGCACTAATCGTTAGACAGCCCAGTGATTCAATGGACTAACCAGATTTAATTAGCTTATGCACAGCAATACTGAAATTAATAGTGCTGTTCCAGATTTCAGGAATAATTTGATTACTATAATATATATTACTCAAATAGATACTTTTTTTGAAACTTCGGCTCAGTCTTCCCCATTCTCTCCAAACACTTTTTTTTGTTATACTACCATTTCTGACTAACAAGGATTGATTTGCTGATGCATACTCTAGCGGGTGAGGCTCCACACCAGGAGCACACATTTAGAAAAGTGGCATATTTGTGTACATTTGAACTTTTTCTTCCTTTTTTTTAAAAAAGCTTTTTAAGTTTAAACATTAAGCTTCAATGTTTTCTTGAGCATCTGGTTTCCCACCATCCATTCTAGCCGCACATCATCAAATATTGTTCTCTGGCTGAAAACCAGCTCTACAGGCTGGTCTTTCATCCAGTTGAGGTTCAGAATATTGTAGTTTTACCTGGTTGAGTCTTTAAAGCAACCAGGTCAAATCTGTGAATTTTTTTTGAGGTACTTCAAGCACTAAAGCCTCTTGATTATCTTGTCTGTGCCACCCAAAAGTTAAATGTTTTGAATTTCACAATTACACTTAATCGAATATTCCCATGTCCTCCATTGTCTGTATGCTCAAATGAAACGAATAGTGTACTCCATATCCCTCCACACAATATATCACAACAATCAAACTACTTAGTAACTTACAAATGTACAAGTTTCTTTATTTTAAATGGGTTAATAGCCCATTAAAATAATAGAGGGAGAAGCTTCCGACAATTGAATTGCATGTTTCTATCTATTATCCCATAGCTTAATTTCAAAACCATTGTAATTACCCATTCTCTCAAAATAATTGATTGGAGCCACGGTGTATGAGAGAGAGAATGGACAATTACAAGTGAGTGTGTATCGGTGAAAACTGGTAAATACTTTTAATGGTTGTGCGATAATGATACATGCATAAGGATATTATGTTAGAGTTCAGAGAAGAGTGATGAGGATGATTCTGGAACTTTGTTCTCGAAGTTTCAGTAGAGACTCACCAAGCAAAGTTGTTTTGATTGGAGCAAAGATTGAAAGCGAACATGATCTAGGCTTTTAAAATGCTGAATGACCGTAGATGTAAGCTGCTTATTTAGCATGGAATGTGTGCACAGAACTGGAGGGCACAGTTTCAAAAATGAACAATCAGAAGAATTCTGTTACAGGAAACTTTCGATTTACCGGCACCTAAATAACCGGAAATCTCAGTTAACCGGCAAAATTCAGGAGTAGGTTTTACTTCATATTGTATTTGCCGTCTTCCATCTGTGCTGTGCAAGGGTGTGGCTGCAGCTGTTGCTAAGCTACAGAGACGCTTGAAACTTGTGGCCATTGTTCTACAGAACAGGGTTTGTTGCTTTATACGGAGCTGTCAGCTCTCCGTATCTTTTACTATAGTGTTCGGTTATCCGGAATTTTTGATGAACCGGCACCACGTTGGTCCCGTCCGTGCCGGATAAAAAAAAGTTTCCTGTACCCACATAAAGTAGTGAAGTGTTGAACAGATTCCCAGTGAAAACATTTAATGTAGATTTAGTTAACTCTCTTCCAGAAAAGGATGTTATCCATCTGCTTGACAATGGCACAGAAGATTAAAGAGATAATAATAGATTGGGATGACCAATTGCTGCAGTACAATGCTTACTGCTGCTAAGTGCTGCTGAGACAGGATATTGTCTGCGAATGGCTGCAAGCCAAGGTTGAATTTTGGAGATGAGGGGATGAATAGATGTTCTGGAGTTTTTAGCGACTGAGGCGTTTTTAATGAAAAATTCGCTATCAGAAAATTGAGTTCAGTAAGATTTTACATGTTCTGTGAATGGAGCAGGCTTGATCGGCAGAGTGAAGCAATAAAGGCCATGTTTCCATGTGTTCTTTGGGAGCTGCTGCCACCATCTCCACTAATGCAACAGTAAACTGAAAATTGCAGTTGGCCATCTTTCTCAAAACTAACCACAGACCTTTCCACAAATATAACCTGCATAGCCTCTAAAATTTGTGTCTCTCTCAACATATTCTTTAGGTTCATTTTGAAAAATTATGGTAATGCAGCATAAATACTGCTTAATTTTCTTTATATTCGCCACTTAAAAATTGTTAACATGTTGACCTTTCAAATTTTATCACATTTAGGCTGAACATCTCACCAGTTGTTACTGGGGTGGAAACAGTAACGCTACAGAACGCCATGACCCTAGCCTGCCTTATCTTGAACAGTACCGTATTGACTTTGAACAGTTCAAAGGATTGTTTGCACTTCTTTTTCCCTGGTCATGTGGTGCACATTCCGATATACTAGCTGGACGCTTATTCCGACTACTAGATGAGAATGGAGACTCTTTAATAAACTTCAAAGAATTTGTCACAGGATTAAGTAAGTAAAAATAATTTATTTTCCATTCACCATTGTGTAAGACTTATATTGCTTGTCTTTGGTATATTTTGGTATATTAATAGCAACATGGGAAAATTTTTTATAGTGCATGCAAGTTGGAGCATTTAACAGATCAAACCATGTGAAAAAGAAATGAGAACAAAAAAAAATCCAGTTGAAATTTTCACACTAACAATTTAATCAAAAAAATGAGAAAATAATTGAATATATGCTTATGATTGATCATTGTTTGATATACCAACATGCTGCAATATACAGTGTAGGACATCAGTTTGAGGGAAAGGTTAGTCCCAGTGAGCTTGATGCCGAAGAATGGCTATGTACTTTGTCATGGTGAGCAAATCTGATGCTGGATCAATTTGGGTTACTTGCACTGCTACTGGCATCGAGTTGGGAATAGCACACCACTCCACTCCACACCACACCACACCACACCACACCACACCACTCCACACCACTCCACTCCACTCCACTCCACTCCACTCCACACCACTCCACACCACACCACACCACACCACACCACACCACACCACACCACACCACACTCCACTCCACACACCACTCCAGTCCAGTTGAAATGCACTCAAAAAAATGTTAACATACACAAACCACTTAATTATGACAGTTCAGGTACTAGTATGTCTCATTTCTGCCAGACAGACTTATCCTATGTTCCAAAGGTTAATTATTACATCTGCTGTCACTCTCTTGTTTGATTCAAAGTGATTTCATCCATTGGTTTATGGATAGTGCAAGAAATAGTATTTTTTTTTAATAAGTCGCTCATTGTTTTTATTTAACCATAGTGTTTTATTAAGACCTGTGTCTTTTAAAATACTAAACCTTTTTTATTGTAATGGCTTATAACAACAAAGAGGCTTCAAAATGAAAAAAAAAATCCAAGCGCTAAAGCTAGACAGTGATTATTGTGCTTACCTTTAAAAAGAGTATTTAATCTTTTCAGACCTTTTAATCAAGTTCTGTGATTTGTTTTCATAGGTACAATGTGCCATGCAGATCTTGTAGAAAAATTGAAATTGCTGTATAAAGTGCATGTACTTCCTGGTAAGAAACCTGATTTGTTGTTTTAGAATCATATTAAATTGAGGTAGTTCCTCAAATACAGTTTTATAGTACAGAACATAAATTTTTTTTAGCAAATATTAGTATTAAGAAAATTTTCCCTCAGTGGGACAAGTAAATAAAATTGTTCTAAAATCTTCCCAATTCTTACTGCTGTGTACATAAAATGCTAATCACTATGCTCCATATGGACTACTGACTGATCTTGTAGCTGATGTCACCTGAGTTTGCAGACCCAGAATAAAAAGTCTCCACGGAGAAGAAGAAATTACCATAAAATTAAAGTGTGTCCTATAAGGCAGGAAACTACAATGGGGAAGAATATTTTAAATTGAAAGTATTCCTCTTACAGTAGCTTAAACTTTTCATTTGCATGCTTGGCTTATATACATTAATATTTTGGCCATTTTACAGTCTGTTATCTCTGTTCCATCTTCCACCATTACTGAATTTACTTCCGCTTTAAATAGGAATTTCATGCACGCTGCAAGTAATGGAACTGATGCTGCATTTGACATCATGCTCAGCTACTGCAATGTCTCTTATGCAGTATGCTACCTCATTAAACTACACTCCAATCTGCATAACTACTTTAGAGCTCTCCCTGATCATTCTTGTGTGCTTTTTTTTTAGGATAGACATTTTTCTCTTAGGATGGTGGTAATTTGCAGTCAAGCTATTATTCATTAGTATTAATCTGTCTTCTGCTAAAAAGTTTCCCTGTGCAGGCACCTATAAAAAAAATTGTTTTATTTAAAAAGAGTGATTTAAGATTATTACTTCCTACAGACATGAAACTTATATTGCCGAAATTGTGTGCAAGTCAATGTTAAAGGGATGGGGAGAACTAAAGGGGAGTATCACGGGAAAGGAGGGAAATTTTGAATGATTCTGGAGAGCATTAAAATACATGTCAATCCAATAGCCTTTACCAAGGCTGAAAGGGCAGGCAGTTGGAAAATGGCTGGCCATGATGAAGGGAAAGGAGTTCCTAGTTTCAGGCATGAATCTGCAGACAAGTAAAAGTGCAATACAGCACTCCGCCTTTTTTGATTGCTGAAGTCCAAGTGGTGCCTCATGAGAGGCATGTTAAGATGGTTGCCTCTGTGCGATTCAACAGCCCCATTCCATAGGTCAACACTGCAGCATGCCTCCAAGAAGGCGCAGCCAAGTTTCAGGCCACTACTGATCCTTACTGTCCCTGCATGTGCAAAAGCTATACTGCATGGTAGGCACAGGTGTCCTTGTAGCAGATGAGACAGCTTGGTATCAGTCCCTCTGTTGACCCAGGTTCCCGCAGTCATTCATAGATAGGTTTGTTAGGCCCTTCAGAATTGTTGGGAGGATCTTGCAGGTATAGCCAAATACAGTGCTGGCTCTTGGTCACCCTGGCATGGCTTATTTCATGCAGTACCATGTAACGCATAACATGGTGTGATTTGGGTGCTTCTAGAACTGTCCTACAAAAGTTAGTCAGGTTTTCGTATCTCCGTCATGCTATTGGGGATCTACTGGCACAGCTTCTTTTGGGAAGAGGACCTCCTACCACCTCTATCAAAATCTCTGTGGATGCAGGGTTGCAGTTACCAGCAGGAGGGCATTGACATACCTGGTATGCCTCCAAAGCTGCTGCTCTTTCTCTGAACATATCGGCCTGGAGGACCCTTGTTGGCAAACTCTCTGATGCCAATAAATGAAGCTTGGGAGAAATGCACTGACACCTGCATAAAGACTCTTGGAAGCCTTAGTACCAGTGGTAAATTAGAAAAAAACTAAACAAAAACAATTACCAGGAAAGTCTGCAGGCCCTTTAAAGGCCCTCTTGCTACAGGACAACCTGAGGCCTTCTTCCTGACAGGTTTCCATGGGCATGTTAGAGACTTGGCGACAGCTGAAAAATAGTTTGTAAATACGAAAGGAAACTCCTACCTGCAACAAATAGGAGGCCTGGGCACCAACTGGTCTGCCTCTCCACGCAAGAAAATCGGCTCCCATAACTGGTGTAAAGTGGATGGGACTAAATTCCACTCCATTTCCTAGTCAATACTGCCCAATTTTCTGACACAAATTGTGTTTTAAGATTTTTATTGCACATAACCTAAATATTTCAGGACAGGAGGTTTCAATCAGGTCAAACAATAAATCATAAGGGCTATCAGTATTCTACTTGTTGCAAATGGAAATTCTATGTTTAAAAGGTACTGTTTAAATCTTTTTGAGAACAGAATGCAAATGTTTATTCATTACTGTCCTTAGAACCATTTTTCAATGAACAAGAGGACCCTGATTCTGCATTTGAAGCTACACAATACTTTTTTGAAGATATAACACCTGAAACTATAAATGGTAGGTTTTATGTTTTTTTAATTTAAATACCTGCAGGGTTTATAAATCAAGATGAGACATTGCATATCATAGGTCACATTGACTCGGATACATACAAATAGTTATAAAGACAAGTAGGTACAGTAGACAGGACTGCAAAAAGAGGAAAGATGATTACAGGCTGAGCACGTGGGATCAAGCCATGTTATTTACTGGATGCAAGGAGCATCCTCCTGAAGTCTTGGCTTTGTGGTTTGGACAGCGTAATGGGAAAAGCTGGTGGGTAAGTCACAGATGAAGGTTGCACTTGGGAAGAAGTTCTAGACACTGAGAGATCTTCAGTTCCAGATGTAGTCCATGGAACATTCGCTCTGACTGGCAGGCCCAAGGATTTTGCCTAGTTTTTGATATTGAGGGGGTGGTTCTACTCGAGTTGAGGTATATATCTTGCTGCTAAAATAGAACCGTGCAATCCATTCTCGCCCATCTAGAGTAGACCAAGAACTGTGCAAGAGTCTAAGGGAATAATGGTCACTGCTGCTTTTGGAATTTTGTAAGTGTTTTGATAAAATATAATACATATACAAGGGAGCTTCAATTCATGGACAGCTGCAGAGAGACTGAAGTAGTTGGTGAAATGTAACCAAACCCTACAGTTGAATGACATTATTTTCTATAATACAGCATATACTAAATACTGCTTTTATCCCATTTCTGCTGAGCGCAGTCGTGAAGTTAACCAAGTAAACCAAAAGTAAAACCAAATCATATGTCAATCATCATCTGTGAAGAGAACAGACGAGCTAATGTTTTGGGTGGGGGATCCTTTTTCAACTAAACCCTAATACACTTCAGGTTTGTGCAAATTTACAGCAATTAGAATTTGTAGTCTTGGAGACTTGCCACCTTAAACACAGCTCCACTTTAACAGCAAAATAATACATTCTTACATGGTATAATTCTCCTGTCAGCATAATATCCAACTTATTGTAAGCAGTTCCACGGTAGTTAGGATCCTAGGCGATTTTCTAGGGGGCACTAATTTTTCCGACCGCCTACTAACACTGCAACAGTAATTCTGGTCATGTGTTGTGAATGGAATGTGTTGGTTTCCGACATAGTTTACAAGGTTAGTAACGGATTTAAAAACCTGTCGCTAAAGCACCAATTAAGCTGATTGATTGGCATAGCACTATACAGGAATGTTTTCTATTTATACCATATGAGATTTTTCAGTAAAAGTTTCCAAAACTTTTGATGAATTTATGAGTGGATATTGTTTACAATGCTGAAACCTAATTGAGGACATTGACAACAGGAAATTACATTTTGATGTTATGTACATAATAACATAAGAATTTGGAGCATTCGGCCCCTCGAGCCTGCTTCGCCATTCACTAAGATCATGGCTGATCTTCTACCTCAACTCCACTTTCCTGCACTATCCCCATATCCCTTGATTCCCTTAATATCCAAAAATCTATCGATCTTTGTCTTGAATATGTTCAATGACTGAGCATCCATAGCCCTCTGGGGTAGAGACTTCCAAAGATTCACAACCCTTTTCATCTCAGTTCTAAATGGCCAATTCCTTATTCTGAGACTCTGACTCCTAGTTCTAGACACCCCAGCCAGGGGAAACATCCTCCCAGCATCTACCCTGTCAATTGGTAACAAGTATAGTAACTTGTCAATATTTATTTCTTTTCAGTTGTTACAGAAGTTGAGTCGAGGGCAAAAAGTGAAACAGAAGATGGCTTTGTCACTGTAAACCTGAAGAATGAGAAAGGTAGAGACAGATTATATAACTTAATCGATTTTAAACGTGAAATATTGATATACTTTTAAATATAATTTGCACAA
Source organism: Somniosus microcephalus (assembly GCF_052327205.1). Taxonomy (NCBI): domain Eukaryota; kingdom Metazoa; phylum Chordata; class Chondrichthyes; order Squaliformes; family Somniosidae; genus Somniosus; species Somniosus microcephalus. The sequence continues at coordinate 43,720,153 of NC_140988.1, forward strand.
GGATATTGACTGTGACCTAATTGATAAATGCTTGTCTCAAACATTTACAATGGTTTTATTTTATATAATTCTTATAAATTAATTTTATAGCCATACATTGTTAACTTGCTTTTTGCTCTGTTACAGTTGAGAAGCGACCAAACCCACGTGATTATCGACATTACATCAGGATGTGGGCCCAAGAAAGGGAGCCTAAGTTGGAGAGTATCAAAGACCTGCCTAAACTCAATCAAGTAAGTATCAGTCCTTTTTATACCAAAACCAGTAACTAACATGTCAGTATTTTCCAAATTACTGATCGTAAATGCATGTTTATTCTTAATCCTTCACAGGAGCAATTCATTGAGCTATGTAGAACTCTGTACAACATGTTCAGTGAAGATGCAAATGAGCAAGAATTGTACCACTCTACTGCAGCTGTAACCAGTTTACTTCTGGAGATTGGTGAAGTAGGAAAACAGTTCATCAGTCAGGTACTCCAGGAACCAGGCAGCAGTCATGACAGTAAAAGCAGAGTGCACCTGAAAAAGGAAAACCAAACAATACATTACGGACAGGGGGATTCTTTCTGTCCCATCCTCAATGGGATGGATGATGAAAAGATGGCTTCCAGTGAGCTGCAGGATATTAAATTGGATGATAGTTCACTTAAAGACAATGGGGTGTCTTCGGCCATGTTGATTTCAGATGATGAAACTAAAGATGATACCTCCATGTCCTCATATTCTGTGCTGAGTGCTGGCTCTAATGACGATGATAAGTTGCAGTGTGAGGACATCACAGAGGACACAGTGCTTGTGCGTAATAACGATGAGACCCCTCTTCCCAGGAGTAGTAGCATAGACAAAGACTGGGCTATCACCTTTGAGCAGTTTTTGGCTTCTCTTCTAACCGAGACCGCTTTGGTGAGATACTTTGAGAAAGCTGGGGTAGTGATGGCCAGGATTACAAATGCTAAGAATATCAGAATGATGGGAAAACCAATCACCTCAACAAGTGACTATGAGATCTCTACAGTCTCAGGATGAGGTGGTTGCTGCTGTTTAGTCAACAGATTACATGAAATAATGTCCTATAAAACTGATTCATATAGACCAATGTAATGTTTAGTAAACTGAGTGTACAGTAGTTTCAGAAGAATTGTCCTATGTACTGTATCTCCTTGTATTGTAAATTATAAGTAATATTTAGGTGAATTATCTCCCTCCTAACCCCATGTTTCATTGCATATTATTGAGCATTACACTTCAATTTAAAACATACTCTGTAGAAAACTGGAGCACCTGCACTTTGATTCCATGCTGCTTTGTAAACCGGTTCAATTATGTTTGTTTATTAATCATTTGTATCATTTGACTTTATATGTTGACCAATGTCTCTTTATGTTACTGAAACTATTCCTGGAAATTTCATTTTTATACTAGATACAGTACTAATACAACTTCTATCTTTTGTTTCTGAACTGAAGTTGTTGTTTTAAATTGACTTTCATTTTTTTTAAAGGATTCTTAGGGATGTTGGCTTGACCTTCAAAATGAAAGGAAAAATCTATAGAATAAAGTTAAACCCCCAGGTAAAAGTACTCTGTTAGGCTGTTTAATTTGTTGGTACATCGATTGTAGGCATCAGGTGAAAACGATTACATTTTTGTTTAATCATAGAAATCATTTGAGTGTAAGAATTGTAGATGAAGAGAGGAAACCATAGGTATATCCTGCGTCAAAGAGAGGGGTAACCACATGTTATATCCTGGTCAGAGAAAGAGGGGGAATCAATAGATATACACTGGGACAGAGAGAGAGAGAGAGAGAGAGAACCGCACCCACTGGGGGGAGAGAGAGAACCACACCTGCTGGGGGAGAGAGAGAGAGAGAGAACCACACCCGCTGAGGGAGAGAGAGAGAGAGAGAACCACACCCGCTGGGGGGGAGAGAGAGAGAGAACCACACCTGCTCTGGGGGAGAGAGAGAGAGAGAACCACACCCGCTGGGGGAGAGAGAGAGAGAACCACACCCGCTGGGGGAGAGAGAGCGAGAGAACCACACCCGCTGGGAGAGAGAGACAGAGAACCACACCCGCTGGGGGGGGGGGGAGAGAGAGAGAGAGAGAGAACCACACCCGCTGGGAGAGAGAGAGAGAACCACACCCGCTGGGGGAGAGAGAGAGAACCACACCCGCTGGGGGAGAGAGAGAGAGAACCACACCCGCTGGGGGAGAGAGAGAGAGAGAGAGAGAGAGAGAACCACTCCCGCTGGGGGGGAGAGAGAGAGAACCACACCTGCTGGGGGAGAGAACCACACCCGCTGGGAGAGAGAGAGAGAGAGAGAGAGAGAGAGAACCACACCGGCTGGGGGGGAGAGAGAGAGAACCACACCTGCTGGGGGACAGAACCACACCCGCTGGGGAGAGAGAGAGAGAGAACCACACCCGCTGGGAGAGATAGAACCACACCCGCTGGGGGAGAGAGAACCACACCCGCTGGGGGAGAGAGAACCACACCCGCTGGGGGAGAGAGAACCACACCCGCTGGGGGAGAGAGAGAGAGAGAGAACCACACCTGCTGGGAGAGAGAGAGAGAGAACCACACCCGCTGGGAGAGAGAGAGAACCACACCCGCTGGGGGAGAGAGCGAGAGAGAGAGAGAGAACCACACCGGCTGGGGGAGAGAGAGAGAGAACCACACCTGCTGGGGGAGAGAACCACACCCGCTGGGGGAGAGAGAGAGAGAGAACCACACCCGCTGGGAGAGATAGAACCACACCCGCTGGGGGAGAGAGAACCACACCCGCTGGGGGAGAGAGAACCACACCCGCTGGGGGAGAGAGAGAGAGAGAACCACACCTGCTGGGAGAGAGAGAGAGAACCACACCCGCTGGGAGAGAGAGAGAACCACACCCGCTGGGAGAGAGAAAACCACACCCGCTGGGAGAGAGAGAACCACACCCGCTGGGGGAGAGAGAACCACACCGGCTGGGGGGGAGAGAGAGAGAGAGAGAGAGAGAGAGAGCCACACCGGCTGGGGGAGAGAGAGAGAGAGAGAGAGAGAACCACACCGGCTGGGGGAGAGAGAGAGAGAGAACCACACCGGCTGGGGGAGAGAGAGAGAGAGAACCACACCCGCTGGGGGAGAGAGAGAACCACACCCGCTTGGGGGGGAGAGAGAGAGAGAGAGAGAACCACACTCGCTGAGAGAGAGAGAGAACCACACCCGCTGGGGGGGAGAGAGAGAACCACACCCGCTGGGGGGGAGAGAGAGAACCACACCCGCTGGGGGGGAGAGAGAGAGAGAACCACACCCGCTGGGGGAGAGAGAGAGAGAGAGAACCACACCCGCTGGGGGGGGGAGAGAGAGAGAGCGAGAGAGAGAACCACACCCGCTGGGGGAGAGAGAGAGAGAGAGAGAGAGAACCACACCCGCTGGGGGGGGGGGGGAGGGGGAGAGAGAGAGAGAGAGAACCACACCCGCTGGGGGAGAGAGAGAGAGAGAACCACACCCGCTGGGAGAGAGAGAGAGAACCACAGCCGCTGAGAGAGAGAGAGAACCACACCCACTGGGAGAGAGAGAGAGAACCACACCCGCTGGGGGACAGAGAGAGAGAGAGAGAGAACCACACCAGCTGGGGGAGAGAGAGAGAGAGAACCACACCCGCTGGGGGGAGAGAGAGAGAGAGAGAGAGAGAACCACACCCGCTGGGGGAGAGAGAGAGAGAGAACCACACCCGCTGGGGGGGAGAGAGAGAGAACCACACCCGCTGGGGGGGGAGAGAGAGAGAGAACCACACCCGCTGGGGGAGAGAGAGAGAACCACACGCACTCGAGCAGAGAGAGAGGCCCATGACAAATTTAGCAGTGGGAAGGCCCGCATCTGATTGGTGTGTATGCCTGAGCCACTGCTAAGATTGGTGGGTTTTTTTTTTAGGCAGCTATGACGGCTGCCTGAATTGACTGCAGACTTCATTTCAACATTGAACTGAGGCACCTTGGGTAAGTTTTTTATCAAGAGTAAATGTTCCTCCTGCCTTCACAATAAAACTGCAGGCGCTGCCACCCCTCCCAGGCATCTCCCTGCTATGGACACACCTTTGCGCCTCGACCAGCATCCGAGCCGGATGAAATTCTTGGGGCCGATTGATGACAATTATAATGATGCCCAAGGACCATCCTAAATTTGTTTTGGATGCACAATGCATGGATCACGCCTGGGGTCGGGCGTTAATTAATTTAGGACCCATCATGTGAAACGAGCCACCTGTAGGCCAGGCCAAGTAAGGGGTGGTAGGTTCCCTGAAGCCCATAAATTACCAGATTTCTTGTATTCAGTTTTACAACTGGCCATAGTGGGATTTGAGCTCATAGCCTCTGGGTTGCTAGACCAGGAACCATAACAACTACAGTACAGTATCCATGTTGCATTTGTTACTTTATAATTCTTGCCACAGACATTTTCCCATGTTTGGAGAAGATCTGTACAGTCCATTGTTAAAGTATTTCTGGGTGTGCAATGGCTGGGAGCTCAGCTTGTTCATGTCTGGAATGAAATGGTAGAATTAATGACAATTGGCATGGATGGAGCTAATTGAGGGGATGCAAACCAGGTTTCCCTCGGGAACAAGATGCCAATAGAAATGCTTATCTGGAAGACAAATTCACAGTATGGATTGGTCAAATGGGCTATCCTCATTCCTAAACCTTAAATTCTTAATGGCAATCATCCACTCTGTTGAGAAAAACATATTTACAATGCACGGAGTCCTGATATTTTAGTGCAATTCAGCGAGCACTGTGGCCCATCTGATGACACAAGACTGCTAATACTCTTCCGAAGCAGTTAACAGGTAAGTTTAAAAATTGTTTATTATATAAACAAAATGATGCAAATTAATTGGTTCTAAGAGCTAGATAATGAAAAAATGTTTATACTTCATGAATGGAATCTAATGCAGCATCAAGTGTCAGTTGTGGCTCAGTGGGTAGCGCTCTCACCTCTAAGTCAGAAGCTTGTGGGTTTAAGTCCCCTCCAGAGACTTGAGCACAAAAATCTAGTGCAGTACTGAGGGAGTGCTGCAAGGTCTGAGGTGCCATATTTTGGATGAGATGTTAAACCGAGGCCCCGTATGCCCCCTCAGGTGGATGTAAAAGATCCAATGACATTATTTTGAAGAACAGAGGAGTTATCCCCGGTGTCCTGGCCAATATTTTATCCCTCAATCAAAATAACAAAGAACAGATAAACTGGTCATTATCACATTGTTGTTTGTGGGAGCTTGCTGTGCGCAAATTGGCTGCCGTGTTTCCTACATAACAACAATGACTACACTTCAAAAAATAAAAGGACTTCATTGGCTGTAAAGTGCTTTGGGACGTCCAATGGTCGTGAAAAGTGCTATATAAATGCAAGTCTTTCATTTATATCAAAGAGATGTTTGTGAAGCTATTCTCCAATACCAGCTGCTACTGCAGAAATTGCTCCATTTTATGTTGTAGTGTGGTATCTACAGCAGCGGCACTGACTTTAAAATTACTGGGCTGGAAATTGCAGTCGGAGGCTTCCCACGGGCGAATACCTCTGAACCGCAAGTAAACTCCGCACCTACCTTCGAAGACACTCGCTCCTGGGTCTGCAGGCGTACGCCTGCATAAAGGCCCATGTATCCTGGTTCGCAAGCGTCCCTGGAATCACGTGGGCCAGCCCAATCAATCACAAAGGGGGATCCCCATTATGCTTACGGGGATTCCATTTACGTACGGAATCCCCATAAGCATAATAGGAATCCTCTTTAAAAAAAACTTTCACAACACTGAAATAAAAATAAATCATCACATGGTCAAAATGAATGAAAATACAAAAATTTATTTTTTTGAAAAATAAATGTAAAAATTTTTCAAGGGGCCAAAAATAACCCAAACTAATTTTAAAGGTTTTTGTATGGTTAAATAATTTTTTTTAATATATTTTAATATTTATTTAAACCCTTGCGTTGGTAAAAGACCTTACGCCTGCTTTTACCAGGCGTAGGGGTTTCGTGGGCATTCGCTGGGCAGTAGTTGGACAAATAGCCCAACTCTGCACCAGCGAATGTCCATTTCCTACGGATTCGTACGATCTGTAAAGCTGAAACTTAACATCGCAAGTGCCGGGTTTTCGTGCATGCGCTTTGCTTCTTCTAGCTGTTGATATTGTGCAGAGGAGAACAGAGCATACAGCAATAGGTGTGGGGAATAGACATACAGCTTCCAATTCTATCCACATATTGTATGGTCTGCTTTGAAATAACATGATTACTGGACCATTTTTCTATTCAGTATTGAATTTCACCCCTTTCCTCCACCCAAGGAAATCCATTAAGTAGCATCAATTAAGTACTAATGTACCCAGCAATCAATAGTATTACTTTATGTTATGTTGCCTGATGCTCACCTCTATATTTGAGCTAATGTGCTAACAGTGATTACATGTAAATATATTATACTGAAAGGTTGGTGCTTATGCAGCACTATCATCCGAAGTGCATGAAAGATGGTTTTGCATTGGATTGTGAGATTTTAAATTACTTGGTCAGGAAATGTCTTCATGAACTGCAAGTCAACATGGTAGCAGGACCTACATTTAAATTTCCCTGTTGCGTCCCCTGGTCAGTGCCAGCATCGAACCCCAAGTCACCCATTTTCTCTGCAAAAAGTGCACAACAATTAAAAGAAAAAGTATCTGTCAGATTTGCTTTGAAGCTACCGTGCAGTGCATTGTGTCTTCTAATAATGCTTTACAGACTTCCATCAACTGAAAAAAAAAAAAAAAATTACTGGCTTGTGGAATGGAATGAACAGAGCACTGTACTGTTAGTGCTTCAATAATTAAACAAGTTGCTGTAATATTTGTGTATGAAAGGAGATGCCATAGCTTAATAGATTGATTTTAGAGTTCTTTATCCACATTATATTTTGATATTGCCATTAATGGGGAGAATTTTACCTTGCCCTGCTGATGGAAATCGAGCAGTGGACAATTAAAAAGGAGCTGGAAACTTACCGACTGGCCTCCCGTTCTGCTCAATTTTAATTTGCAGCTGCCAAGGACACCTGCCATCTTAACCCAGGCCCGGTGAGAAACCCTCGTGGCTTCCCCGCCAGGCCAAACGTGTCGGGAACAGAAGCCGGGACCAGAGGATGCCTAGAAAGGGAGATTTTTTTAAATGTTTTTGTTTTGTTTCCTTGTAGGTCAGGAGATGCAAGAGTACTCCACCAGGCCCTACAAAGAAATCTTGGTCTTCCCCTGCCCCAGGTTTCCACGCCACCACCCCCCCCCCCCATCTTTCCAACCAGTGCCAGGGACTGTTCGATAGGACCCCTGACGGCGGCCTACTGCCGCCCGAAATCCAACTTCTGCCTCCCAGCCACATAGCTCTTTTCGCAGAGTTCAGGTGTGAGCCTGAAATCTCTCGGGCTTCCCGTCTGCCTCAGCCCCCTGCCAAACCGAGCCCACCTTTCTTTAAATTCACCCCCCTATTACTACCATAAGTCAGTCAGTCAGTAAACACAGACACTTACAGGCTTTTTTATAAGCCCCACTTCTTTTAATCATGGCTTTCCAGATCTATACCCAGTTAAGGGATTAGGCAAATGACCAGAGAGCTCCACATGCTCATCAAATGCCCTTATGTAGCCAGCCAAAATGGATTAGAGAAATGTTGACTACGGTTGAACTCTTGCCTACTTTCACCCTTTCTCATCAATAAGGAACCTTACTACATCTACTCACCATGCCTGATAACTGAGGAATATACAAGTTCAAATGTCAATTACAGGTAGGCTTCCTATTAACCATGTCAGCCTGATTTGGGATTCTTTAACACTTTCCAGTAGGACAAGGATTGATTTCAGGAAAATCAAAAAGATAAAAATTTTACAGTTCCTGACTTTAAAACACAACGGCCTAGAAATTCAGTTGCTTGCGCCAGCCGGTAGCGCCTTCGGAGGAGTAGATGTTGGGCGCTAGGCGGCTAGCGGCCGGGCGCAGCGCGATCTGCGCCTCTCCCCAACTTCACTCACGATTTAGCAGCGACGCAAAGTCGAGCGCGCGGATCCTGACGTCATTTCCTCGTGCAACGCCCTTTGTGTGCCCCAAACCGGAAATTCAATCGCGACGCCCTATTGTGCGCCTGGCGCCCCTAGCGACTGGTAGAGGGGAACGGTTCTCAGTCGATGCGGGGGCGCAAATTAAAGAGCACTCCTCCTGCACTAGAAAAGGCTGCCATTTCGCAGCACTCCTTCTTGAGAGACTGATCTTTGCAGAGAGACCAAGGTAGAGAGCTTTCTGCTTTGGCTCAACACTCGCACAGGTACTTGTGGCTTCAGGCCACAGCTTTCCACTTGTCTTTGCCTTCATTGACATATCATTGTTTGCTAACATATAATGGGGGCTGCAATGGGTGCAAACGCTGGCCTTCTCCATTGCATCCAAAGGGCTCACAGACGCCGTGAGAGAGTGGCAGCCCTGGCTAGACGGAGAGGGGGCAACAGGCGTCGGGAACGGAGGCCTTCCCCACCCAGGGTATACCGCCAGCAGTTCTCCTATCTGAACATGTCTGACGAGCAGTGTGTTCGGAGGCTGCGATTCCGAAGGGAGGTGGTCACAGAGATCTGCCACCTGCTTGGCGGTGATCTGCAGCCACATCTGAGGAGCAGGACGTCTCTGTTGGTGGCAGTGAAGGTGACGGTGGCTCTCAACTTCTATGCCACCGGCTCCTTCCATTCCGCTACTGGGGACATTTCCAACATCTCCCAGTTCGCCGTGCATTGCTGCATCTGCCAGGTGACCAATGCCCTTTTCAAAAGGAGACGTCAGTTCATCTCCTTCTCCATGGCCCTTGCCAAGCAGCAACAGCGTGCAATGGGCTTTGCAGCATTCGCGGGCTTCCCCATGGTGCAGGGCGCCATTGACTGCACGCATGTGGCTTTGCGGGCACCTCTGGAGAATTCCGAGGATTACCGCAACCGGAAGGGCTACCATTCGCTCAACGTCCAGCTGGTGTGTGACCACAGGCAGCTCATCCTTGCTGTCAATGCCCGCTTTCCAGGCAGCAGCCACGATGCCTTCATCCTGCGCCAGACTTCTGTGGCAGACATGTTCCAGGCCCAGCCTCACCCACGAGGACGGCTTCTCTGGGACAAAGGCTATCCTTTGTGTACCTGGCTGATGACCCCGCTCCATGCGCCCAGCACCCCTGCTGAAGAGGGATACAACGACAGCCATCAAGCGACCAGGAACATCATTGAGCAAACAATCGGCGTCCTGAAACAACGGTTCCGCTGTCTGGATCGTTCCGGTGGAGCCCTACAATATTCGCCGGAGCGAGTCTCCCATTTCGTCGTCGTGTGCTGCATGCTGCACAACCTGGCTATCCGCAGGACTCGGCCACTGCCACCAGAGATTGGAGGACCACCTGAGGAGGAGGAGGAGGACCAGCACAGGAGGGAGGCAGAAAGTGCAAGGGCCGCCCGTCGCCGGCTTATTGAACGTCGGTTCTAGGCCCCCTCTCAGGGAATGGCTTGTGCCAATGTCAGCAGATGAATGTAGCCGCTCCACAAGCCCTCAGCCGAGCAGGGCAACCAGGACTTGCAAAAAAAACCATGCACAGTGCGATTTAAGAACATTAATTTATTGCAAACCTCTGCCCTTCCCACATTACAACCTCATGTTGAGAAACCCCCTCCAAAAACACAAAACTAACAGTCTTGGCCTTACAAAAACAAAGAAAGACACCAGTCTCGGCCTTACAAAAACACAACTACACCAGTCTCGGCCTTTCAACAAACGCAAAGCATTTGTGCAGACCTTCTAGTTTTTGCCCTGCGAGGGCGATGCCTTTCGCATCCTTGCCTGTCCCCTGCCCGCCCTGCAGCAGCTCCTCAATGGGAACCCAGTGGCTGCAGCAAGGCTGGGGGAAGGCTGCTGAGGGTCAGATGGCGAGACGGCAGATGCCCTTGGGGGTCGGCCTGCACCAGCTCTGGCCCTGGAGGGGCTGGCTGCTGACTGCTCCAACTCTGCTTGGGCGGCAGCAGTCTGTCCAGCGGCTCGTGGCAGCTGCAATGGCGGAGTGGCAGTGTCGGCTGCAGGAATGGTGCCAACCTGACAGATCGCAGGTGCTCCCTGGTCGCCTGATACATTGGCACTTGCACGGGTCAGCACTGCAGCATGCGCAGCAAACAGCTGAAGAACAGACTGCTGGGCTGCTGCTGCGCGGCGAGTGCCCTGGCGATGCCTGGCTGATCCAGCGAGGGTGGCAGCAGTTAGTGCCCGTGTGGCCCTGGTCTGTGTCCGCATGACAACAGCCAGTGAATGGACGGCACGACTGAGCACTTGGCTTGAAGCCACCTGTGCTGCCGTGAAGTCCTGTAGACTCCTGGCCTGTGCTGCTCCAAATTGCTGCACACTCCTTGACAGAGACTCAATGGAGTCAGGCATCCTTGCCACTGCAGCCATGAGCTCATTGTGCCTGCGCTCAGCCTGGACGGCTATTTCCTCCAGGAGCCGCACCTCCTCTGCGCTCACCGCCGCAGGACTGGAGGCCGCACTCACCCTCTGGGGAGAAGTCCGCCAAGCTTCCCCACCCCTCTCGCGTTGCTGCAGCCCGCTGGGCCCCGGAGCTTCACTCTCCTCCGACCCTTCCCCCCGGCTCCCCTCCAGGGAAGACGTGTCCCCTTCATCGCCATGGGCTGGCACGGCTGAGGGTGGCACTGTTGGGCCGGCTTCCTCTTCCTCCTCCTCGAATTCGGAATCGCTGACAGTGGCAGCTTGAGGGCCCGCCTCCTCACCTGGCGATTCACCATCTGAAAGCAGGAAGGCACAAGAGTAGCTTTAGAGTGAGGACAGGGCGGCAGCGAGGGAGGCATGAGTGCTGCCACGCACTGAATTGGTCGGACAGTGGCAAAGGATGCTGATCTGAGGCGCAAGTGGAAAGAGAGAGGTCAAAAAGGTGATGCCCTTACCATTGGTGCCCAGAACAGGGTTGGCATCTCCACTGGCGACGGGGCCAATCAGCCGGCCTGCCATAATGCGCTCCACACGCTGGTCGAGGTCGGAGAGCTCTTTGACGTCAGGACGGCCTCCCCCGGTCTCACTTAGTTTCCGCCGGTTGTGCGCCACCTTGGCCTGCAAGAGAAAGGATGGCCTCTAAGTACAGTGTGAAGCCCTGATCTTGTCTGCACTGCCTCCCATGGTCGAATAGCTTGTACAGTGTGAAGCCCTGACCTTGTCTGCAATGCCTCCCATGGTCGAATAGCTTGTACAGTGTGTAAAGTGCTGAATGTGCAAGTGATTTTCATGACAGTCCCATAGCTGCTGGATGAGGGCTGGCCATTAGGGCTTTCAGGTTCCTTTGCCCATAAACTGAGGTGCACATGCAGAGATGAGGAGGACACTGGAAAGGGTACTCACCCTGACAACCCGAGTGAGGTCGTTGAACTTTTTCTGGCATTGCACAGGAGTCCTGGCATTGCACAGGAGTCCTGGCAACCACGCTGTTGGAAGTCACCCTGTTTGAGACCTCCCTCCAGGCTTTCCGGTAGGCGCTGGGCAGCGGCCTCCTGCCACCTTCTGGGAACAGAACATGGCGCCTGCGCTCCACTCCGCCAACCAGCACCCTCAGGTCACCGTCGCTGAAGCGCTGCGCTCTCTCCCTGGCCTTCTCCATAGCCCTGGGCATTGTGCAGATGAAGCAGAAGTGGTCAGTCCACCCTCCCCCTTTAAGAGCTGACCGGCGCCAGAGTGTCTGCCGTCAATCAACAACTCGCCGCACCTGCGCTGCGCCCGGCCTCGGGGGTATCGCTCAGCACCGCCGGCTTAGCACCTAAAGATAGTCGTGCATTGCCTGTTTTAGCGCAGCAGCAACCTCTTGGGGCGATGCGACTGAATATCGGCGAAGGTGGCGCGACTTTGCGCCGGGCGCAAACTTTAGCGGCCGCCCGACTTTAGCGCCCCAAACGTGGCTATACTGAATTTCTAGGCCAACTTCTTTTATGCTGATCAAAATATCAAAGAAATCATTTTACTTAGAATTCATAAAACTGTGTTTCCTCATATTTGCTTTCAAAATGTTTCTGCCTTTGAGATAAATGACCAGTTGAGGGATAAATGTTGGCCAGGACACTGGAAGAACTCCACTGCTGCGTTATTTGAATAATACCGTGGGTTCTTTTATGTCCACCTGAGAGCAGACAGGGTCTCGGTTTAACATTTCATCTAAAAGGCGGCACCTTGACACTGCTGCACTCCCTCAATACTGCACTGGAGTGTCAGCTTAGATTATGTTCTAAAGTCTTGGGGTGGGGCTTGTATTCAGTGTAGGGTTCTCAAAATTCCCACATTCCCCAAAAGTTATGGATAAAGGGGCCCTGTATGGACGTTATTAAAAAGGGTACCCAAAATGGCTTCTGAGACCTTGTGACCAAAACCGACAGGATTTTAAAAGCAAGGCCCTGCAAAAAGGTAGGCCCTGAAACAAAACCTAACATGCATGAATCTGTGAAAGACTTTGTAAAGCCAAACAACTAGGTAAACACAGAATATGCATTCTTCACCTTGGAACAGATCAAGTCAGGATGGGCCTAATCTTAAGGCCATCAACTTCTCGCATAAATAATCGGTAACAGCTCAGGTAGCTGCCAAGCCAGGAAAGACGATTAAGTTTCATAAATAACAAACAGGCAGGATATCGAAGCCATTATACAAGGAGACAACTGCCCCAGAAGTCGTTAAAGTAAATGACTGTAATCATTTTTGATGAGCCCGCCAAAAGTAAGACAAAAAACTGACCTGATTTGGCGTGCAGATAAGGGGTGAAGAACCGGGTATAATTGTAGGCCCACGGGTAGTGATCGGTCTCTCGCTTCGTGCCTCGTTGCGGGCCCTCTTCTCTCTCCCCGCACCGCTCGACACCAAGGACGCCCATTACTACACCGGGGCCCAAACGCGGGAAGAGAACGAGACCCGAATTGAAGACGCACGGGGCCACGAACGAACAGACGAGACAAGAAAACCGGTAAAGGCAGAGAAGGGCAGCGGAAAGACGTGTTGGGGGACAAACGGCCTAGTTATAAGCTGGTGTTTGATGAATAAGTTGGCGTTTGAAGCATGGACAGTGAAATCAAGGCAAACGGCCTAGGTATAAGCTGGCATTTGATGCTTGGACAGTAAAGCCCAATTAAGAATAAACTGGCGTTCGAAACTTGGGTAGGAAAATCACATTAACGGTAAAAAACCGCCAACCGAACCCCAACCACAGTAATACCGTCGGCGATCGCCTGAAGAAGAAGACCCATCGCGACAAAGTACTCAACGAAGACGTTAACGGAGGAAAAGGAGGGTGCTTCGCACAAACAACTCCATCACCGCGCCCTGTGACCACGTGGCAACGACGGACCCCAAAGGACAACAAGAGTGAACCTCAAAATCCACAACCAGTTAAAGCAACAGGTTTCGAGTTGGTGAGCATGAATTCCTGGCCCCTCGTAGTTTAATCTAGTTAGGTATTGGGGGTGGGATAAGGATAAGGGGATTTTCAATGTATTTGTTTCCCTCGATGTGCCGTGTGTTCCCCATTCCCATATAAGTGTAATTGTTCATGCCTGTAATTGTTTCAGTAATTCTCAGTAAGATTGTGTTATTGTGCCTTTAATAAAAATTGCGGTTTTCTTGCACCAAACCACTTGTCTACTCGATTTTCTGTATTGCCGCCTGTACCTAAGTCCAGTGTCTAGAACCCAGGGGTGTGGGAGCGATTCGAACCGCTCAGAGACAGTCAGGGGCAGAGCTGACTGGGCACACGACACCCCCTACATCAGTCTTGACTGTTTTTCCCCCTTTATCACCTTCAGTCGGTGAGTTACAATAGTTTTAGGCTAGGTTCCTAGATGGAGACAAGGTGCTACATTCCAGAGTGGGGAAATGGTGACAGCTCCACTCCGGTCCTGCAGGAGCACATGTTCTATAAGTTGGCCATGAAGCAAAATTGGCAAAGATATCCACAAGATAGATTATTTTGCTCTTATTGAAGGAGAATCTTAATTGGCTAGCAGTATCAGTGCCGATTTAATGAACTGGTGCCAGTCTTCAGCCCATTCAATTCACTCCACGTGATGTCAAGAAACGGCTGAAGACACTGGATACTGCAAAGGCTATGGGCCCTGACAACATTCCGGCAATAGTACTGAAGACTTGTGCTCCAGAACTAGCTGCGCCCCAGCCAAGCTGTTCCAGTACAGCTACAACACTGGCATCTACCCGGCAATGTGGAAAATTGCCCAAGTATGTCCTGTCTACAAAAAGCAGGACAAATCCGACCCGGCCAATTACCATCCCATCAGTCTACTCTCAATCATCAGCAAAGTGATGGAAGGTGTCATCGACAGTGCTATCAAACGGCACTTACTCAGCAATAACCTGCTAACTGACGCCCAGTTTGGGTTCCGCCAGGGCCACTCGGCTCCTGACCTCATTACAGCCTTGGTCCAAACATGGACAAAAGAGCTGAACTCAAGAGGTGAGGTGAGAGTGACTGCCCTTAACATCAAGGCAGCATTTGATCGAGTGTGGCATCAAGGAGCCCTAGCAAAACTGAAGTCAATGGGAATCAAGGGGAAAACTCTCCATTGGTTGGAATCATACCTAGCACAAAGGAAGTTGGCTGTGGTTGTTGGAGGTCATTCATCTCAATCACATGACATCACTGCAGGAGTTCCTCACGGCAGTGTCCTAGGCCCAACCATCTTCAGCTGTTTCATCAATGACCTTCCCTCCATCATAAGGTCAGAGTGGTGATGTTCGCTGATGATTGCACACTGTTCAGCACCATTCGAGACTCGTCAGATACTGACGCAGTCCGTGTCCATATGCAGCAAGACCTGGACAACATTCAGACTTGGGCTGACAAGTGGCAAGTAACACTCGCACCACACAAGTGCCAGGCAATGACCATCTCCAACAAGCGAAACTCTAACCATCTCCCCTTGACATTCAATGGCATTACCATCGCTGAACCCCCACTATCAACATCCTGGGGGTTACCATTGATCAGAAACTGAACTGGACCAGCCATATAAATACTGTGGCTACAAGAGCAGGCCAGAGGCTGGGATTTCTGCAGCGAGTGTCTCACCTCCTGACTCCCCAAAGCCTTTCCACCATCTACAAGGCACAAGTCAGGAGTGTGATGGAATACTCTCCACTTGCCTGGATGAGTGCAGCTCCAACAACACTCAAGAAGCTTGACACCATTCAGGATAAAGCAGCCCACTTGATTGGCACTCCATCCACCACCTTCAACATTCACTCCCTCTACCACCGGCACACTGTGGCTGCAGTGTGTACCATCTACAAGATGCACTGCAGCAACTCGCCAAAGCTCCTTCAACAGCACCTTCCAAACCCGCGACCTCTACCACTTAGAAGGACAAGGGCAGCAGACGCATGGGAACATCACCACCTACAAGTTCCCCTCCAAGCCACACACCATCCTGACTTGGACCTGTATCGCCGTTCCTTCACTGTCACTGGGCCAAAATCCTGGAACTCCCTTCCTAACAGCATTGTGGGTGTACCTACACCATATGGACTGCAGCGGTTCAAGAAGGTGGCTCACCACCATCTTCTCAAGGGCAATTAGGGATGGGCACTAAATGCAGGCCTAGCCAGCAACGCCCACATCCCATCAATGAATTTAAAAAAAACTGGTGGGTGAAGGAGGAAAAAGTAACTGGCACAACTGAGGCTGAAATTTCCAGGAGGTTCTGCCGGTCTCCCACCGGAGTTACAGTGGGAGATCATGAGAATCCCTTTGAACTTTTACACCCATTAATTAATTTTAACATATTCCAATGCTCACCTGGCCAGTCTTTTACCCTCCATAAACTTCAGCTTGTCCAAAACTCTGCTGCCCATATCTTAACTCGCACCAAGTTTGATTCACCCATCACCCTTGTGCTCGCTGACCTACATTGGCTCCCAGTCCAGCAATGCCTAAAATTTAAAATTCTCATCCTTCTGTTCAAATCCCTCCATGGCCTCTCCCCATCCTAGCTCTGTAACCTCCTCCAGCCCTGCAACCCTCTGTGAACTCTGCGTTCCTCCAATTCTACCCTCTTGTGTATCCCCGATTTCTTCCGCTCTACCATTGCTGGCCATACCTTCAGCTGCCTAGGCCTAGCTCTGGAATTTCCTCCTTAAATCTCTCCACCTCTCCTCCTTTAAGATGCTCCTTAAAACCTACATCTTTACTAAGCTTTTGGTCACCTGTTCTAATACCTCGTTAGGTGGCTTGGTGTCAAGTTTTGTCTGATAATGCACCTGTGGAATACCTTGGGAAATTTTACTATGTTAAAGTCACTATATAAATGCAAGTTGTTGTTGTTTAGCATTATTGAAATTTGCCGATGACACCAAAATGGGGGCATGACAACTTGTGACATGGAGGCAGAGGGCATAGCCGAGGTACTAAATGAGTACTTTGCATCTGCCTTCACCAAGGAAGAAGATTCTGCCAAAGTCATAGCGAAAGGGGAGATAGTGGAGATACGGGGCGAGATAAAAATTGCTAAAGAGGAGGTACTAGAAAGGCTGTCTGTATTTAAAGTTGCTAAGTTACCAGGACCAGGTGGGATGTATCCTAGGATGCTGAGGGAAGTTAAGGAGGAAATCACGGAGGTACTGGCCATAATCTTCCAATCCTCCTTAAATATGGGGGTGGTGCCAGAGGACTGGAGAATTGTAAATGTTACACCCTTGTTTCAAAAACGGTGTAAGGATAAACCCAGCAACTACAGGCCAGTCAGTTAACCTCGGTAGTGGGGAGGTTTTTAGAAAGGATAATCAGTGACAGAGGTAACAGAGGGTTGGTGAGGGCAATGCGGTTGACGTGGTGTACATAGACTTCCAAAAGGCATTTGATAAAGTGCCACATAATAGGCTTGCTAGTAATGTTGAAGCCCATGGAATAAAAGAGACAGTGGCAGCATGCATACAAAATTAGCTATGTGACAGGAAACAGAGAGTAGTGGTGAACGGTTGTTTTTTTGGACTGAAGGAAGCTATGCAGTGGTGTTCCCCAGGAGTCGGTACTAGGGCCACTGCTTTTCTTGATATATATTAATGACTTAGACTTGGGTGTGCAGGACACTATTTCAAAATTTGCAGATTACACAAAACTTGGAAATATAGTGAACAGTGAGGAGGATAGGGATAGACTTCAAGAGAACATAGACAGGCTGGTGGAATGGGCGGACACGTGGCAGAGGAAATTTAACGCAGGAAATGATACACTTTGGTAGAAGGAACAAGGAGAGGCAACAACTAAAGGGTACAATTCTAAAGGGGGTGCAGGAACAGAAAGACCTGGGGGTATATGTGCACAAATTGTTGAAGGTGGCAGGGCATGTTGAGAAAGCGGTTAAAAAAGCATACGGAATCCGGGGCTTCATAAGTATAGGCATAGAGTACAAAAGCAAGGAAGTTATGATGAACCTGTATAAAACACTGGTTCGGCCTCAACTGGAGAATTGTGTCCAATTCTGGGCACTGCACTTTAGGAAGGATGTGAAGGCCTTAGAGAGGGTGCAGAAAAGATTTACGAGAATGATTCCAAGGATGAGGGACTTCAGTTACGTGGACAGACTAGAGAAGCTGGGGTTGTTCTCCTTAGAGCAGAGAAGGTTGAGAAGAGATTTGATAGAGGTGTTCAAAATCAAGAGGGGTCTAGACAGAGTAGATAGAGAAACTGTTCCCATTGGTGGAAGGGTCGAGAACCAGAGGACACAGATTTAAAGTGATTAGCAAAAGAACCAAAGGCGACATGAGGAAAAACTTTTTGCGCAGCGAGTGGTTAGGATCTGGAGTGCACTGCCTGAAAGGGTGGTGGAGGCAGATTCAATCACGGCTTTCAAAAGGGAATTGGATAAGTACCTGAAGGAAAAAGATTTGCAGGGCTTCAGGAAAAGGACAGGAGAGTGGGACTAGTTGAAGTGCTCTTGCAGAGAGCCGGCACGGGCTCGATGGGCCAAATGGCCTCCTTCTGTGCTGTAACCATTCTATGCTTCTATGATTGGGAAAGACTGCAGGAGGACATAGGTAGGCTGAGCCGATAGGTGGCTGATGCAGTTAAGTATGAATTAATACAATTTGGAAGCAGGAATAGGTGGAGGGAGTGCACTCTAATTTTGACAGTGTGTAAGACTCAGCCCACACACTGCTATCAACCCACCAAGTTCTTTAAACCCAGCCCACAGTTCCTTTGTTTCCTTTGCACACTTGAGAGGCTTAGAGGGTAAAATGTACAAAATACAGGACAAATAATCCAGTCATGTTTGCACCAACAGTACAAGTGCAGCCAAAATGGCAAAAGCAGTGGGGAAGCAGCAATAGCAGCAGGTGCAGTAGGAAAAACTATAACTTCAATGGAAAAGAAAATTGGGCGGGCAGGGTGTAAAACAGGTGGTCAATTTGCTAACAGCCAAAACCAATTTCATCCGCTTTGTGTTATGAGAACGTCAATAAATTGAAAAATCAGTTCTCTTAGTAGCTAAGTGTTGTCCAGCATGCTGAGAGTGATACAGAGGATGTGATCCCTGCCAAATTTGTTATGGTGGGCATGATCACACCATCAGCAAAGCCCTTCTCTTCAACTCTTGGACACCAACGCCCCACCGGAACCTTCTTTCCCTTCACTTTCCTCTGACCCCATCCCTTCTTCCAATTTCACTCCCTGCCGTGTTTTCACTATTCCCTCTGACCTTCCCCTCTCTGACTCCACACAATCAGTCCTCAGCAAAGGCCTGAGCTTCATCCCCTTACGTCCCCACCTCAATGAATTTCGAGCTCGGCATGACGCTAAGCTCTTTTTCCGTCGTCTTTGTCTTTGTCTCCGTGCCCACTTCTTTGGCCAGGAGTCTCCCCCCCCCTCCCCCCCCCGCACAGCTGACCCTTTCTCTTGTTTTCAAAATTCTCATTCTAACTGGACCCCTCCCTCTGGCCTTTTAACCTCTCTAGATCTTTTCATTGCAAACTGCCGGCGTGACATCGGCCGTCTCAATTTCTCTGTTCCCCTTACCCACTCTAACCTACCTCCCTCTGAACTTGCAGCACTCCATTCTCTCCGATCCAACCCCAACATTATCATTAAACCTGCTCACAAGGGTGGCGCTGTTGTTGTTTTGGCGAACCGACCTCTACCTAGCGGAGGCTGAACGCCAACTCTCTGACACCTCCTCCTACCTCCGCCTGGACCATGACCCCACTACCGAACATCAAGCCATCGTTTCCAAGATTGTCACTGACCTCATCTCCTCTGGAGATCTTCCCTCCATACCCACCAACCTCACAGTTCCCCAACCCTGCACAGCCCGCTTCTACTTCCCAAGATCCACAAACCGGACTGCCGTGGTAGATCCATCGTTTCAGCCTGTTCTTGGCCCACAGAACTTATCTCTTCCTATCTCAACTCTATTTTTTCTCCTCTTGTCCAGTCTCTTCCCACCTACATCTGAGACTCTTCCGACGCCCTCCGCCACTTTAACAGTTTCCAGTTTCACTTTGGACATCCAATCCCTCTACACCTCTATCCCCCACCAGGATGGCCTGAAGGCACTCCGCTTCTTTCTTGAACAAAGGCTCAACCAGTCCCCATCCACCACCACCCTCCTTCGCCTGGCTGAACTTATTCTCATATTGAACAACTTCTCCTTTGACTCCTCACTTCCTCCAAGTTAAAGGTGTTGCTATGGGAACCCGCATGGGCCCTAGCTATGCCTGCCTTTTCGTGGGATATGTGGAACATTCTGTGTTCCAATCCTACTCGGGTCCCCTCCCTCACCTCTTTTTCCAGTACATTGATGACTGTATCGGAGCCATTTCCTGCTCTCGCCCTGAACTACAAAATTTCATTCACTTTGCTTCCAATTTCCACCCTTCCCTCACCTTCACATGGTCCATCTCTGACTTTTCCCTTCCTTTCCTCGACTTCTCTGTCTCCATCTCTGGGGATAGGTTATTGACAAACATTCACTACAAGCCCACTGACTCCCACAGCTACCTGGACTACACTTCCTCCCACACCACTTCCTGTAAGGACTCTATTCCATTCTCCCAGTTTCTCCGTCTCCGCCGCATCTGCTCCGACGATGCAACCTTCCATACTCGTGCTTCCAACATATCTTCCTTTTTCCTCAACCGAGGATTCCCCTTGTGGTTGACACGGCCCTTGACCGTGTCCGTTCTATCTCCCGCACTTCTGCTCTCACCCCTTCCCCTCCCTCCTGGAGCCACAATAGGGTTCCCCTTGTCCTCACCTTTCACCACACCAGCCTTCACATTCAACGGATCATCCTCCGCCATTTCCGCCACCTCCAGCGTGATCCCACCACCAAACACATCTTCCCCTCCCCTCCCCTTTCAGCATTCTGAAGGGACTGCTCCCTCCGCGACACCCTGGTCCACTCCTCTATCACCCCCAACACCCCTTCCCCTTCACCCGGCACCTTCCTGTGCAAGCACAGGAGATGCAACACATGCCCTTTTATCTCCTCCCCACTGTCCAGGGCCCCAAACACTCCTTCCTGGTGAAACAGCGATTTACTTGTACTTCTTGCAATTTAGTATACTGTATTCGCTGCTCACGATGTGGTCTCTACATTGGGGAGACCAAACGCAGACTGGGTGACCGCTTTGCGGAACACCTCCGTTCAGTCCGTAAGGGTGACCCCGAGCTTCCAGTCGCCTGTCACTTTAATTCTCCGCTCCACTCCCACTCTGACCTCTCCGTCCTCGGCCTCTTACACTGTTCCAATGAAGCTCAATGTAAGCTCGAGGGACAGCACCTCATCTTTCGATTCGGCACTTTACAGCCTTCTGGATTCAACATTGAGTTCAACAATTTCAGACCATAACCTCTGCCCCTATCCTTTTCTTCTCTCTCTCACATGGCAGCTGTTGATCATCCTGCCATTCCCATTTACACTTCATCCAGAGTCATCTTTTGTTTCTTAACTTGTCCCATTATCATCTGCTTTTGCCTTGCACCATCATCCCTTTGTCTTTTAATCTCTCCTGCCTTCCATCCTATCACAGACCTTCCCTTTTGTTCTTTCCTCCCCTCCCCCCTCTCCCTGCCCCTACACTTGCTTAAAAACCTGTTACATCTCCAACTTTTCCAGTTCTGACGAAGGGTCATCGACCTGAAACGTTACCTCTGTTTCTCTCTCTCCAGATGCTGCCTGACCTGCTGAGTATATCCAGCATTTTCTGTTTTTATTTCAGATTTCCAGCATCCGCAGTATTTTGCTTTGGTGAGGAATATCGGCACGGCCTCCGCATCCCTGGACCTTCTGGGTTTTAGACGCGTTGCCATGTTCCCGTACCCTCCTCGCCTCCAGTGAATATAGGGGCCTGGATGTCCCGATGATCCCTGCACTGCAGACTACCAGAATTGCAGCTGGCACCAGGGAGATTAAGAGGGAAACAAGGTCATTTTCTGACCTCCCTGCAGGAAGTTGCTGCCAGTTACATCTGCAATGATGTTCCTCACGTATCCACAAATTCACCTAAAATATAAATTGAAGAGTGTCTGAACTATTGTTGTTTTGCTTGTCCTGCTGCAAGAAAACAGGGCAATCTTTTGATGAGCTTATGTGGTGATGGTTTACGTTGGGCAAGAGAAGCTGATGAACTAATATTTACAATGCCAAAATAAACCAGACAATAGATGACGACGGGGTTCATGACTCTTTGAGGCAGGAATAAATTACACAGGCAGGAGAATAAATTTAAATTGCATCTGTACAGCTGCACCACTGCACAAGAACAGAATAATTGTGCCTTTTGCACAGGCTAAGCAGCCACACATCTGCTTTCAGACCGGTTCTGAGTGTGGATTACAAAATTGCAATTCTCTGTAGTGATGGAAATAAAGCCCATTTAAACACAAGAACTTGATTTAGAGCTGTCTTTAGCAACGACAAGAGTCATTATTGTATTATCTGCAAAAATATAGAGAATCTAATGGAGACCTGGAATGAAACCAAGGCTGTTAACCTAATTGAGGAGTGCAATAGTATCAGAATGCAGCGAGATCAAAGCTTGAATGATTTATAAATGTAATTTGACTCCCAAGATTAGATTACTGCCTCGAAGTCACTCCTTACCAGCTGTTATTTTTGTAATATATACTAGCCCCAAAATTACTGGGGATGGGGGGTGTTGCATTTGCCCCAAAGATAAATCCTGATCCAGAACGTGTGCCCACTGATACTGTACAGTACTGACCCTGCCTTAAAACACGCGGTCAGCTCATTAACACATTAATTGGGGGTTCAGTTGTGCAGCTCTCATGTAACATGGGAGTGGTGTACTGGGGAGGGGGTGGGGGCGAGGGAACTTGGAAATTAGGAGTGTGGCCTTTAAAAAGCCAAGATTGGCTGAAAATTGTAGCAGCAGGTAAGTGGGAAAGTTTTTGGCTCACTGAGTTGACTGTTGGGTAGCTGCAATGGATGGTGCATATGTGCTTTGTTCCACTTTTACAGCACCTTTTCAGGCGGAGGAGCAGGCAGAGGCACCCCGAAGAAGGGAGCAGGGTCTTAGAAAGAAGCAGAAAAGAAGAGCCCAAAGTGTTAATGAGACTGACCATTAGACACTCCTGGATGCAATGCAGCAAAGGAGGGAAAGACTGCAAGATGCCTGTGGTAGGAAGAAAAATGCCTCGCCCGTCACATGGAAAGAGAGAGTGGCACCCTGCGCAGCAACTTTCAGACCCTGCCAGTCAGGAGGCAGGGTGCTGTCTCTAAGGGGTTTCAGGATCTGTTAGGCATCATAAGACCAGTCAACCCATTGATGGTTCTCACAGTGCCCACTCTGGTTGAGGCATGTGCCTTGCAATGCTGCTCAGCTTTTCTTGCAACTCTTGGTGGGGTCATTAACCATGGCAGCAAGGGATGTACCTCATCATCCACAAGCCACCCACTCACTTGACTATCTTCCTGGAAGAGCTTAGGGAGAGCAGAATTCCTGAGGATGAAAGCTTCGTGGCATCTTCCAGCAAATCAGGCATTCATGCGAAGGATTCATTGCATCTGGTCACACACAATCCGCACATTCAGCAAATGGTACCCCTTCCTATTAAGGAAGTTGAGGTTAATGGTAGGAACTCGCAATGCTACATATGTCTTTACAGGGTTAATGATAGTGAAACCATTACTGCAAATTTATCAGCAAATTCTACAACCAGTGTACATTATGATAATGTCAAATTATTTATCACGGTACAGGTTCAAAATATAAAGCAACAAAGCTTGATATAGTGTATAAAGATTGACACATTTGGAGAGACCTTTCTGTCATAAAGAAAAGGAATCTGCTACCAAATTGCTACAGGAATTTGCACTGCTCATGGTTAAAATGCCACTGGCCAAGGCTGTCTCTTCCACATCACTGTACTGTGAACAAGAATCAAAATGTAGCAAATTCTGAAATACCAAATTAATTTGTGGTCTATTTGCGTAATTCGCCTTTCTGTGGATCCATGCATGTAAAAGCAGACCAAAATGATACCATGTGTGCACAGTGGGAGAGGCTTCCAACTCGATACAAACCTAACAACACAACTCTGAGTTCAGGTGGATGGTTCCCACTTGAAATTTAACCTGTCTTTTCTTTTTATCGGATGCAGATAACACCGTTCTGTATTCCCACATTTAGGCTGCGATTTTGCCGGCGCTCAGAGGGCGAGTTTGGAGGCGGGTCAGAGGTTAAATTCATTTTGATTGACGGCGGGTTCCGACCCAACCGTCAACCCGCCTCCATGCAACTTTGCCAAGTGTTGGCTCCCAATGGGAGTCCCGATCGGACCCGCCACCAAGCGGCGGGAGAGGCACTTAAGGCAGCTTGTTAACTGCCTACATAATCCAATTTTAACAGGCTCTTCCAATTTTAGGACATTTTCAGTGTGTTCCACTCCGTTTGCAAAACACGCCAGCTGATTGTGCCGGGTTCAGCAACTACCTGACTTCTTGACAGCTGCTCTTGCAGCATAAAAGCGGACCTGTAACATGGCTAACTTTCAGATGGCAGAACTTTGTTTTTTGAGGTGTTGGAACACTTTTTGCAGGTCTACTGAGCTTGTCAGTGGTTAAGCTGACATCCATATGCACTGTGACCTCCTTGGAAAACCCTCTCCCCACATTGACTGAGCGTTTATAACATCTCAACTGAGATATATACTAGCAGAATGGGAACCATTTATACCCTCTCATTCTGGTCCTCAGAATCGGAGGAAGAGCAGCCGCGGCAGCAGCAGAACCAGGCACAATAGCAGCAGCAACAACAGGAGCACCAACCTTCTCCTCACCCACCTGATGCTGCACAGGGCAGAGGGCATCAGCGCAGGGCTGCACCGCACTGCAGGAGATACCCCCAACACAGGGCTTACAGGCCCAGGATGAGCTTCCTCAACATGACTGAACAGCAATGCCAAAGGAGGCTGGGACTTTCGCGAGAGGTAGTTGTTGACATCTGCACAATGCTGCACTGACACCTGGAGCCCAGAGGAGCGGGTGGACACTCCTTACCAGTGGCTGTCAAAGTCACCACCGCCTAGGGTTGCAAAATTCCAGGAATTGTTAAAAGAGGAAACTTTCCATGGAAATTTATAGGAATTTATGGAAATTTATGGGAATTTTGAGTGTTTTTGCACACTGATGGTTTTTGTCTCTAACCCTTATATTATCTTTGTCATCAAAATAGATATACTGTTCCATACAAATAAAAACAGGCTTTCAAAACTTTATATAGGTTATAATTTTGAACTTTATTGAACCCCCACAAAAAAGACCCATCTAAAATAAAATAAAAAGAGCGTCAGCTTATTTAGCCTGTAATTTGTCCTTATTTTGTCCCTTTGAGTCTTCTACTCATCATTGCTCCTCCTGATTCTCTGACTCTGATGTGTCCATTTCCTCCTCTGTGTCACTGTCTAGCTGTGTGGTGGACACTTCTGTATCTGGCTCAGTAAGTTGTAGGTTCGCCCGGATAACCACCAGTTTCTCCACTCTCTTGTTAGTCAGCCTGTTCACCTTTGTATGCGTATTCCCAAAAAGTGACCAGTTTCGTTCAGAGACCGCTGATGAAGGTGGGATTTGGAGTATCACTGATGCAATGGGTGACAGGGCCTCAGATGCACAAAGTCCCTTCCACCAGGTATGTGCACTGATATGCTTGCATGATTCCCATATCCCGTCCCCATTCCAAAGACCTTGTTTGGTAGAGAACTTTGCCAGACTTCCCAGAACTTTGCCCACGTCCAGATTGAGGTGGCGTGAGAGGGTAGAAATCACACTGTAAGCGCTGTTGATCTGTTCTCCAGAAAGTATTGGTCTCCCAACATGTTTTGGGTCCAGCATGTATGCTGCAGCATGAATCGGCTCGACACAAAATCCTTGACGCGTCTGTATGAATTGAACAATTGCCTTCTCCTCTGCTTTGAGCAGCAGGGATGTGGGTAGGGCAATGCTGATTTGTTCTTTTAAATCAGCAAAAAGCCTGAGAACATCTGACAAGACAGCATCATCTCCTTCAATCTGAGCAATTGCAGATACTACTGGTGAGAGTAGTTTAAGGATGCAAACCACTCTCTCCCAAAACACATCATCCAGCAGTATTTTCTTGATGGTGGTTTCCATATCCCCAGACTGGGATATTGCCATTTCTTGCAGCGACTCCTTACCCTCCAGAAGGCTGTTGTACATTATGACAACGCCACCCCATCTAGTGTTGCTGGGCAGCATCAGTGTGGTGTTCTTGTTCTTTGTCATTTGCTTGGAGTTGTAGGTTGCTGCAACTTCCCCTGACATACTTAACAACTTGCTTGGCTCTCTTGTATAGTATTTCCATGGTTCTCAAACCCATGATGTCCTTGAGGAGCAGGTTAAGCCCATGAGCTGTGCACCCAATAGACGTAATATGAGGGTAGGCCTCCTCCACTTGAGCCCAAGCAGCCTTCATATTCGCAGCATTGTCAGTAACTACTGCAAAGATCTTTTGTGATCCAAGATCGTTGATGACCGCTTTCAACTCATCAGCAATGTATGTGCCTGTGTGTCTGTTGTCTTTTGTGTCTGTGCTCTTGAAGAACACTGGGAAAGCAGTGGAGACGATATAGTTTATGATGCCCTCCCCTCGTACATTTGACCACCCATCTGAGATAACTGCAACACAGTCTGCCATCTCTATTGTTTCTTTGAGCTTTCCTTGGACTCTGTTATACTCAGCCTCCAGCAAATAAGTAGACAAAGCATGTCTGGTGGGAGGACAGTATGCAGGGTGAATAACATTGAAAAATCTCTTCCAGTACACATTGGCTGTGAGCATGAGGGGTGAGCCTGTTGTATATACAGCTCGAGCAAGGCACTCATCTGCATTCTTCTGGGTATGGTTATCCATTGTATCAAAGAACCTTCCAAGTGGGCCAGGAGTTGCTGATGATAAGGAGTCTGATGCTGAATGTGAGCCATCATCTTCTTGAATGGAAGCAGAGGAACTCTGGGCTGACTGCTGTGAGCTTTGAGTGAAGTTGTTGCATTTGGATAAATGCTGCTGCATCTTTGTGCCATTCTTTACATATGGCTTTGTACAGTGTTTGCACATGTACACAGTCTTTCCATCTTTAATGCCTGGGGTAAAATGCTTCCACACATCCGACGGTAAACGTGGCATTGTTCTATGCAGAGAAATAAAGGGCATTCGTCTCTGTGTTGAACTGCGGTCAATCAGCACGATTGCAACAGGGTGAGTAAATGTTTCCTGATGCTCCATGTGATGGAAGCATGACCTGTGCACGCACAACGCTACATCACTAATAGAGGAAGCTAATTGCTCATCCACTCATCCAACCAATCAGGACACATTTGTTCACAGTCACACACAAAACTTGTAATTATTAAAACAAGCCAAGTAAGAAGATAAACATATATTGATTAAGAAGTTCCTTAATAATTAAGATTCCATCTGTTAGTAATTTTAAGAGAGGACCTGTGGAAAAAAATGAAAGAAATACAAAAAAAAATATTATGCTAGCATGTGCTTTTTTTGGGCAGAATTCCCAAGCTAAACTTCCTGTGGAAAATTTCCGGAAATTTCCCGGAAGCTTTCCACCCCTTCGTAACCCTACCACCACCTTCAATTTTTTTGCTTCAGGGTCCTTCCAGGGATCATCAGCAGACATCAGCGGAATCTCCCAGTTGGCCGCACACACTTGCATCATGCAGGTTACCGATGCCCTCTTTGCAAAGTTGCACAATTACATCTACTTCTCCACGGATGAAGCAAGTGTAACCGCGCGTGCGGTTGGCTTTGCAAATATGGCAGGCTTCCCAAGGATGCAGGGTGTCATAGACTGCACACATGTGGCCATTAGGGCACACCATCATAACCCAACTGTATTTGTGAACCACAAGGGCTTCCACTCCCTTAACGTCCAGCTGGTGTGTAACCACAGGAAGAATATTATGCATGTTTGCGCCAAGTTCCCTGGCAGTTGCCATGACTTGTTCATCCTGCGGCAGTCTACTGTGCCTCAGCTCTTCAATCCACCAACCCAACTTCAATGGCTACTTGAAGGGAAGGGCTATCCCCTGAAGACGTGGATAATGACGCCATTGAAGAGGCCATCAAACGAAGCAGAGGAACGCTACAATGCCAGCCACATTCCACCAGAGCCATCATCAAGCAAACCATTGGCTTGCTCAAAATGCGATTCAGATGCCTCGACAGATCAGGTGGAGCCCTACAGTACTCACCAGCCAGGGTCTTCAGAATCATCGTGGTCTGCTGTGCCCTGCACAACATCGCACAGCAGCGTGGCTTACCGCTGCCTGAGGAACAAGTGGCTCAGCGCACAGCTTCCTCCCCCTCAGAGGAGGAGGAGGAGGAAGACCTTGCGGAGGCGGATGTGCAAGTTCCACCAGCACGTGAGCATATTGCTGGCCATGATGCAAGGGATGCACTAATCCATGCCAGATTCGCTTAAGTTTACGAAGCAAACACATGTGGCTGCCACCTTCTTAACACACCATACACCATCTGTACAATAAACTGTGGGTTCCTATCACTCTCACCATCATCATTACAGATGAAAGGCGCCCTGACACCTCACTGTGACACTTCCATTTCTGGGCACACATAGGACAACCATTTGAATGTTTGCCATCGCATTTCTTTATTACAATTGAAATGACAATGATAATCTTCAATTTGTATTACATCAAAACACCCAAGTGGCTACCTGTGTGACTATTTGTGTGTTAACTTTCTCTTACACGTGCTTCTACGTGGTGCTTCCCTTGTGGCTTCAGCAGATGTTGAGACACCTTGCTCACTTTCACGCTGCTCCTGATTCGACACCTTTGACACGCGTCCTCTGGGTTTGCGAGCCAGGGAGGGCTCCGCAACAGTCTGCTCCTCCTGCGGCTGTGCAGGGGCTGAGACGGCCATCTCAGTTGGGTGAGGACTCTGGTGTGGCTCTGACCGAGGGCTCCGCAGTGGCATGGGAGTGTGAGCACTTGGGGAGGAGCCCACCCTTCCTTGTTGCCTGCCACCAACATCCCTCTCATGGGTCACCCGCACTTCACTGCTAGCAAGGAGTTGGAGAGCACCTTGCTGCACATCAGTGAGGCCATGAGGATCTGCCTCTGTACTGACAGTCCTCATAATGGGGATGTCCATGTACCTCTGGTGTCTCTCCTTAATAGCTGCCTATCTATCCTCCATAGCAGACCATCTATTTAGAAGAGTCACCATGTTCTCCTGAGTCTGGCAAGTTATGTCCTCCAAGGAGGTTGCCACCCTCTCCATGGTGGCACGTTTGTGTGCCATTGCCTCCACCATGGCATTGCTTATGTTTGAGATGGACTCCTCCATTCTCTGCACACCCGCAGTTACCGTGGATGCAAAACCTGTCAGAGACTCCTGCACTTGTTGCTGAATGTTCTCTTTCTGGATGGCCCCAGAGGCACAGGGTCCACATGTAGCTGAGCAGAGCTAGGAGTGCCCTGCTGCCTCTGACGAGGACTCTCCACTGCTGTCCCTGTCTCCACCATTTGCTGATGCTCACTTGGGAGCTGTGATACCCCAGGTGACAAAACAAATCTATCTCGCGATTGACCCACGAGGTGTGCGTCTCTGTGCGGGTGCTGGGTGCACTCAATTCTGCTGACACTGCTCCCTCAGTGGGGAGACAGGCTCTCGATGGTCCTGTGGGGGAGTAAAGGCATGAGTTAGACGTAATATTAACGTAGCAGGCACATCGAATTGTGCAGATGATCAGAACTCAATCTGTATGAACATCAGGGGCGCGATCTTGCCAGCCCTGGGGAGGCAGGTATGGAGGCGGGACTGCCAAGAAAATGGCAGGATCTGGGGGCGGGTACCCATCCCACCCCCAACCCACCTCTGTGCCATCTTGCCAGCAGGTGGGTAGCCGACCCACGCCGGGTCCCGTCTCCTTGGAGGCGGGAATGGGATTAGTGCCACTTATCTGCCTGCTAACAGGTAGTTAACAGGCAGATTAGAGGATTACCCCCATTTTACCCACACAAGTGCGGGCTTCCCGAAGGCTGCAAACCCCACCAGGGTCACTGAGGCGAGGTGTGGGTCGGAGGGGTTCAAAAGTGAGCTGTGAAGGTAAGTGATGGGTGCAAGTGTGGAGGGGTGAGTATGTGAGGTAGATAGAAAGTGATAGAAAAAGTTTACTTACCTTTGTTTCTTCCTGCAGGCTTCAAGAGTTGGGTATGTGGAGAGTCTTGCAATTCTGGGGCAGAGATGACAGATGGCCGTTGCATTCTCCGATGCAACAACCATCTAATTTCTGCAAAAGAAAGAGGTTTGATGAGTCTTGAATTCAAGAACTCATCAAACTACATAGAATGTCAGTGTTTGACAGCTTCACAGAAACGTCATACATTGGTGTTCTCTGTAACTGGCTTTCCCTTAATTGGCCTACTAATCTCGCTGGGCTGGGATCAAGGTCAATCAAGTGAAAATAGCGTGGGTTGGCCAGAAGTTGATGGAGGCGGGACTGAAACATGACAAGTGGGAGTCCCTCCTCCAAAAGCTCCCCATTGGCAAAATCCAGCCCCAGATGCCATATCATTCACTCATGCAATCTAAATGAGAGGGCTGCAAATCTATTCAGTCACCAGCTTGCTCTACTGTGCCCGTCTCTCCGTCTCCCACTTCCAGATCCTCACCACCTCCGACGATGTCGAGAGCAGCTTCCTCAGCGGTGGTCAAGTGGGCAATCAAAGGTGGCCCTCCTCCTGTCCTGCCCCTCTCCCTCTTATTGTGGGCTGTCTTTTCCTGCAATGAGGGACACAAGTGGAGTTTAAGTGAGAATGTTGGAGTGAGTGTAGAGAATCCATAGCGTAGATGATTAGAGGGATACAAAGATGGAGTGAGGTCGAATACCAAGGGCCCTCCCTGTGCATTGTTAGTTGTTGTCATTGCATAACAGTGATAGCGAGTGCGAGGGGTGCACAGTAGAATAGTGAAGTGATTCTGTACATAGAGAGAGAGGGATGGTTAGTGGTGCAAGGGATGTAAGGGTAAAGTGGAATGTGCAGGAGTAGGTTGACAATGCAGAGTGCTGGTGATGAGAGGAGATGGGGGAGCAGATTGAAGGTAAGTGTGATGTTAGACTCACTTTTGCTGTGCGTAGCAGGTCATTGAACCTTTTCCTGCACTGAACCCAGGTGCGACCACACAACGACCTGGCGCTCACCTCAGCAGTTTGCAGCCAGGCTGCCTTGGTTTGCTGAGGAGGCTTCCTCCGTCCATTTGAGGGGAACAGAACCTCTTGGCGCCCTCTCACTCCCTCCACAAGAGCATGGAGGGAGTCATCATCAAATCTGGGAGATGCCTTTGGTCTTGCAGCAGTCATTTTCAGAAGTGCCACACCGAGAAGCAGCAGAATAGGATTGATGGAAAACGAGGCTGCACTGGCCCCTTAAATACAGCTGGCTGAGAGACGTCAGCAGAGGCGAGCAGCAGACCTGAGCCCACTGATTGGGCCGGGTAGCACGCACGACGGGCTTAATTAGCCCATTTAAGCAAAAATCGTAATTCCAGGACAGCTGAAACCGGCAGTGGGACCGGAACCCGCCGAACATCAAAGCCGCCTCCATCCGGCCTCCATCAGAAAATCGCGGCCTTACTGTCTTTGTGGTGTATGTAACCTGTTCCACCTTAAGAGAACTTAAGCCTGTTCCACCTTAAGAGATGTACTACTTTCTCTGGCTGCTGTATATGTAATACCGGTGGTGACCACCGGTATATAAGCACTGTGTAGTAATATTGTATTTAGTATAGTCCTGACCTCCAACCAGTAAAGACCTGTTGAACTTTAATCTTGTAGTCTGTGTTAGTAATTACAACTAGAACACACAGACTTAACAGTGGCGACGAGTCCGATTCTTATCCTGCGGCAGTTTATATCCACGGCGACTTCATCCACAGAACGGACGTCGAAGAGAGGCTTCCACCCTCATCACCCTGCTGGAAGACACGTCGCACGGCAGACATCGAGAAACCAGAGTGCAGAAGACATCCTGAACTCGAAGCCTCCATCAGCGGCTGTCAGCTATCTTCTTTCTACCTCGGTGGTGGGTAAGCTGGGCAGCGACGCGACCAGAAAGTCGGCCGCGTTGGCTGTACAGACGGGGAGGGAAGACGGAGGAATAAGGGCGGTGAGATCGATCGCGACCGGAGATAAGGGCTGGGCCGCATTCGGGCCGAAAGGCGCAGCGCGGGGACATCGATCGCGGCTGGTGATAAGGGCCGGGCCGCATTCGGGCTAAAAAGGCACAGCGTCTGGGGCAACTGAAGGCGCGAGAGCCGCGGTGAAGCGGAGACCGCGTCGGGGGACGGGTGAAGACCGCCAAGCGCGGGAAAACCGCCATTTTGTAGGCGGAGGACGAAGACAAGAGCGGGAAGCCGCCATCTTGGATAAAAATAAAAATGTATTAAATTGCAACGATGCCTAAACATGGGAACATTAATACCTTTGATATCGACATCGAAGATTGGGCCATGTATGTAGAACGCATACAAAATTATTGTAAAGCAAATAAAATCCCAGATGAAGAGAAAGCACTAACATTATTAAACTTAATGGGTGCGAAGACATACGGGCAATTGAAACACCTTTTATCACCAGATGAACCGGCGGATAAGACGTTCGAGGAGATTGTTACTGTCCTGAAAAATCATCTAAACCCCACGCCGCTGATGCTAGCGGAACGATTTAAATTTTACAGCAGAAGGCAGCTGAAGGATGAAAGCAATGCTGAATATTTAATGGAATTGCGTAAGCTAGCAAAGTACTGTCAGTTTGGAACGAGACTGACAGAGGCGCTACGAGATAAATTTGTGTGTGGTTTATTAAAAGAAGATACACAAAAGCGACTGCTCAAGGAGAATGAGCTGACGCTTGAGAAAGCGGCCACTATGGCAGCAGCACACGAAGCCGCAGCGAGAGGCACGGCAGTAATGCAGCTACGGTCACCGGAACTCAGTACAAATAAATTGGGTATGAGTACTGTAAAATGTTATCGTTGTGGAAAGACAACGCACGATCAGAACCAGTGTTGGTTTAAAAACCAAGAATGCAGAACGTGTGGCAGGCTTGGCCACATAGCTAAAGTATGCCGGTCAGGAAAGAAGACCAGCAACAAAAAGTCACCGCAAGGAAAATACATAAAGGTACACAAGGTGACAAAGAACAGTTCGACCGAACAGAAGTCAGATTCAGACGCTAGCAGTAATGAACTGGGTAGCTTAAGAGTACACAGCGTTGGTAAGGATGCAGATCTCCAGACAATTTGGGTCACCCTTCAGATAGCAGGAGTCCAAGTAAAGATGGAATTGGACACTGGATCGACATTGACAGTCATGAATAAGAAAGATTACAAAAGGTTATTCCAACATATTCCCCTACGGGATACGGAGATTATATTGAAAACATACACGGGGCAAAGAGTGTACCCCATCGGAAAGATAGAGGTAAAAGTGGTCCACAAGGGCGAAGAAAACCAAGTAATGGACTTATATGTGCTACCTGAAGGAGGTCCACCACTACTGGGACGGGAGTGGATTAGGAAAATGAATATGGACTGGCACTCCTTGAAGGCACTAACGGTAGATTCCGGGGAAACAGATGTCAAACCTAAACGATTGTCCAAAATATTGGATGATGCTAAAGAGGTGTTCCAGCAGGGACTGGGAACACTGAGAGGAATTACGGCAAACATCAAGATTGATGAACATGCACACCCAAATTTTTTTAAAGCCAGACCGGTAACCTATGCAATACGACCTACTGTAGAAGCGGAACTGGAAGCGCTAGAACGTTCAGGTGTACTGTCTAAGGTAGATTGGAGTGAGTGGGCTACGCCCATTGTTCCCGTTATGAAACGTCCTTCGAGCAACAAGCCAGGAGAACCAGGGAAGGTTCGCATCTGTGGAGATTTCAAAATCACCGTTAATCCGGTGCTTCACACGGTACAGTATCCGCTTCCGCGGATTGAGGATATTTTTGCTTCGTTGTCTGGCGGGAAACACTTCACCAAGATAGACCTGGCGCAGGTGTACTTGCAGATGGAGGTTGAAGAAGAGTCACGCCAATACCTCACGATCAACACGCATCGAGGTTTGTACCAGTACAATAGGCTGGTTTTTGGAGTGGCATCGGCTCCAGCAATTTGGCAGAGGGCCATGGAGCAGGTATTACAGGGAATTCCAGGCACACAATGCTACCTGGACGATATTCTGATTACAGGTGATGGTGATGAAGAACACCTCGCAAACTTGGAACTGGTGCTCAACAGACTGAAAGAGTATGGACTTAGAGTTAATTGGCAGAAATGTGAGTTCTTCCAGAAGCGGATCTCGTACTGTGGTCATGTCATTGACCGGGAGGGGCTTCATAAGTCTCCTGACAAGATAGAGGCAGTTGTAAAGGCTCCCGCTCCGGATAATGTCTCTCAGTTGAGGTCGTTTCTAGGATTGATTAACTATTACCATAAATTTCTACCAAATCTATCCACGGTACTGCACCTGCTAAACGCTCTTTTACAGAAGGGGGTACCATGGGAATGGAGTGAAAACTGTAAGAAGGCATTTCGCAAAAGCAAAGAATTGATCACCTCAGAGGAAGTGTTGGCTCACTTCAACCCGACACTGCCTATTCGGTTGGCTTGTGATGCTTCTCCATATGGTATTGGGGCAGTACTCTCACACAAGTTGCCAAATGGCACGGAAAGGCCAGTCACGTTTGCATCCAGATCATTGACCTCCGCTGAGCGCAACTATGCGCAGATCGATAGGGAGGCTCTCAGCCTTGTATGGAGAGTGAAGAAGTTTAATCATTACCTGCAGGGCCAAAAATTCACACTTCTGACAGACCATCAGCCGTTGGTATCCATTTTTAACCCTAAGAAGGGTGTTTCAGTGATGACAGCACAGCGTCTCCAGAGATGGTCCCTTTTCCTAGGGGCACATCAATATCAAATAGAATTCAAAGGTACGAAGCAGCATGGCAATGCTGATGGGCTGTCGTGCCTGCCACTACCTGAAGAAGAAGAAACGACGAAAGTTGACCCTGTTGAGTTATTTCATTCGACCATCATCGAGTGTTTACCAGTCACCAATGCAAGTATTGAAAGAGAAACCAAGAATGACCCGACACTGTCCAGAGTCTATGAGGTGACAGTGAAAGGATGGCCAACACGTGGTGATCCTCTGTTACCGGCATTCTCGGCAAGGCGAGACCAGCTGTCCGTCTGCCATGGTACTTTGATGTACGGGACAAGGGTGATTATTCCTCCCAAGTTAAGGGAAAGAGTTCTAAAAGAACTGCATGAAGGTCATCTGGGCCGAGTTAAGATGAAAAGTCTTGCTAGGGCTTATGTATGGTGGCCGGGTATTGACCAACAGATAGAGGAGTTGACGAAAAGCTGCGCTGGGTGCCAAAAAGTGCAAAATGCACCTCCGATCGCACCACTACACCCATGGGAATGGCCTTCAGCCCCATGGCAACGCATACATATTGACTTTGCTGGTCCATTCATGGACTCCATGTTCCTAATTGCGGTGGACGCACATTCCAAATGGCCAGAAGTGATCAAGATGAATACCACTACTTCAGAAAAGACAATTGCGGTGTTAAGAACAATATTCGCAAGGAACGGATTGCCAGAACAGATCTGTTCGGACAACGGACCACAGTTCGTGTCGGAAGAATTCCAAAAATTCTTAAAGAAGAATGGGGTGAAACATTATACCTCTGCCCCATATCATCCGGCGACAAACGGGTTGGCCTAGAGATTTGTCCAAACATTCAAAAAGGCAATAAAGGCCATGAATGATGATCAGATTCCGCTACAGCACAAGGTGGACAATTTCCTAATGGCATATCGAAACGCCGCTCATGCAGTGACTAACCAAAGTCCTGCCATGATGTTTTATAACAGGAGGTTGCGGTCCAGGTTGGACTTGTTAAAACCAAATGTGCGGAGGGAAGTGGAAAACAAACAGTTCCGGCATATTAATAACAAGACCACTCGAAGTTTCGACGTAGGACAACCAGTGTTGGCAAGGGGCTATGGAAGCGAAAAATGGCAGTCCGGAACAATTCGGGCCAGACAAGGACCTCTGATGTACACAGTAGATATTGGTAACAATGTGATAAGGCGTCATGCGGATCAACTGGTAGAATCGAGAGCAAGGGTCGAACCCATGGTTGCGACAG
This sequence comes from Somniosus microcephalus, assembly GCF_052327205.1. NCBI lineage: Eukaryota > Metazoa > Chordata > Chondrichthyes > Squaliformes > Somniosidae > Somniosus > Somniosus microcephalus. The sequence continues at coordinate 43,755,981 of NC_140988.1, forward strand.
AGACAACTGTGGAAGACGTTAATGAACCTGAAGCATCTACCTCAGCAGGGAATGTACCTGATGATGATAACACCCAATGCATGGGAGACCAACTAGAGGAGTCACCTCAGCAACAGGAATCAGAGACCACTGAAAGGCGTTATCCAAACCGAATCAGAAGGCCTCCTGAGAGACTGAACCTTTGAACTGTTTATACCTGAAGTTATATATGTTATGTTATGTTAAATGGGGATATGACTGTTAAGCTAAAAAGGGAGGATTGTGGTGTATGTAACCTGTTCCACCTTAAGAGAACTTAAGCCTGTTCCACCTTAAGAGATGTACTACTTTCTCTGGCTGCTGTATACGTAACTAGCTGGGGAGCCGGCGCCGGGAGCGGGCTCTCGCGGCCGGCGCGGCCGGCGCGAGCGCCCCGTGATTTCCAGAGGCTCGCGCGCCCCCGCGATTTCCCGAGGCTCTCCCCCCCCCCCCCGCGATTTCCCGAGGCTCTTCCCCCCCCCACCACGATTTCCCGAGCCTCTCCCCCCCCCCCGCGATTTCCCGAGGCTCTCCCCACCCCCCCGCGCGCGATTTCCCGAGGCTCTCCCCCCCCCCCCCCCCCATTAAATTATTTAATTCCCTAACACATCATTAAAATATTTACCTTAGTTCCCTAACACAGAGAAAGTGTGGGGGAAAAAATCGTGAAAAATCAAGATGGCGGCCACTCACCTCGGTTCAGAAGGATAAGGCCCGCCCACACACGCACCGATTGGTCGACCGGTCAGGTCACCGAAGCGTAGGATTGGTCAATCGTCGAGTCACTCGACACTCAACTGTAGGAAGACCTCGACGTCACACGGTCGCTAATGAGATGCTAATGAGCGGAACGCTGAACGTTTTTGGGATACCGCGGGCGGGATTTTTGTCCGGCCGAAACGTAACTACGCCTATGACCCGTCCGGAATCGCAAGCTTTCTTTTGAGGCGACACGCGCGTCGGTACGCTTTGTAACTTCCAAACGTATAGAGACCAGGCGGACAGACAGACAGACAGACAGAAGAGCCGCTTTATATATATAGACTAGCTGGGGGAGCCCGGCGGTGCCGAGGCTTTCTCGAGGGCATGTTGTTGTTGGAAGAGAGAGAGGGAGCGACTGGGGGGAAGAGAGAGAGGGAAGGAGAGAGAGAGGGAAGGAGAGAGAGAGGGAAGGAGAGAGAGAGAGGGGGAAGGAGAGAGAGATGGAAGGAAAGAGAGAGAGATGGAAGGAGAGAGAGAGAGAGAGATGGAAGGACAGAGAGGGAAGGAGAAAGAGAGGGAAGGAGAAAGAGAGGGAAGGAGAAAGAGAGGGAAGGAGAGAGAGAGGGAAGGAGAGAGAGACACAGAGAGGGAAGGAGCGAGAGGGAAGGAGAGAGAGAGAGAGAGGGAAGGAGAGAGAGATTGGGAGTGTGAGAGAGAGAGAGATTGGGAGTGTGAGAGAGATTGGGAGTGAGAGAGAGAGAGATTGGGAGTGAGAGAGAGAGAGATTGGGAGTGAGAGAGAGAGAGATTGGGAGTGAGAGAGAGAGAGATTGGGAGTGTGAGAGAGATTGGGAGTGAGAGAGAGAGAGAGATTGGGAGTGTGAGAGAGAGAGATTGGGAGTGTGAGAGAGAGAGATTGGGAATGTGCGAGAGAGAGAGAGAGACTGGGAGTGTGAGAGAGAGAGATTGGGAGTGTGAGAGAGAGAGATTGGGAGTGTGAGAGAGACTGGGAGTGTGAGAGAGAGATTGGGAGTGTGAGAGAGAGATTGGGAGTGTGAGAGAGAGAGATTGTGAATGTGAGAGAGAGAGATTGGGAGTGTGTGAGAGAGAGATTGGGAGTGTGTGAGAGAGAGATTGGGAGTGTGAGAGAGAGAGACTGGGAGTGTGAGAGAGAGATTGGGAGTGTGAGAGAGAGAGATTGGGAGTGTGAGAGAGAGAGATTGGGTGTGTGAGAGAGAGAGAGACTGGGAGTGTGAGAGAGAGATTGGGAGTGTGAGAGAGAGATTGGGAGTGTGTGAGAGAGAGAGATTGGGAGTGTGAGAGAGAGAGAGATTGGGAGTGTGTGAGAGAGAGAGATTGGGGAGTGTGAGAGAGAGATTGGGAGTGTGAGAGAGAGAGATTGGGTGTGTGAGAGAGAGATTGGGAGTGTGAGAGAGAGAGATTGGGAGTGTGTGAGAGAGAGAGATTGGGAGTGTGAGAGAGAGATTGGGAGTGTGAGAGAGAGATTGGGGAGTGTGAGAGAGAGATTGGGAGTGTGAGAGAGAGATTGGGAGTGAGAGAGAGAGATTGGGAGTGTGTGAGAGAGAGAGATTGGGGAGTGTGTGAGAGAGAGAGATTGGGAGTGTGAGAGAGAGAGAGATTGGGAGTGTGTGAGAGAGAGAGATTGGGAGTGTGAGAGAGAGATTGGGAGTGAGAGAGAGAGAGATTGGAGTGTGGGAGAGAGAGAGAGATTGGGAGTGAGAGAGAGAGAGATTGGGAGTGTGGGAGAGAGAGAGAGATTGGGAGTGTGTGAGAGAGAGAGAGATTGGGAGTGTGAGAGAGAGAGAGATTGGGAGTGTGAGAGACAGAGAGAGATTGGGAGTGTGAGAGAGAGATTGGGAGTGTGAGAGAGAGAGAGTTGGGAGTGTGAGAGAGAGAGATTGGGAGTGTGAGAGAGAGAGAGATTGGGAGTGTGAGAGAGAGAGAGATTGGGAGTGTGAGAGAGAGAGATTGGGAGTGTGAGAGAGAGATTGGGAGTGTGAGAGAGAGAGAGATTGGGAGTGTGAGGGAGAGAGACTGGGAGTGAGAGAGAGAGAGAGATTGGGAATGTGAGAGAGAGAGATTGGGAGTGTCAGAGAGAGAGATTGGGAGTGAGAGAGAGAGATTGGGAGTGAGAGAGAGAGATTGGGAGTGTGTGAGAGAGAGATTGGGAGTGTGAGAGAGAGACTGGGAGTGTGAGAGAGAGAGAGAGATTGGGAGTGTGAGAGAGAGAGGACTGGGAGTGTGAGAGAGAGAGATTGGGAGTGTGAGAGAGAGAGAATGGGGAGAGAGAGAGAGAATGGGGAGAGAGAGAGAGAGAGATTGGGAGTGAGAGAGAGAGAGAATGGTGAGAGAGAGAGAGAGATTGGAGTGCGAGAGAGAGAGACTGGGAGAGAGAGAGAGAATGGGGAGATAGAGAGAGAGAGAGAGAGAGAGAGATTGGGAGTGTGAGAGAGAGAGACTGGGGAGAGAGAGAGAGAAGGGGAGATAGAGAGAGAGAGAGATTGGGAGTGTGAGAGACAGAGACTGGGAGTGTGAGAGAGAGATTGGAGTGTGAGAGAGAGAGACTGGGGGAGAGAGGGAGAGAGAGAGAATGGGGAGATAGAGAGAGAGAGCGTCTGAGGGTGAGAGAGAGAGCGACTGAGGGGTGAGGAGAGATTGGTGGAAGGTGGAAGTGAGAGGGGAGAGACTGGGGAGATAGAGAGAGAGACTGAGGGGGGAGAGAGAGAGAGGATGAGGGGGGGAGAGGACAGAGCGACTGAGGAGAGAGAGAGAGATGGAGGGGAACGGGGAGAGAGGGA